>NW_003852455.1:3589451-3591119 GCF_000181295.1 Otolemur garnettii | reverse complement strand
TGATCCCAACAATCCCGTCCCTTCACCCATCTCCCCTCCTCCCCTTCCCTCCCTCTCCCCTTTCCTCGTATTCTTGGGCTAAAATTGGGTTATGACTTTCCTATGATAGCTAACTATTAGTTTCATAGTAGGGTTGAGTACATTGGATACTTTTTCTTCCATTCTTGAAATACTTTGCTAAGAAGAATATTTTCCAGCTCCACTCATGTAAACATGAAGGAAGTAAAGTCTCCATCTTTCTTTATGGCTGCATAGTATTCCACAGTGTACATATACCACAATTTATTAATCCATTCATGGGTTGATGGGCGCTTGGGCTTGTTCCATGTCCTAGCAATTGGTGGTGTTAGCACCACCAACACCTAGCACCACCTAGCACCACCTAGCACCACCAACACCTAGCAAAATGGTGTTAGATGATATCTCAAAGTAGTTTTGACTTGCATTTCTCTGATAATTAATGATGGTGAGCATTTTTAGGTGGGGCATTTTTTAAACTGATAGAAGCCATCTACAGCAAACCCACAGCCAACATCACATTGAGTGGAGTAAAACTGAAAGCATTTCCACTTCGAACTGGAACTAGACAAGGATGCCCACTATCACCACTGCTATTCAACATAGTGCTGGAAATCCTACCCATTGCAATCAGGCAAGAGAAAGTGATTAAGGGTATTCAAATGAGGGCAGAGGAAGTCAAACTCTCACTGTTTGTGGATGACATGATCTTAACCTGGAAAACCCCAGGACTCAACTGCAAAGCTCTTAGAAGTGATCAATAAATATAGTAAAGTCTCAGGATAAAAAATCAATGTCCACAAATCAGTAGCCTTTATATATGCCAATAACAGTCAATCTAAGAATAAAATCAAGGGCATGTAACATTCTTGAAATGACAAACTTATAAAAATAAGAGCATAGGTTAGTGGTTGCCATAGCTTAAAGAGGGATCCGGGTGGGAAGGAAGTAGATATATCTATAAAAGAGCAAAACAAAGGATTCATATATGATAGAAATATTTGGTATCTTTGATAACATACAACAGTTCTGCAAGAATTGCCATATGATCCAGCAATCCTACCACTATGTATATAGCCAAAGGAAAATAAAACAATATATTAAAAAGATAACTCAACTCCTATATTTACAGCACTATTAACAATTGCCACAATTTGGAATCAATCTAAGTGCACATCAACATATAAATGGATAAATAAAATGTGGTACATATACACAATGGAATATTAGCCACAAAAAAAAGTAAAATCTTGTCATTTGCAACAACATGGATGGAACTGAAGGACATTAGGTTAAGTGAAATAAGCCAAGCACAGAGAGACAAATTTCACATGTTCTCATGATATGTGAGAGCTACAAATTAAAACAATTTGAACTCTAGCTAACAAAGTCAAATATTTTTACCTGGTTGCCATCTACAGCAAACCCACAGCCAATATCAAATCAACCTCACATTACCTGAAATAAATTTACTTAAAAAAATAAAAGTTTATTGCAGCCCAATTCATAATTGCCAAGTCATGGAAGAAGCCCAAGTGCCCATCGATCCACAAATGGATCAACAAACTGTGGTATATGTACACCATGGAATACTATGCAGCCATTAAGAAGGATGGAGACTTTACATCCTTCATGTTCACATGGATGGAG
>NW_003852455.1:3552088-3589301 GCF_000181295.1 Otolemur garnettii | reverse complement strand
TGTGGACTATAAATGTCTTAACACAACAACTATGAGAATGACATGAAGGCTATGTTGGCCAATTGGATGAGAATATTTCGAATTGTATATGGAAACAACACACTGTACCCCATGATAGTATTAATATGCACATTCTAAGAGTAGAATGTGAACGTTTTGAAACAATAACTGAGAAAATGACATGAAGGCTGTGTTGAGCAGTTTGATGGAAGTATTTCAGATTGCATGTGAAAACCCCGCACTGTACCCCAGAAGTGCATTAATGTACATAGTTACCATTCAATAAAAAAAAAATTAAAATTAATAAAAATTAAAACAATCTCACGGAGATAGAGCATAAAATGATGGCTGCAAGAGGCTGTGAATGATAGTGGAATCAAGTGGAATTCGTTAACGGATACAAAAATAGAGTTATATGGAATGAATAAGATCTAGTATTTGATAGTGCAACAGGGCGACTATAGTCAACAATAAGTTATTGCATATTTTTAAAGAACTAAAGAATGAAATGGGAATGTTTCTAACACAAAGAAATAAATACTTGAGGTAATAGCCCAAGTACCTTGATTTGATTATTATTCATTTTATGCCCATATGAAAACATCACATGTATCCTATAAATACATATGACTATTATGTACCCATAATAATTTATATAAAATATAAATAAATATAAATAAATAAAAATATAAAAAAAAATTTATAATTAAAATAACATATACAACAAAAAATGAATGAATATGACTAGACTATGTCTGAGTAACTTTCTATATGGGAAATTGCATGCTTTTTGGAGTCTAAGAATCCATTGTCTCTTAGCTATAAATGTCTGCACTATCTCCAATAGGTTAAGCTTCTTACAGCTCTGGACACAAATGTTTCTGCTAAGCAAGCAAGAGTCCAAGCAACCTCAAAATTACAGGCAAGTGCAATGGCTCACGCCTGTAATTCTAGCACTCTGGAAGGCCTGGGCAGGAGGATCCCTTGAGCTCAGGAGTTCAAGAGCAGCCTGGGCAAGAGTGAGACCTCATCTCTATTAAAAATTATAAAAAAAAAGCTGGGCATTGTGATGGACACCTATAGCCCCAGCTACTCAGGAAGTTAAGACAGGAGGATCACTTGAACCCTGGAGTTAGAAGTTGCTGTGAGGTAGGCTGATACCATGGCACCTCTAGTCTGGGCAACAAAATGAGATTCTGTCTCAAAAAAAAAAAAAAAAAATAGAAGGGAAGGGAAGGGAAAGGAAACGAAAAGAAACTGAATCTATTGACCTCACTGACAGCCTGTACAAATCTGTGAACACCATCCAGTCCAGGTACTAAAAGGATGAAAATATTTGGACAACCCCAACAACTAACACTCTATTATGACAATGAAGAAAAATAATAATGATAAGAATAAAGGAATGAGACCAGAAAGGAAAAAAGCAGGAATCAACGAACAACTTTTTCTGTAAAGTACCAGACAGAAAATATTTGCAGCTTTGTGGGTTATATGGTCTCCCTTGCAACTACTCCACTCTGCTGTAAATGCAGGCAGAGGCAACATGTAAACAAAAGAGGATTGCTGTTTCCCAGCAAAATTTTAGAAAGATAGTGGGTGTATTTCTCCATGGGGCTGTAGGTTGCATGCCCCGGCCATAGAGAGACAACAGAAATATTTAGTCCCTGTACCTGTATGACAGTACCCACCTAATGGAGTTAGCGTGAAACTAAAATGAAGTGTCACATGGAAGTGTTTAGGGGCATAGGACCTAGTGTTAGTAAATGTTAACTGCTACTATTATTAGCCATATAATAATATGCCTAATATGCATTCTTTTGCTATTTTCAATTGGCCACTTAACTTACACACGGACACTCTGCAGGCAATTGTTTCAATATTGTTAAAATTCAAAATTAAATTTTTCCTGCCTTGAGACCTTATGTAAAAGTTCAGAAGGAGGATGATTAGGTTTTTCTTCTCCATAAGGTTGAAAACCCCCATAGCCAAACATTTATTAAAGAACAAATGCTATAGCTATGACCACAGGGAATAGAATTTGATACCAAGATAATAGGAATTCTCTCTTTTATTTATTCCTCCTAGGGTAGTAACAGCAGGGGAAGCTACGTAGGGAACTTCTGAAATGAAATATGAAGGCCTCAGTTTGTTGCTAGAGCCCCTCTAACCCCTGTAACATGTTCCGTTGTGGTCAGAATTGATGCTGCTTTTTGCTTGGAATTCCTTAAAAGAATGCTTGTTGAACAAGTTTGATGTATTTCAAGTTGTATATAAACCTAGCACGTTGTACCACAATAATGCATTAATGTATACAGCTATGGTTTAATAAAAAAAAGAATGGCTATTGAATATTTTAATGACATGATGAAATATATACATAACAATATCAAGTGAAGAGAAGAAATATAAAATTATGCCGTATGAGTTTAAATTTAATTGAGAAAAGGTGGGACACAAAACAAATGCTGGAAAATAAATGTATCAAACAAAATACCAATGATAGTTTCCTTGAGTGACAGATGACATTCTCGTGATTCTTTTCTTATGGTATAATTTTTTGTATTTTATACATTTTCACAATTTAAAATGTTTCACTTTTAAAATCAGAAAAATAGGCCAGGCGCAGTCACGCATGCCTGTAAGCCCAGCACTCTGAGAGGCTGAGGTGGGTGGATTGCCTGAGCTCAGGAATTCGAAATCAGCCTGAATGAAATTAAGATGCTGTCTCTAACAAAAAAAGAAAAAAATAGCCAGGCATTGTGGTGGGCACCTATAGATCCAGCTACCTGGGAGGTTGAGGCAAGAGGATTGCTCAAGCCTGAGAGTTTGAGGTTGCTATGTGGTATGATGCCGTGGCACTTTACCTAGGGCAACTAAGAGAGACTCCGTATCAAAAAAAAAGTTAATTAAAAAATAAATGAATAAATAAGTAAAATCAGAAAAATAAAAATAATTTTTTTGGAAAAGCCCTTTTCTGGCCAGGTGTGGTGGCTCACGCCTGTAATCCCAGCCCTTTGGGAGGCCAAGGTGGGAGGATTGCTTGACCTCAGGAGTTCCAGACCAGCCTGAGCAAGAGGGAGACCTCATCTCTATTAAAAATAGGAAAAGTGGCTGGCTGTTGGGGCAGCCACCTATAGTCCCAGCTACTTGGAGACTGAGGCAGGAGGATCACTTAAACACAGGAGTTTGAAGTGGCTGTGAGTTACGATGTTGCTATGGCATTCTACTCAGGGCAACAGAGACTCTGTCTCAAAAAATTAAATTAAATTAAATTAAAATTAAAAAACCCTTTCTACCTGCTCAGCAATATCTAAAATATCTACAGGAAATCTCTATATTTTATATTCTCCCTGCAAAAAAATATATAGTCTGGGAAGAGCAAGCAGACCATATTTGGGTGGTCAGAGAAAATGGAAAGTGAAAAACTGACTTTTGGAATTGGCTGAGAGATCCTTATTATCTTTATTTCTAAATTGAAAGGAGAGCAAAGATGAAGGTAAATTTGTGCTATAAAAATCAACTTTTTTTTTTTATTAAAAAGCAGGTAGAGGCTCAGTGCCCATAGCTAAGTGGTTAGGGCACTGGCCATATGCACTGTGGCTGGTGGGTTTGAACCCAGCTGGGGCCTGATAAAACAAAAAATAGCCTGGTATTGTGGTAGGTTCCTGTAGTCCCAGCTACTCGGGAGGCTATTCAAGAGAATCACTTGAGCTAAAGAGTTTGAGGTTGCTGTGAGCGATGACACTACAGCACTCTACCAAGGGCAACAACAGTGAGACTCTGTCTTTAAAAAATAATAATAAATTAAAAAATAAACAGTAAAGTTCCTTAATGATATAAAATCATTAAAAGAAAAGAAAAGCAGGTAGAAATAACTACTTACATTTTTGGATCTACCCAAACTTAATTCTTGGATATTTATGTTGTGGAACTGGCTTCAAAGCATTGATTTTTCCTCACAGTATGTACTGATTCTGAGATTTGAGTGCCAGAGTTTCAAAATCTTTTAGCCACGATTCCTCACGAAGCTAATGGAGCCTAGAAATGCTAAGGTGATTATAATCTCAGCCAGGTACTGGTATGTGTACCCACGGGAATCAGAGTGTTCTGGTCTAGGGCACATAATCTTTCTCTGGAAGACATGCAGGACATTTGGGCCTCCTCTCTGTTCCTGAAGGGGCATCAAGGGCCTATCTGTGCTCATTGCCCCTAAGAGTGGCCTTAGACAGAGGGTGGAGGAAGAACTGCCTTTCAACTCTGTCCAAATTTATGGTTTCATTCAGCTTACCAAGATCTACGTGATATGGGAATTCAGAAATAGTTCGGGTCATTTAGGCGGATCGTTCTACTCTGGCTGATCTTCACAGAGCCTTGAAACTAGCACCCAGGCATAAATCCCCTCTGGATGCATCAGCAAATTACCAACCCCTTTGAAGTTCAAGTCCCTATTCTCTGTTTTCTGTGGGCCTGAGGAGGCTATAAGGTTCAACATTGGTTAACCATTGGCCAGGAGGTTTACTCTTTAATTCCTTCCTTAGGAGTCATTGACACATACCTACCATACATTTCCAATTCCCACTTAATGTTTCCAGATATGTTTTTTGTTTCCCTTGACCAAAATCATTTAACAGTACTTAGAAAAAACAAAACAGGTATTACAAATTTCTTAAGATGTTCCAAAACAATTTTATCTACCTGTTTTAAATTGTCACAAAGTGTGTGTGTGTGTGTGTGTGTAGGGGGGAGGATGACCTTAAGAAATTAAATGCATTGAGCCCTGGTTCTAAGTAGTAAGTACAGTTAGCTTCCACCTTGTTGAGTAAGATGACATCAAAGAGGTGATGGTGATTTCCTTTAAGGTTGTAAGAAAAAATGGTGCATCCGACACCACAGTGCGGGTCTCCTGCCACCCACTGTTGTGTTTCTTTCTATTAAACGTTAATGTTTTTTAATCATTAACAATAAAAGTAGCACATCCAGAACTTGATAAACCAAGAGGCAATAGACTGCTGTTTAAGGCAAGGACCTAAGCCATAGCTTGCCATTTACTTAGCCAAATGAACTTGGTAATGCAACTTCACTTCTCCATGCCTGAGTTTCCTTATTTATAAAAGAGACATGATAACGCCTCATAGCGTTGCTGACAGGAATCAATAAGTTACTATGTGTAAAGATCTTAGCCCAGAATTTGGCCCAGATCAATCACCATAGCAGTATTTGCTAATACTGTTGCCACCCCCACTCCCAACTTGTTGCTAATTTTAGGATTAACAGACAGCCTCATCTCCCCCGGTTGGACAAACCTACAACTTCAAGGACATCCTGAATAACTACTCATCTTTTTCACTCATTCTTTCTTACTTCACAGTGTCTGGATTGTGAAATCTTCTAAATTACAACTCCTAAGTATCTCTCAAGTCCACTCTTCACTTAGTGTCCTCTCTGACTAGGCTATAGTTTAGCCCTGAGACTGTCACCTAGACTATGTCCAACGCCTCCCTGGTCTCTTTTCCTCCAACCAACCCTTCTCACTCCATGATATAAATCCTTTGGAAAGACAAAGCCTTTCGTATTATTCCCTGTTTCAAAACTTCCAGTGGCCTTTACTGTCAGCCAGGCTGGCATCACAACTATTCTGACCAAGTCCATCCAGCTATCAAAGATTCTGATTCTCTAAGTCAGAACTTACTGTTTACATATTTTCCATTAGATTCTAATAGTTATTTCATTGACCAATGTTTGAGAATTATTGGAAAAGACAAAAGGTGCATTCCTTAGAATGTCTTAGGAAGTTCTTCACGATCTCACCTATACCACCAAGGAAATTAAATGCCACTTTTCCCCTTGAAATCTTCTTTGACTAAATTGTGCCTTCTATGGTCCCACAGTACGGGATGTATAACTTCCACAACACCTATTATATGACACTTTTCTTCTGTTTGCATACCCGGCTTTCTCACGTGACAATTTCATGGGCGTGCGGCCTGTTCAGGGCCTTGTGCTCGGTTTAATACTCTGCCATCACCACTCTGAAATTCTTAATACTTGTTGAACAAGGGGCATCTCATTTTCACTTTGACCTGGGCTCTACAAATTATGTACTTGGTACTGCCAACTTAGCTGTAAAAACAGATGCTATTTGCTACCCTCTCAAAATCCTCCTTGGTTAGCAGAGAGGACTCTTGGTACAAAGTAGAGGTGTCTTAAATATTTGTTGAGTTTATATATGAACAGATGAAAAGATAGAATACAGCATCTCATGGAAAAATAGTGTATATGGCTAATTAACTCTGAAGAATATACTTTTCATGCTGGGGGGGAGGGGAGCTAATTAATAAATGAATGGTATTACTAACCATTCCAAGTAAGTAACACAACATTATCTAAGTTTCCCTTTAAAGTACTCAATCTGCTTCTTCTTTCTGACCCTGCTGCCTCCCTGCTCCCCTCAGAATGCAAAATTGCAGTTAATGAAGCTTACAATTATGCTATCAAATATGCCCTGAGTTTTTGTGCCAAGCACTGTGTTAAATTCTAGGTGAAAGGTGAAGGGGAGGGGGAGGCCATGGAAAGGTAACTTGAGCAGGGTCTCTGTCCTCAAGAAGCAATTAAATCTTGCCCCCCTAGAGTTTAGGTCAAAGATGAGTTGACTACATGGGAGTTCTGCAGCAATGAATTGAGAATAAAGACATTGGACTTGGCCACTGTCCCAGCTTCCTGAACATTTCAACTGACAAAATGTCTCAGCCTGAACACAATTCCCCCACTATGAGATCTGTGGGTTCACTAGTTAATGTTGGCAACCAGCTCGGAGGTGCTCATGGAGCATAATAAACAAGCAGTAATTGAGGTGGGGGAGGGGCTTTTGCTCGGGGTGTTGGAGAAGAAAAGATGAACATCAGCTATCAAAAGGGGCCAAATAATTGGTGAGAACAAATGCGCCTGGGTCATGCTGCAGACGCGACAGGACTTCCAATGTGGCAGAGACCACACTCCACGTCACTGCCACATCGCGTGCTGGCTGCACCATTAACATCTATCTCCCCGGGTTCTTGGAAATGACATGAAAATTCCAGAAGAGTTCCTCTTGCTTTCCCACTAGTTTTTAGTTACCCATTCTACTCACTGATACATCACCAGTGATAACATTAAGAAATTCTGGTTGAAAAAATAGAAATGCTTATAAATCTGAAGATACGAAGATATGTCGAAACTTCAAACCAGGGAAATGTAAACATAATGCAGTCATTAAAATATCAATTTTGCATACTGAATAAGCCAAGGTTAAAAAGACTCAGACTGCTCTATATTGGCAAGCATGGAGGATAAAGCAAGTGTTCTCAAAAAAGATTGCTGGTCTGAATATGAATTGGCACAGCCGCGACGTTTGGAAGTCAATTTAGCATTATGTATTAGCCAAAATTTAAAGTGTGTGTTCCCTTTGTTGCAGCAATGCTATTTCTAGGCTTTTATCTTAAGAAAATGATCTGAAAAATATGTAAGAATCCATGTACAAAGTTGTCAGACCCCAGCAAAATTAGAAATAATATAGATGTGCGATCGGGAAGACTCGCTTTATATAGCACAATTCATCCCCAAACAACCTGAACATTGAAATAGCTAGATGGCATTCTAATTATCAAAAGGAAAGCATATACACGTACACAATACATTTTTAGATATAGTGAAAAGGCCAGCTTAAAAAAATACAGACGGAACCACTCTGTTTTTAATTTAAAAATTACATAACTGATGTAAATAATTCAAGAACATAATTATTAAAATGTAAGATAATGAGAACGCAATGAGTTTCATATAAGCTTTTATATAAATCTGTAAGAAGACTCTTCAATGTAATACTGAACATGTCTCACTCATATTCACTTCATTCTTTAGACTCTTGTTAATACAGTATGTTTACAATACACATGTTAGCTTCATAATCAGAAAAAAATTCAGGAGTTGTTCTCTTATTTGCTAAAACCTAGGAAAGAAAAAGTAATTAGGGAACATTACTTTTAAAACAATTCTTACTGGAGCAAAACACTTTCCCAGAAAGACAATGATTTTATGAAGATGTAACTAAAGATAACAGTGAGCAACGTTAGAATCAACTAAACCATGATGACTTTGTTCAGTCATGTTATAAGGCAACGAGCACTCCGTGTTTCTAAGTTCTTTCAAAATAGAAACAGGTCACATCAGAATTTAAAGGGATTTGAGGCAGTCTGATTTTCTTACTTTATAAATGAGTCCCAAGATAGGTAGGTGTGTTCCCAAATAAGCGCTACAAGGCAAGAATTAGGTAACCCAACTTCTGTCCAGCTTATAAATAAAAGTATACATTCCCCTTGTCATTATTTATTGAGTAAAGATGACTTCAGTGTGGGGTAGTATCCATTCAATTGGTTAACTGATGAGGTCTTGATTTTAGATACTAGCAGCTCACATGCCTCCAAAATTTTAATACTTCTCAAAACACTTTCACATGGGCTGGGTGCGGTGGCTCATGCCTGTAATCCTAGCACTCTGAGAGGCCAAGGCAGGTGGATTGCTTCAGCTCAGGAATTCCAGACCAGCCTGGGAAAGAGCAAGACCCTGTCTCTATTAAAAACAAAAACTAGCTAGGTGTCCTGGCTGCTCAGGAGGCTGAGGCAAAAGACTCACTTGAGATGAAGAATTTGAGGTTGCTGTGAGCTATGATGATGCCACAGCACTCTGCCGAGGGCAACAGGGTGAGACTATATCTGAAAAAAAACCCAACAGCACTTTCAAATAGATTCTCTCGGTTGCCTTTCAGAAGAGCTTGGTGAGACATGTAGGGTAAGAAGGGCCACTCCCATTTTACAGATACAAAAAGTGAGGCTCAAGCAGCCCAGGCCCAGTGAGAGCCACACCTCTGTCTGCTCCCAGTGCTGTCTGGGAGTTCCTCTTTGAGTCCTTTTTGAGGTAGTCATCTGAGTGAACCTCTGTGAACCTTATGTTTTCCTTCCTTGTTGTTTAAAAAAATTCTTTCTTGCTTAGACTCCTATCTTAATGTTGCACTTAAAGGCACTCTCACGTCACTTACACCTGCTTACTAATCCCTGCTTTGTTTCTTGTTGTTGTTGTTATTGTTTGTACTGTAGAATGGAAATTACCCCAATGCATCTTCAGGCCTGGGAATACTCCTGTTATTTGAGGGCCAAACCCTAGAATGTTGTTTTCTCTTGAAATCTGATGCCCTCGCTATAAGCAGAAGGACTACTTTTGCAAAGGTCAAACTCAGGGTCTATTATAAAGCAAGAAATTTATATATAAACACTTTTGATCTGACATATTTCTAGAGACTTTGGGCTTTGTAAAAGAGATTAATATGGAAGCCAGAGGAGATAGACTAATTTATTTATTTTTTTGAGACAGAGTCTCATTTTTTAAAATAAAAGGCACATTAGTTCAGGTGGCATTTTTAACTATGCCCTTACTTCTTTTTTTGAGAGAGAGAAAAGAGTCTCATTTTGTTACCTTTGTAGAGTGCTGTGGCATCATAGCTCACAGCAACCTCAAACTCTTGGACTCAAATGATCCTCTTGCCTCAGCCTCTCAGGTAGCTGGAACTACAGGCACCTGCCACAAGGCTCAGCTATTGTCAGAGACAAGGTCTTCCTCCTGCTCAGGCTGGTCTCCCACCTGTGAGCTGAGTCCATCCACCCAGCTGGCCTCCCAGAGTGCTAGAATTACAGGCATGAGCCACCATGCCAGGCCCTGAGGCAGACTTATTTAGGACCCATAAATAATATGTGACAGAATAAATCCTGGGGAATCTAAGAAGATCAGATGTTCTCCTTGGCTTTGTTTCATTAAGGGAGGAAACGTGTTCTTCTGCTAAGAGTACGTTGTCCTTGGAAAGAACTGGAAAAGGTGTCAATGTTTCCTCTGGATGTTCAGGTCCAGAGAAAAAAGGGGCTCAGGATTTAAACTAACCTCTGTGGTGCCTCAGGTCCTGAACTTAGAGACTGACGCAACCTTAGGCAAATTCTCTGCACATCGGTTCCCTCATCTTTAAAGTAGGGGGGTTGTAGCACCTGCCTCAGAGATTGTGGGGAAAACAAAATTAGCTAATGGCCAAGAAAATACTTTGTATATCAAAAATCACTATAAAATACATGGAACATATACATCTTTGTAATATTTGAAATTTACTGCTCCGGGTAAGGGATGGAGCAGTGAGTTAAAAAGGAATGTCGCCTCGGACACAGCAACGGGCAGCCGGCCAGGTTTCTCCAGGCACTGCAAGATAGAGAGCTGGAGAGTGCATACTAATTGCTGCACCTCCGCACTGCTGACCAAATGACTCTTCACCAGAAAACAGAATGTCCCTTTCCATATCAAAGGCCTTCTTCTTTTTCCTTATTTTTTATTTTTTTATATTTTTATTTTTGGTAGTCAAAGGCTTTCTTCTAACTGGGCTTTCGGCTGCATACAAAACTGACCTGACACCCTCATGCACTGGATGGCACGGTCACGAAAAGGAGCTCTTAACAAAATAGCTTGGTTGACATCTGTAGGCCAGGGAAGAGGAAGAAGTTTCCCTACCACTAGGAATGACTTCTAGAAAATAAATGATTCTTATCGACACTTGGAAGACAAATTGTCAAAGAGCAGAAAAGAATGTACAGGAAGAGAACAAGTGTGTTTCTAAATGAAGGAAAGGAAGAAAAACTTTCCCAGGCAGGAGCCCCTGCCTCTGTGAAGAGTATGCAAAATAAGGGTAAAAATTTCAACTTGGGGCCAGGACGGTGCCTCGCACCTATAATCCCAGCACTGTGGAGGCCGAGGCCAGCAGATTGCTTCAGCTCTGGAGTTCAAAATCAGCCTGAGCAAAAGTGAGACCCCATCTCTAAAAAAAAATAGCCAAGCACTATGGAACCTGTAGTCCCACCTGCTAGGGAGGCCGAGGCAACAGAATCACTTGAACCCAAGAGTATGAGATTACTATGCACTATAATACCGTGGTACTCTACCGAGAGTGACAAAGTGAGACTCTGTCTCAAAAAAAAAAAAAAATTTTTTTTCAACTTGATATCAGGAGTAATGGAATATTCATCCCTAAAGAAAACTCTTTGGAGAAAGCAAGGATGATATCCTACATGGAGCCACAAAGTGATTTCTGGTGACATTTAGGGCCTGCCAGCAAGTCACTTGGCAGTCAAATCTTTTTTTTTTTTTGAGACAGAGCCTCAAGCTGTCACTGTGGGTAGAGTGCTGTGGCATCATAGCTTACAGCAACCTCTAACTCCTGGGCTCAAGCAATTCTCCTGCCTCTGCCTTCCAAGTAGCTAGGACTACAGGCACCCACCACAAGCCCAGTTATTTTTTGGTTGCAGCCATCATTGTTGTTTTGCGGACCCAGGCTGGATTCGAACCTGCTAACTCAGGGGTATGTGACTGGCGCCTTAGCTGCTTGAGCCACAGGCGCTGAGCCATGGCAGTCAAATCTTAAAGAAGTAAGAACATAAGACTAGACGCGGCAGCTCCCTCTGGGAGGCAGAGGTGGGTAGATTGCTTGAGCTCAGGAGTTAGAGACTAGCCTGAGCAAGATTGAGACCCCGTCTCTAAAAATAACCGGGTGACATGGCAGGCACCTGCAGTCCCAGCTACCTGAGAGGCTGAGGCAAATGGATCACTCGAACCCAAGAGTTTGAGGTTGCTGTGAGCTATGATGGCACAGCACTCTACCAAGGGTGACAGAGTGAGACTATCTAACAAAAAAAAAAAAAAAAGTAAAAACATAGTTAAGAATGCCACCTGAATTAATACGCCTTTTATTTCTTTAGAAAAAATTTCAACTTTGATAGCAGAAGGGATCTACTCTTAGAGGTCCAAAAAATGTTGTTGCTATAGGAACAGGTAAGCAGATTAGACTTGAAAGACCAGTTCAGGAACAAAGAATTTAATAGTGAAGGCTAAAGCAATTAGCCAAAA
Source organism: Otolemur garnettii (assembly GCF_000181295.1). Classification (NCBI taxonomy): domain Eukaryota; kingdom Metazoa; phylum Chordata; class Mammalia; order Primates; family Galagidae; genus Otolemur; species Otolemur garnettii. The sequence goes on along the minus strand of NW_003852455.1, from coordinate 3,577,334 downwards.
AAACATTTTAAGTAAATATCTTTTGGGTTTGTTATTTATATATGAGTTCCAGGAAGATAAAAGGCTATTATAGACGGAGAGCATCACATTTTAACATTTTAATTACATCATTACTGGCGTAAAAGACTATGCTTACACAATTAGCAGAAAGACCTTATTAACCAGAAGCACGCATTTCTAGCTCTCTTTTGATCGCGTTGTAACTGAGACATACGACTTTAAATTCAGCAAGAGCCTAAGAGTCATCTTTGATTTTCCTACAGTTTTCAAGATGGGAACACACCTCAAATAAAGAAGACAATGAACTACTGAAAGTGCTCTGTAACCAATCTCTTAACGAGGGAGCTATGAAAATGCTAGAAGTGAACCAAAACGTGTGGAGGCTGATAACTGTTAATATTTTATGCCTTCTCTGTTCAAGAGTCTCCATGAACAAGACATGTGAGCAGAGAAGAAGGTCAAAGACCCCACTGCATTCCTGCTTTACCTCTGATCTGTTTCTTCTATCAGGGAATAAATTGCTCCCCACATTACGGATTTGCTGAAATCATTAGACGTTTTGAACAGCCCTCCCTGTGCCGATGAGGATCAAACATGAATCATAAAGTCACATTGTGCGTCCCTCCCTTTCTGGTTTGTTTAAAAAGAAAATATTCTTGATAAAATGAATACAATATTTTCATTCTAGCAAATTTCTGCTGTCCGAGGTTACATTTATGGGACAGAGAGATTTCTCAGACATTACCTTTTCTCACATAATACAGAGTCAAATTTGCAGAGAAGTGTGTTAGTGTGCTGCGTGTAGGAGGCTGGGGACTGGGAATGGGAAGAGGGCAGTGTGGCTAGAATCTTACCATCTCATTCTCTTCTCCTTCGTTGAGCAAAGCATGCTGGTCCTTCTCAAGGTGGTCCCCCATGAAAAAGTGAGCCCACTTCTCTGACTTTCTGGAGCAGTCACTTCCAAGACGAACTCCAACTCTCTGAGCTGCTCTCCAGCTGACCGAAAGAGTTAATAATCCTCCAGGTTAAAATTCCTTCTTGAGTACACACCTTCTCTCAGCAAATGACAATACTTGGCAAACAAAACTCCTCCCACCAGTCACCCTCTGCTAGGAGGGATTTCTGCAGCTCCTTGCTTACTGAGTTCTCCCTAAGCAGCTGTCTCAGAGGAGGCTGTGCCCAACTTCCAAGGAAAGAACTCATTGCCTGCCCAGTGCCTGCCAGCAGCAGACATCTGACTGCAAAACCAATGGGACAATATAAAGTTGGCAGGACCCTTCTCAGAAGTGGGGAGTGGGGGCAAGAACTCCCACGTCACAGCCTCATTCACAGGGGCTAAGGGATTGGGGTGAACAGAAGCCAACAGAGCTGCAGATTTTCTTTGCTTAATCAAAGACTCGATCCATAGGTTTTTTAACAGTAATCTCATTTATTTTGCTTACAAAAGGTACGAATGATCACTAATCCCCTTCCAAGGGTATTTATAATCACATTTCCTTGTGCATGCAAACAAATTTTGCTTAATGTGTATGTGGAATTAAGTTTACTTTTTTTAAAAAATATGTTAAAAAAGAACAAAAGTATAGTCAACTCTTCTATGTAATCTCTTTTCAGGAAAATATTGGTGACTCAAATCTTAAGGTCTGGAAATAAAATATTCAACCGACTTATGTAAAGATTCCTTTTTTTTTTAATTTATTCACACATTTATGCAATAAATAGTGTTTGAGTGTAGGGACTGCCTAAGTTAATCAAGTCATGTCTGCAACCTCCGGGTGATGTAGGGATTCAAATCTGCACACAAGTAGGATATAAGGAGGTTTATTATTATGAGAGCTGGGGCATAAGTCTAAGATAACTTTCCAAAGTCCCAGTGTGCTGGAAAGGAACACTCTTCTGTCTTGGCATTGGAAATAAAAACAAAACCCTGGAACCCAGCCCCTCGTCCGCATGGGCCATGGTGTGTGATCGTGTAAGCCAGTGAGTGTCTTCTGGTGTGCCCTGAGAGGATTTCAGGTGTGTGTGAAAAGTTTTAAAGATCATTAATTAAATTATTTTTGAAAGAAGTTCAAAGCACAGTAAGTATCTTCTTTTTTTTAACTCTTTATTTATTTATTTTTTTTGATCAACATAATTTACGTGTGCCACAGAAGTTTAACTATAGGTTCAAGGGTGCCATGAGATTAAAAAAAAAAGGTTGAAAAATACTGACTTAGCCTATAGTTACTGGCTCTTCTTATGTGGTAACATCTGGCCGGACTGTGGAGAGAATGGAATGAAATACCTGTGAAAACACATTAGATAGCTATTGATATCAGTGAGGGCTACTGATGTTACTAAAGTAAATATCCAGCTTGACAGCAGGTGGCAGAACATAGTGGTTCAGGGCATGTGGGCTGGAAGGCCCGGGGTCAAATGGTCAAATCTGGATTTTAACAAGCAGTGGTTATGCCACATTAGGATGTGACAAATTACATAAAACTCCACACACCTCTGTTTCCTCCTGTGTAACAAAAGGACGGTGAAACTAGAACCTACCACCTAAAACTGTTTTTGAGGTGTAATGCCTGGGAAACAGTAGGCGTTCAGTAAATAGTTATTTTCACCTTCACTAAGTCCGCTCAGTCTCCTTTGAGCTACGCTGGCGCTGATACCCCTGCACTGACACAAGTAACTCTAATAAGACCCAGACCAAAGCGTGTGTGTACATGTGTGTACGTGTAAAACCTTGAGCTAAGGGTAAAGTAAGAGAAACATTTAAAAACTAAGCTAAGCAAACCCATTATAATATTAGTTACATATATATGTAGTCCTCTGTTTCAAAATAGTGTTTGCATAATTTAATTAAATACATAAAAGTAAAATTAACATTTTCATCACAAGGTCAAAATGCAAGGAGTACGGAGTTCTTTCTGGGGTGCTGAAAATGTTTTGTAATAGGTCAGGCATGGTGGCTCACACCTGTAATCCCAGCAGTTTAGAAGGCCAAGGCAGGTGGATTGCTTGAGCCCAGGAGTTCAAGATCAGCCTGAGCAAGAAGTAGACCTTGTCTCTGCTAAAAATAGAAAAATTATGCCAGATGTAGTGGCACATGCTTGTAGTCCCAGGCACTTGGGAGGCTGAGGCAAGACGATCACTTGAGCCCAGGAGTTTAAGGTTGGTGGATACCATAGCACTCTACCCAGGGCAACAGAGTAAGATTCTACCTAAGGAAAAAAGAAGGAAGGAAGGAAGGGATGGATCTAGAATTAGTGGCTTCATAATTTTGTGAATTGAATATATTAAAATACACTGAACTGTATACAGTAAAGGGTAAATTTTATAGAATGTGACTTACATATCAACAAAAAATTATACCTCAAAAAAAATTATTGAAACTTTTATAGCTTTAGTAGATAGCAATTTAAATATTTAGCAGAGATAAAAATAAAATAAGATTTCAAACTTCATCTCCACTGGAGGGGGTTGAGGGGTCTGTCAAATGACAGAACTATACCTGTGTTGGGGGGCAGGTGAGACTGGAGCCTTTCATGCTCCTGTTTCTACCTGGTGACACTTGCCCTGGTTTCCCTCTGGCTGGGCCCCTGAATACACCTGGCAACTCACACACCATTGCAGGGTTAAGATGGGTATAACTGAGTAGTAGCTAGAGAATAAAGTCCACATGGACTCACCACATCCAACAACCTAGGTTATGCTGGAAACAAAATTCAAGTCAAATTGAACAGAAAAAATAGGTAAGTCCCTAAGACATTAAAAGCTTTTGTAAAAACCAAGTGTCTATGGTACATCACTTTTTACAACGTCGTCCAGTAGAACTGAAGACTCCACAATAAGGAAAGCGTTTCTGCAGGTCCCACAGGACTTGTAATGGTAAAACCTCCAGGGTTGTCTATGACAGCATGACTTACAGGCACTGCTCACCCTCCGTTAGGGCTGCCAGACTACAAACATGAGTGGATCCAGAAACAGGGCCGGATTCGGAGGGAGAGCAAAGAGGATGTTTACCGAATACTGCTGTATAGGAGGCACTATTCTAAGCATTTTGTGCACACCACTGCACATAAATCTTAGAAGAGCCTCTGCAGTCGGTCTATTCTAGTCATCTCCACTTAGCAAATAAGGAAGCACAGGGGGCTAAATTCAAACAACTAGTAAGTGACAGAGTATTTGGACCTAGGGGGTGTATTTCTCCCCATCCACAATCCTCATTACTAGACTAACTCTGCTTCTACAGGTTTATTTGGGACATCCAAAGTGCTCTGAGGAATGTTGCAGTTACCAGGAAAGCCTCTCTGGGGCGGAAGCATTCAGAAAGTTCTGGTAGAGAGACAGAGAAGGCTTCAAGAGGTGGAGATGCTGGGCAGTGCCTGTGGCTCAGTGAGTAGGGCGCTGGTCCCATATACTGAGGGTGGTGGGTTCGAACCTGGTCTTAGCCAAACTGCAACAAAAAAATAGCCAGTGTTGTGTCAGGCACCTGTAGTCCTAGCTACTCGGGAGGCTGAGGCAAGAAAATCACCTAAGCCCAAGAGCTGGAGGTTGCTGTGAGCTGTGACACCTCACTACTCTGGAGGCTGAGGCAAGAAAATCACCTAAGCCCAAGGGCTGGAGATTGCTGTGAGCTGTGACACCACAGCACTCTACCAAGGGTGACAAAGTGAGACTCTGTCTCTAAAAAAAAAAAAGAGGTGGAGATGCTGAGACCTACACAGAAACTGAGGTCACAGGGAAGAACATTTGAAGCAAGAGATTCAGCAGAGAGAGACACACAGAGCCTTCCTCAGAGTAAGTCTATCGCCTGCACTGCATGCAGGGGTTCTGAAGAAGGGAGAGGGAAGCAAGGCGTGGCAAGGAGTATAGATCAAGGCCATACACAGGGGTCTTGAATGCCAACCCTGAGTCCGGGCTTAATGAATGATGACAACATCGAAGGCAAACTGAGCTCCATCAATATGCCTATTTTCCCTGATCAGCCTGTGCTCTAATCTAGGAACTATTGCATACGCAGGTGCAAAAGTGACTCAGCCTTCCTATGTAATATTGTTCAGCCTCCTTGAACCCTCTAAGCAAATCTTCTATTTCCCTTTGGAGCATTGTTGGGAAAAGTTATTCTTTTAATCAGTCTCTCTTTTTAAAATTTGCTTGTCAAATACTTCTATTCTACATGGCATGCGGCTCACAAGGTGATACAGCATGGTGAGAATGGGGCATGTGGGTTGATCTGAATTCTAATCTTGATGCTTCCTTGATAGATTCCATCCATTCATTCATTGAACATCCATTTGATTAACTTAAGTATAGGAAGACCTGTAATAGATGGAGAGACTTAATGAATTATGCCCTACAAGAGTTAAGTCTATTAGGAAACAAGACCAACACCAAAATATAAATTCCATATGCTAATTACACAAGCATGGCAGGGGAAGTCCAAGCAGGCAGCCAGTTCAGGAAGGCTTCGTGAAGGTAGGGAGTTCTATGCTAGCCTAGACAGCCAGTGATGGGCAAGGAGAGCACCTGACAGATGACAGCACAGGCACACAGGGGCTGGCACACAAGCCCATTCTGGGGACGATGCCTTATTCACATGTAATGACAATAGAATTGAGAAAAATGCCCAAGAGGAGAAGTTGTTTCAGTCATTCTCTGATTTTGTCTCTACCATCACTTCTCAAATTCTCCACTTCAAATAAGAACAGGAAAGGGGAAAAGCAAGAGAGAGAACAAACGATGAGCTACCTCTTTGCTGATCTGGTATCTCAGCTCACTCTTGTCTGTCCGGGGAACATGTCTGTTGCTCTGAGCGCTTCTCCACTTCTTTGAGTGTCTGTAACAGAGTCGAATGGAAATAATAGCAGTCCCAGTTTCTCCACCAGGGCTGTGGGGATGGTGATGCTTCACTTGCCTGGCCCATTTAGATGGCCTGAAGATAAATGGCAATCATGTTTCATCACGTAGTAATTTCCTTCTTTCATCTGAGAACTCCATAACATATTACAAACATTATTCCTTGCAAAATCTCTGTGAAGTGGGGAGGTGAGTAATGCTGTTGCCCCCATTTGCATGCTGTAGGGACTGAGTCATGAAGAGTTCACAAAGAGCTATTCAAGGGCACATGTCCTTAGCACGGAGTGGAACCTGAACAGGTGCAACATTTCTGCCTCGTCATCACTGGCAATTAGCTGGCCCAGGCCTCCTCTTCAGTCCTCATTACACTAATCTGGTATTTGTAAAGTACCTGATACCTTCAGTTACAAACTTTTATCTAAACTCAAGGTTTTACTGTTATTATTAATTACCCTCATCGGCACTAATATATGTCTGTGGCTAGTACAGTAGCAAGCAAAGATGTGATCTCCCAAAGAGGAATCACCTGCCTCAAAGCAGTGGCATGAAGTTTAATTGAATTAATTAATGTTTGTAAAACATTTAGTAACACTAAGATTAAAGGGTCTAATACAAAAACACAGGGCCTCTCCATTCATTACGGAAGAAAAGATTCAGCTGATGGCTGTATCTGCTTCTCTGAAGAATTTCTCTCAACCATCCCCATTCAGCACAGGATTCTGACCTTCTCCAAGCTGGTTTGGGGGGGTCTGTTTTTCCACATTCACAAGAGCCCTCCTGCCTTTCTGTTTTTTCCAAAAATAAAAGCACCACTCTGGAGGTAAGGCAGCTCCCCTTCTGTGAAGCTTACCTTGCTTGGCAACTATTATGACAAGTGCAGGTCATTAAGGACAATCTATTTAAAAAAAAAAAAAAAGCTAAGAGAGTCTTTACATAGAAACTTCATGCCAGTATACTTAATTTTGAGGAGTTTGAACCTGAAAGTCGGAATATACAAAACAATCCATGTTAAGGTATAACTGCTAAGAATCAGAAATGATTATAATGGATTGGGCCTTAGAAATTGCTAGATTACTCTCATCAAATCTCAGGTGGAAAAAAAAAATGTCCCAGGAAAACTATATAATTATTTTTCTAAGAGGACAAACTATAAGAGCTTGACTCAAACCATGGACTGCAGTCTTATATGCACAAGGTGGCCATAAAGTTACAACTATCGAAATTGCACATGAACTTTACAGCCCTCCTGTAGAATGAATATACGAGTTTGCAAACTCATCCTAGAAAAAGTGCTACATACCTCATACTGAATAGCACTACAGTTACCTTCAAAGCACTTCCCTTGGGAAGCTATGCACCGATGCCAGCACCCAGTCCACCCTTCAAAGCAAGTTTGGAACGCTTTTTGTGGAATGGCCATCAGAGCTGTCATCCTGCAATGTCTCACAATTAAATTCAAGAATTATATAGAGGGACATCCCAGAAAAAATGTTTTGAGGGGCAGGGTAGGTGCTGGTGTCAGTGCACAGCTTCCCAAGGGGAGTCCTTGGAAGGTGATCAGAGTGATATCCAGGGAGGAGGTGTGGAGCACTTTTTCTAAGAGGGGTTCTCAAGGCTGTCTGACCTCATGTAGCACCATATGGCTACTTACTTTTTGTAAAGGAATCAGAATAGGATATTGTGAAATAGTTCCTCTAGAATATTTACAAGAGGATTTCATTTATGAACTATTGATTTAAATAGAATGTTTCCAGAACCTACCAATTGTGTAACGCTACGGCCATGTCACACAATTAGGGCATATCCAATTACTTAGGCAGCATCCAGAGGGCTTGGGACATAGTATTAGACCCACCCAATTACCCAGAGGTAAAAATCCATGCTGATGATATTGTGGGTGCTAACAAAAGAACCTACCAGGCCGTCAAAGCTTACGGTAATCTTTGTTTGCAGCTCAGAAGAGCAGTTGGCCAAAGGGAAGGATAGTCCTTAAGACAGAAACAGAAATGTTTGTAGTAAGAAGTTAGTGACGGGGCAGGTGATACTTGGAAATCAGACAAGAAGCTGGCTCCAAAGCGTCTGTCCTCTGGCGGCCAAACTCCAGTGGGCCGTGCAAAGCGGAAGGACTTGCATGGTCCTACAGCTCACTGCCTGGCCCCTTTCTTCACTTAGGATGTTTATACAATACGTAGAAAAAATTCAGCGAGGGGCTTGGCTTGTTTAATTTTTTTTCTTTATTTAAACTGTGGGCTGCCAAATCAATTTCTTTTTTCTTTTCTTTTCCTTCATTCTATCCATGTGGGTCTGTCCACCCCACCACCACCACCAGTTTCTTGTTGCCAGGCTCAAGGATACAGGTCTATAGGAGCCAGTCTAGCCCTGAAGCACCAAGGAGGAAACAGGTTCCTGCATGTTCTAATGGGAGTCATTGATTCTGTCCCTACCTCTCCCTCCTTTTCACATCCATGTGCTCACTCTTAGGAACTAGTGGCCTAGAGTTCTAGCCACTGAGGGAAGAGCTTCTTACCATCAGGGAGGTCCCTGCTTGAGTAGAGGGTGCTGTGGAAGGAGGCCTTGGGGCCCACTCTGTGTGGTGTCTTGAGGGCCTTCCTGCACACATAATGGTAGGGGCCTGCCACGTGAGCAGAGCTGAGAATAAGGCCAAAGTCAGCCAATGCACTTGACTTCACCAAGAAAATGCCCCTGAAAATTATAAATATATGAATTTTCCTGTTTGTCCTCCTTTGGTGTAGCACTGTTGATCTATTAGCAAACGCTCTGTCTTGAAGCTACCTCAGTAAATAACAATACCTCAAAGAAAAAAAGAAAGAAAGAAAGAAACCTTGGGCCTAGGGCAGCATTCCAATTCCAGGTGGCAACCTGGCAAGAGAAATGCAAATCTTTATTCCGAGGAAGAAGCTGGGGCCCAAGGCAGGTTGCCAGGCAGGAACTTGGGAACAGTAGTGACCTTCTGCTTAGTAATGAGGCAAGAGCCCAATTAGCAGTATCAGGACACTGCCTCCCATCAGAGTGGCAGGAAGGGTGGCATGGTAATAGCACAAGGCTAGGCTGAACTCAGGACACCAGTCATGGGCCTGGGATGACCCAGGAACCAGCAGAGCCCCTGGGGCGGCAGAGGGGTAGTCAGGAGCAGGTCCCTGCTTGGGACGGAGAGAGGGGCAAGGCTGGGCCTCCAGAGGGCCTCCTTGCTCACCATTCTTCTGAAGTCCACGTTAGAATGAGTTATGCTGATTACCTCTCATCAGCATGTAAGATGGGAGGAGACTCTCAAGTGGATCAATCAGGGATACGTCGAGGCAGAAGAGATTGAAATTAATGACCAAAGAAGTTCAGAGCTTTTATTTGTGTATTACACATGTCTTTCGATGCCCTAAGCAAATTAATGATGGGAAATGTTACTTCCTAGAGGAAAAACGAAAGTGCTATAACAGAGCGAATGCACCTTTTAGTTCTTGGGACCTGTCCCGTTTGGTGTGTTATCTGAGGGGCTCTCTGAGATTTTTTTAGGTGTCCTCCAATTCTCAATCAACCCTGCCAAAGCACCTCAAATAAACAACTTAAATAAAATCGTGCTTGCCATGAAAAGGCAACTTTAAAATAGGTCCTCCAGCTTCCAACCTGACCTCTGTTCCTAAGGATGCCTTTGGGGGCCATCACTATCCTGGCACTCCCTTCCTTTGCACACCCATGTGAAATACACAGTAAAGATAACATTTTATTCTATGATATCACAGTGAGGACAAGCAACATTACGTATACATGCCCAGTCCAGTGTGGACCAAATTATAAGAAAGTTTTTTAAAGAAAAATGTAGTAGTAGTTAATCAGTTGATCAATGCTTTTTTGAGACAAAGTCTCACTTTTGTGGTACTTGGTGGAGTGCCATAACATCATAGCTCACAACAACCTCAAATTCTTGGGCTCAAGAGATCCCCTTGCCTCAGCCTCCCAAGTAGCTGGGACCACAAGTGCCTGCCACAATACCCAGCTATTTTTAAAAACGGGGTCTTGCTCTTGCTCAGGCTGGTCTCAAACTTGTGAGCTCAGGCAATCCACCCACCTCAGCCTCCCAGAGAATGTTTTTCTTCCCTAAAAAATAACAAAATAAAATGAGGAAAAAGACAAAAAAGCAACTATTTTATTAATCTTCCTAAAATAAGCATACTCAGTTCACTAAAGTGTTGCTTAAAGAGTGTCAGCCTATCAGGACAAGAGCATTAAGAGAAGGCCTGGTTAAATCCAGAGATCTTACCACCCTGGCCTATACACCTAGTTCACCTTTGTGAGAGGCATAACCCACTAGGCCTGCATTCTGCCACCTGCAAGTCTGGTCCCAGATATATGCCTTGTGACCAAATCTATGTGGCATTTGGCCACTTGAAGAATTATTCAAATAACCAATTACCTGGCCAAAATCTTGGCCAGGCATGGTGGCTCACACCTGTAATCCTAGCACTCTGGGAGGCTGAGATGAGTGAATTACTTGAGCTCACAAGAGAGAGACTCTGTTTCCAAAAAAAAAAAAAATCTCTATGTGACCCTGAACAAGCTGATAAGAGAAGTTCAACTATGTCCTATTTGCAGGCACTCATGAAGTGCTTATCTAGAGGAACAGGGGATTTAACAGCTTGGTCATCTTGAAACACTGACAGCTTATCATGTAAGAGGGGATGGACACTGGCCTAGTGATCCCAGGGAAGAACGAGGATTAGGGGGTGGAAACTGCTGCCTAATGATTAACAGTAAGGGCTTCCTTCCATCATGTGGACCGTAGTGACTGCGTCACAGATACACCAGGATATATTTAATACTTGGTGTATGTGCAGCTCATTTTATTTCAATTCAACTTCAATAAAGTAAAATAGAGTGTGAGCTTTAGTATCCGATAGTTTGGACTATAATTGTTGCTCTTATCACATACTATGTGTATGGGTGTGCTCTAGAACAAATGACTTAACCGCTACTAAGTCTCTTGGACTCAGTATGAAATTATGACACCTGTAAAGTGCTTAGCATGGAGTTAATACATGGCAAACATTACGGGCAAACTATTATTACAGGGTACTTTAGCTTTTGTGAAGTACTTACCATTGGAACAGGTAGTTTAACATAAGCATGCAAGGCCTAAGAGGGGATAACTGGGGTGAGTTTCTAGAACCTTTGAAAGGTCATCAAAGAGCACTGGAAAGAGAGAATCACAGTCAACCTCTGGCAGCTTCACTGTCTAACGTGGGGCAATCTTCGCTGTTCAAATAAGAGAAATTAAAAGCCAGATAATCTTGCCATTAGAAGGACCTTTAGAGATCCTGTGGTCTTATTCCCATCTAATGGGAGTAAATCCTACTCTATCCATGAGGTGTCCCAGCCTTCTTCTTCTTCCCCTTCCCAGGGTCCCTGCAGAGGACTCTTCACAGTCAGAACTCTTTGGTGGTTTTCTGGCAGCCAGGAGCTTAACATACCAAACTCTATTAAGTGGTCAAGTATTTTGTTATAGGGCTGGGAAACACATTCACTTCCTCTCTTGCTCTCCTGCTACATGGTGTTGAACAAGTCACTTCCCTGCTGAGCCTCAGTTGCTGACTCTGTGTAATGCAGCTGATGTTACTCGCCCCAACTTTATGACATTCTAAAGCATTCAGTCTTGTTCAGCACAGAGTTCAGGGATGCTGAATGGCAGGCTATGAGGCTGCCATCATGGGAGGTAGGAGAGATAACACTGATTGATATCAGTGCCCAAGTCCTCAACTCACAAACTGGTACAGTTGCTAAAAGCAAAGAGGCCAAGAGCCTTCTTTCTCCCAACCTGGCATTGTGGGGTGGCACTGTGGCAGGCACCTGTAGTCCCAGCTACTCAGGAGGCTGAAGCAAGAAGAGCCCTGGACCCCAAGACTTTGAGGTTGCTGTGAGCTATGAGGCCACTTCACTCTACCAAGGACAACAAAGTGAGACTCTGACTCAAAAAAAAAAAAAAAAAATCATTCTTTCCCCTTAAGCCATATGGATCTATTTCCATCAGTTCTCTGAAGGTAACATACCCACCTTTAATCTCTTAACCTACTCTTTTTACTGCTGCCCTAAATATCAGTTTCACTTACTGAAATTTAATACCTCAGCAATTACCCTTAATTTTGGACCTCCAGGCTTTTCTTTGCTTTGATCTTTTTAACCCCCATGATAGAGCAGATGGTCTGCAGCTTGAACTTGCCCCAGACCTGAGCATGCCACGTGTCCAGGCAGCAGCTGGTCTGCCTCCTTACTCAGCGCACCTGCAACCCACTAGGCCTGTATTCTGCCCAGGATACTCTGTGATTTCTCCTGAGCATGGTATATTCTCCCATTTGTTAATATCCTCTGCTATTTCTTAATTAGCCTCTCATCTTGACTGTTATTGCCATATACAAAGGATACTGACTTGTGGACAGTGATTTTATATCCTGAGACATTGCTATATTTTTTGATGACTTCTAGGAGTCCTGTGGTTGAGTCTTTGGAATTCTCTAAGTATAAGATCATATCATCAGCAAAGAGGGAGAGTTTGATCTCCTCTGCTTCCATTTGGATGCCCTTTATTTTCTCATCTTGCCTCATTATATTGGCTAGAACTTCTAGCACTATGTTGAATAGTAATGGTGACAGAGGACAACCTTGTCTGGTTCCAATTTTAAGAGGAAAAGCTTTCAGTTTTACTCCATTCAGTAAAATATTAGCTGTGGGGTTTGTCATAGACAGCTTTGATCAGTTTAAGAAATGTGCCACCTATGACTATACTCTTCAGTGTTCTAATTAGAAAAGGACACTGGATTTTTATCAAATGCTTTTTCTGCATCTATTGAGAGGATCATATGGTCTTTGTTTTTGCTTCTGTTAATACAGTGGATAACATTTAAGGACTTGCTTATGTTAAACCAGCTTTGCATCCCTGGGATGAAAACTACTTGGTCATGATGTATGACTTTTTTGATGATAAGATGTAATCTATTGGCTAGGATTTTGTTGAGAATTTTTGCATCTATATTCATTAGTGAAATTGGTCTGAAATTCTCCATTTTAGTTGGGTCTTTTCCTGGTTTTGGTATCAGTGTGATATTTACTTCATAGAATGTGTTGGGGAAGATTTCTTCCTCCTCAATGTTTTGGAATAATTTCTGCAGCGCAGCAATAAGCTCTTCCTGGAAGGTTTGATAGAACTCTGATGTGAAGCCATCTGGACCAGAGCATTTTTTGTTGGAAGATTTTTTTATTGTTTCTTTAATTTCAGTACTTGAAATTGGTCTGTTCAGGAACTCTTTCTTCCTGGCTAAGTCTAAGGAGAGCATGTGATTCCAAATATTGATCCATTTCCTTCACATTGTCAAATATCTGGGCATAGAGTTCCTGGTAGTATTCAGAGACAATCTCTTGTATCTCTGTGGCATCAGTTGTTATTTCTCCTTTATCATTTCTGATTGAGGTTACTAGAGATTTTACTTTTCTACTTCTAGCGAGTCTGGCCAAAGGTTTATCTTTTTTTTTTTTTTTTCAAGAAACCAACTCCTTGTTTCATTAATTTTCTGAATGATTCTGTTTTCAATTTCATTGATCTCTGATTTAATTTTGGATATTTCTTTTCTTCTACCGGGTTTAGGCTTAGAGTGTTCTTCTTTTTCTGGTTTCATAAGATGGCTTGTGAGTTTGCTGAAGCGCTCTCTTTCTGTTTTTCGAATGTAGGTATCTAAAGTGATAAATTTTTCTCTCAGAACTGTTTTTGCAGTATCCCACAGGTTTGGGTAGCTTGTGTCTTCATTATTGTTATGCTCAAGGAAGTTAATGATTTCCTCTTTTATTTATTCATGCACCCAACTATCATTCAACAGAAGGTTGTTTAATTTCCATGCCTTTGTGTGGGGTTGAACATTTTTGCTGTAGTTGAGTTTTACCTTTAGTGCCTTGTGATCTGAGAAGATACAAGGTAAAATTTCAATTCTTTTGATTCTGTTGAGGTTTGCTTTGTGCCCTAGAATATGATCAACTTTGGAGAATGTTACATAGGGCGATGAGAAGAATGTATATTCTTTATCTTTGGGATGGAGTGTTCTATATGTGTCTGTCAAGCACAGTTGTTCTAGGGTTTCATTTAAGTCCCTTATATCTTTGTTTAATTTATATTAAGAGGATTTGTCCAGCTTTGTAAGAGGAGTGTTCAAATCCCCTGTTATTATGGTGCTATAGGATATCATATTGCTCAGACTGAGTAAGGTCTGTTTCAAGAATCTGGGAGCATTTAAGTTGGGTGCATAAATATGTAGAATTGAAACATCTTCTTGTTGTATTTTTCCTTTGACCAATATAAAGTGACCATCTTTGTCTTTTTTGACTTTAGTTGCTTTAAGTTCACATGTATCTGAAAATAAGATTGCAACTCCTCTTTTCTTCTGAATTCCGTTTGCCTGAAAAATTGTTTTCCAGCCCTTAACTCTGAGTTTTAATTTGTCTTTTGAAGCTAGGTGTGTTTCCTGCAGACAACAAATTGATGGCTTGTGTTTTTTAATCCAGTCAGCCAACCTATGCCTCTTCAGTGGGGAATTCAAACCATTAACATTTATTGAGATAATTGCTAAGTGTAGTAGTGATCTATTCATCTTATTTTGTGAGAGTCCATTGCTTAGTTTTATCTTTTGCATCAGTATGGAAGTTAGGTTCTGTCCTTTAATTTCTGAGTTCTTGCTTTGCTGTTGATCCATTGTGATGGTCAGTGTGTAGAACAGGTTGAAGTATTTCTTGTAGAGCTGGTCTTGTTGTGGCAAATTTCCTCAGTGTTTGCATATCAGTAAATGATTTGATTTCTCTGTCAATTTTAAAGCTTAGCTTAGCAGGACATAGAATTCTGGGCTAGGAATTATTATTCTGTTTGAGTAGATTAAAGGTAGATGATCATTATCTTCTTGCTTGAAAAGTTTCATTAGAGAAGACTACAGTCACCTAGATGAATTTTATCCTGCAGGTCAACTGGCACTTACTACTGGCAGCTTGAAGAATCTTTTCTTTTTGTCTTGACTTTGGACAGGTTTATCACAATGTTTCTTGGAGAAGCTTGGTTAGAGTTGAGGCGACCTGGGGTCCAATATCATTCTGAAAAGAATGTGTCAGAATCTTTGGTGATATTTGGGAAATTTTCATTTATAATATTCTCAAGTATGGCTTCCATTCCCCTGTGGCATTCTTCTTCCCCTTCTGGGTTACCTGTAACTCATATGTTTGAATGCTTCAGAAAGTCTCATAATTCTGTCAGTGAATGTTCTGCTTTCTCTCTCTTCTTTTCTGCCTCTTTAACTATCTGAGTTATCTCAAAAGCTTTGTTCTCTACCTCTGAGATTCTTTCTTCTATATCGTCTCATCTGTTTTTGATACTTTCTATTGCATCTTTAAGTTCCCTAATTGACTGCTTCAGTTCCTTCAGCTCTGCTCTATCCTTTCTACATTCTTCATATCATTCATCTCTCATTTGATTCTGTTTTTGGATTTCCTTTTGGTTATTTTCCACTTTATCAGCAGTTTCCTTCATTGTCTCCATCATTTCCTTCATTGTTTTCATCATCTGTATTCTAAATTCCCTTTCCATCATTTCTAATGTTTCTTTATAGGTGGAATCCTCTGCAGTAGCTAGCTAATGGTCCCTTGAGGGGATTTTTCTGGACTGGTTTTTCATGTTGCAGGATTTTTCTGCTGATTCTTCCTCATGAGTGTTTTCTCTTATCTGTTTCCTTGCCCTAATTTTCTTTTCACTTCCTCTTGCTCTTTAAGTTACCATGCCTCCGGACTAGGGTTTCAATGAGTCCTTTTGGTACAGGACCAGAAGAATGAAAAGATTAAAGAGCAAGAAGGGAAAAAAGAAAAAGAAGAAAGAAAAAGAAAAGAAAAAAGAGAAAGGAGAGGGGGTGAGTAAAAGGGAATATTGACAAAAAGAAGAGAGGCACAGAAAGAGGGAGACAGAAGCATTATAGGTGTACAGTAGGGTACTTTGACCCAACCTTAAAAAACCCCAACTTCTGGGGGTGTGGGTTGGGTGGTTCCCTTGAGGTCAGCAGCTCTTTGCCAGCCTGTTCAGACACAGTACCCCACCTTCACCAAGTAGAGAAGAAAGACAAAAATGCTATAAATCCAACCAAAACAAGCAAACAGAAAACTTTATGGGATAAAATTGGGGGGGAAATCAAATAATAGGGGTAGAAACACTAGCAAAAATGTTGTTAAAAAGGACAACAATGGAAAATTATATTTAAACTAGAAAAATGAAGAAGGAAAAGTAAGAAAAAATGAAAAATGTTGAAATTAACAAACAAAACAAACCTAAATGTTGAAATTAACAAACAAACAAACAAAACCCCAAAACAAAGCAGTATATATATATACCTTGCTGAATATGGTCTGGGCAACAGGTGATCTTCTGGGATATGAGATGTTAATCACAATGCTGATATAGCTATATGAGATGGAGACTGGAAGCCTTTGATGATTTCTCAAACCCAACAGGGTGGAGAGCCTAAATCTCTCCTCAGCCCACTTAAAAGGCACTTTAAACTGCTAACTTTAGATAAGCAGAAGCTTTCCCAGGAAAGCACCTGTCACTGGGATCACTCCTGAAGTGGCTATCCACTTACCCAGTGTGCCAAAACTGGTCTTACTCTATGCCCCCGTGGACCAAGGCTGTGAGGCGTCCAAATCCCCACCTTTAGATTGCTCAGTCACTATATTATTTGCCCAAGGTCTCCTGCCCAATCCTTGCTCTGCTACCCTGAGGGAGGAGGTTGACAAGGCAGTTCTCCCACAATGGCTCCGCGCAGCCCACAGCTGAACACGATTAGCTCCGTCCAGCTCAGCAACTCAGTCTGGGGCCCTAGAAACGCTTAAAGTCCTCTGCATTCTTGCCCAAGTTCTCCAGAGGTAGTTAAGCTGAGCACCAAGTCAAAAAAAAAAAACCAAAACAGCTCACAGGTAAGTCCTTTTCAGCTTGCAATCTCACTGCGGCTGTACTTACAGCTGCCAGTGGGATTAGAACGAATGAACACACGCAACCACTTGCCAGTTCTCTACTGCTTTTTTCCTCCTCTTGGGGTCCAGAAGTCTCTCTCTGACTCCCTGTGTCCCCAAAGGGATGTTTCCAGGCAGAGCTAGAGATGCCTGGAGTCCTCTCTCCCCAGTTTCACCATGCCCAGTTCCAAGGAAGCTGTTACTCAGCCGCCATCTTGCTCCTCCCGTCAGCATAATTTTTTTAAGTTCTCTTTAATTTCTTCCAGAGCCCAAATCTCTTGCTGCCCCTGCACAATCTCTGATGAAGTCCATGAACCATAAATTAATGTCATTCCCAAAGATGAGGAGTCAGAAATGTAATGCAATTTACCTTAATTGTATAGAAAATATCCAAATAAGAAACCTGTGGGCCTCACTTTGTGACAGAAAATTAATCCTCATAAGGACCTGCCAAATTTTCTGAATTTCCCTTAAAAATGGAAATTTAGGCTCGGTGCCTGTGGCTCAAGCAGCTAAGGCGCCAGCCACATACACCTAAGGTGGCAGGTTCGAATCCCCAGCCCAGGCCCGCCAAACAACAATGATGGCTGCAACCAAAAAATGGCCAGGCGTTGTGGCGGGTGCCTGTAGTCCCAGCTACTTGGGAGGCGGAGGCAGGAGACTTGCTTGAGCCCAGGAGTTGGAGGCTGCTGTGAGCGTGATGCCATGGCACTCTACCCAGGGGGATGGCTTGAGATTCCGTCTCAAAAAAAAAAAAGAAATGGAAATTTAGGTGGCTCTTGCCTATAATCCAACACTCTGGGAGGCCAAAGCAGGAGGATTCCTTGAGCTCAGGAGTTCAAGACAAACCTGAGCAAGAGCAAGACCCTGTTTCTACCATTAATAGAAAAAATTAACTGGGTGTTACCACCACAGCTACTCAGGTGGCTGAGGAGGGAGGATCACTTCAACCCAGGAGTTTGAGGTTGCTGTGAGCTAGGCACAACACTTCAGTCTGGACAACAGAGTGAGACTCCGTCTCAAAAAAAAAAAAAAAAAGAAAGAAATTTAGCTATAGTGTGTTAGGCTTTCTGTTTTCCACCAGGATATTTTCTTCCAGGAAGTTTCATCTCAGTGATGGTCTTAATTTGTTCCCTCCTCATCAGCTTGTCTCTCCCAAATCAAATATGCCTTCGATCTGTTGAATGCCTGTCTAGAGGCTTCTCCAAACACAGATCCCTTGCAAGCCAGGGGAGAGCTACTGTCTAAGGTCCCAAGTCCATGGGTTTGTTCTCAGTAAA
This sequence comes from Otolemur garnettii, assembly GCF_000181295.1. Classification (NCBI taxonomy): domain Eukaryota; kingdom Metazoa; phylum Chordata; class Mammalia; order Primates; family Galagidae; genus Otolemur; species Otolemur garnettii. Next base: position 3,559,182 of record NW_003852455.1, on the reverse strand, counting down.
ACAGGGCGACCATTTTCTTTTGACTACCAAAGAGCTTTGGCAAATAATAGATTCCAAGAGAATGGCTGCTTCTTTCTCTAGGGGAAAAAATTGAAAGAAAACACAAAATTTTCCATCCAAATGCAAACAATATTGGATACTCCTCTTCTCCTTTAGCCATTATTTCTGAGCCTATTGAAAGTAGCAGATGTCCCCCTGACATCTAAAATTGAGGCCAGGTTCCACAACAAGGTCAGAGAGACTGTGCAAGGCTGCAAAGGTTTCTTATCTACAAAATAGGACTAATAACTTTATAGGATTGTTGAAGCAGTAAAAAGTGTACATAAATGTGTACATAAGTGTTCATAAACTTAGCACCCAGATCTTTGCTTTTAATATCATCCTATAATCCAAGGAACCCTGCCGCCTTAAAAATATGATTTACTCCCAGACTAGAGAAGCAAACACATAAGATAATCCTGGAGCCCCTTTTAGTGCCAGAAAATAAAAACATGCTAAAAAAAATTAATGAGGATGTATCAAAGGTTCACAGATACATCTGTGGGAGAGCTCCCAATGGCCAAAGTTGTAACAATTTGAGCAAAAAAATAAAAAAAGTAGTACTGCATTGTAACCTAACGTATAAAATAAATATTGATGAATACACATTGATATAAAGTAAGTTATAGAATAAATAAACTATTTATTAGTTTAAGGGAGAAGAGACAAATCTGTCCTGCAGAAGAATCCCAACTATTTACATAGATAGTACACATTTGCCAAGTGTGGAGTGGTCACTGTGATTTCCTTCCAAAAATTGTGGTATAGAAAGGCAGGAAAAGATAACTTCGCAGTGAAGAAACCTGACCAATCCTACTCTAACCAGTATTTAAGGTCAACATCAAGGGTAAACAGCTGGTCTACTCATGAGAAAAACATTAGAACAATTCCAGTAAGGGCTCATGCTATTAAATACCTGACCAGCACTCCTCAAAATTGTCAAAGTCATCAAAAGCAAGGAGAGTTTGAGAAATGATCACAGCCAAGAAGAACCTAAGAAGACATGATAATTAAATGCAACATGGTATCCTGAACAGGATCTGGAGCCAGATGGAAAACATTAGGTTAAAACTAAGGAAATGTGACTAAATTATGAACTTTAGTAACTGTAGTGATATTGGTTTATTGCAATAAATATACCGTAACTATGTCAGATGTTAACTAGGAGGAAAATTAGATGTGGGATCTATGGTAACTCTCTGAACTATCTTCACAATTTTTCTGTAAGTCTAAAACTACTCTAAAATAAAAAATTTATTTTAAAAAATCATACATAGGAAAAAATTACACATAAACGTACACTTTCTAAACCATAGAACATACACCTGAGTAATTGTTTCTTTATTCTCTCTATTTTGAGATTATTTATAGATTTTTTTCTCTCTCCTTAGGAAATATATTATATATTATTAATTATGTATTATTTGACCAATTTATTACATGCTAATTATAAATGATATTATACTGAAAAGATTGCAAAGCACTTTTACTGAGTTTTTTAAAATTTTATCCTTGACAAATGGAGAGGGCAAACTACTAGGGAGTTAATGAAGAGAATGGAAGGGCAGAAAGCTGGGGTGGAGACCTAACGCTGCCACAGTCTTCACCTTCCTTCCCATGGCCACATAACAAAACTCAGCCTTTTAGCACATCCTAGTCTTGAGTGAAGCAGGGAGGCCGTGTCATGGCAATGAGATTCACAGGCTTGGAATCCTCACAGACCAATGCTTGCATTCTCTACCACTTACCAGTTGTATGATCAGGGGAGATTATCTCTATAAACTTTAGGATCTTTATATGGGGCCCTAAGGTGGTAATATCTTCCCCCAGGATGGCTGCTAACACTAAGTGAGATAATGTATGTAGAATGCCCAGCACAGAGACTGCCATATATAAACTCTCAACAAATGGTAGCTATTATTATTCTTAAAGGAATATAAAATTTGGCCAGACATGATTGCAAAAACAAAGTACAAAATAAATATCCATGAATCCACAACAATATAAATAAATGATTGAATACATGGGGAGAATAGGTAAATATGTACAAAGAGGTTACATAACTCCCCACTCTCTAAGTGTGGGCTGCTAGTGGGACTTCCTTCCAAAGAGTACAGCATGGGGTGGGGGAGGAGGGGGCAACTTACAGGGGAGAAAACTGACAAACAATGCTCGGGTAGGCGATCAAGGTCAGTACTAAAATTGATATGTCATGTTGGTGGCTGCATGTAAAATGACACTTTACCTCTTGTGGGCTTCCTCCCCCACACCCTGTCTAACCAAGAGGAAAACATCAGACAGAGCCCTATTGAAGCAACATTCTGTTAAACATGTGACCAGCCCCCCTCAAAGCTGTTGGGATCAGCTGAAGCAAGGAGAGTCTGAGAAAACACCACACTCTAATTGATCCTAAGGAGACATAATGATTAAATAAAGTGGCGTCTTGGATGGGATCCTGGAACACAAAAGGGGCATTAGGTAAAAACTAAGGAAATCTGAGTTATGAACTAGTTAATACCAATGTCTCAATATTGGTTTACTAGGTGTGACAAATACGCCACACTAATGCACGATGTTAACAACAGGGAAAACTGGGCTTGGGGAACATGGTCACTCCTATATACTACCTACAAGATTTTTCCGTAAACCTAAAATCATTCTAAAATTAAAAGGTTGTATTTTTAAAACACAATGTGAATACAATGTGTTTGTTACAGTAACTGGGAACAAACTATTTTAAATTTACAGCAGCTTTGTCTTCATTTATCAACTTGTCAAAATATTCGAAAATACCCTGATGGATCAGGATTTAGACATCGATCGATGATATAAACTAGTTTATGGTTAAAAAGAAGATATCCTCGGTTTAGTGAGACAACTCTGCCTCCTAGCGTCCTAACATTCAATCTGCATTCGGTAGCCTTCGTGCTTGAGTCACTTTTGATGTTTCAAGGTCTAGACAACAGTCAAGATATCCTCCAATCTGCTCACCCCGCACTCTAGTTTTTTCATATACACCAAATTTTATCCTCCTGGATGGTCCCTGAAGAAGTCAGCACTTGCGTGCAAATGAACTGGCTGGTGAGAATTGTAAGAGGTGAGGAGAAACTGGCCCTTTCTCCTGAAAGTTTGCTCAAAGATCGACTCACAATGAAGGCACATTACTGAGAGGAAGGTTTATTCTTATATACCGTCCACATGGGGAGAATCAAAACATCATCCAATATCTCAATGAAGTTCGGGTATTTTTATATGTGCCTTTTACAGAGGAGGAAGGAGAAGAGTACAGGTAATTTTATCTAGGAAGGATGGATGGATGGGGGAAATAGATTGCTGAGTAAATTAGCCTGAGAACCTGAGAGACAGGTATTACATTTTGAATGACTTGGGCCAGTTCTGCTAGCATTCTTCATTTTTTTGTCCTGCAATGTATTGGGGTAACAGAGAGAGGATGGGAAGTCAATTGCCTCCTTTGATCTTTTGATGGGTCAGTGGGTTTATGCAGAAAGAAATACAGCCCTCTATCATCTGATTTCTTTTCTGAATGTATTTATCTTCATTCATTCTTTACGAGATTTTTGTTCCTAGTCCTTATCTTAAACATTGTTATTGTTGTTAAATTTTAAGTTTTTTTAATTCTGTGAAGACAAAAAGTGGAACGCTAATAATCACATGTGTATGTAAAAATTAAAAAATAATAAAATAGTATGCTATTTAAAATTGCACACACACACACACTCACACACACACACACACACACACACATATCTAATGATGCAGAGACTATGACCATGTAGGGATAGGTTGTGAATGTTGCACATATGTCAATTTCTTCCAAAGTATTTTTGCATTGGAGAAAGTCACATAGTAAAGTATTATTTATTCTTTTTTAAATTATACATATTTATGGTGTACAACCTTGAGCTTTGATGGATGTAAGTATTGTGGAGCGGCTAAACTGAACAAATTAATGCATTTATTACCTCCTATATTTATTTCACTATGGTGAAACATTTAATATCTACTCTTAGTAATTTGTAAGAAAATAAGAAAGGCATTCTAGTTAATAACTCTGTTAATAACTCTAGTCACCATGTCACACAATAGATCCCCTGAACTTATTCCTCCTAAATGAAATTTTCTAACTTTTGACCCCGATCTCTCTAATCCCCTCCACTTTCAGCCTGTAGTAACCACCATTCCACTCTGCTTCTATTCATTTGGGTTTCTCAGCATCTACATATAAGTGATGTCATGCAATATTTGTCTCACTGTGTCTGTCTTATTTCACTTTGAACATTGTCCTTTCTGTTCATCTATGATGTCACAAATGACACGATTTCCTTCTTTTATAAAGATGAATAGTTAGGCCCATTGTTAGGCCCATATCACATTTTCTTTACCAATTTATTCATTAACAGACACATAGGTTGATTCTACATCTTGGCTCTTGTAAAAAGTGATGCAATTATGTGGGAGTACAGATAGCTCTTTGACATACGGATTTCATTTTCTTTGGATATTTACCCAGAAGAGGAATCTTGATATCATATGGTAGTTCCATTTTTAATTTTTTGAGAAACATCCATAGTATTTCCTAGCAAGAACACATAAGATTTCTCTTTTCTGCACATTTTTGCCAACACTTTCTACTCATACTTTATTAATAAAAGCTATCCTGATGATTTATTTCATTTTATTTTTCACATACTTGTTGTACATTTGAACTTTTATTTTAAGAAATAATATTTTCGACTCAGCACCTGTGGCTCAAATGGCTAAGGCGCCAGCCACATACACCTAAGGTGGCGAGTTCAAATCCAGCCTGGGCCCACCAAACAACAATGATGGCTGCAACCAAAAAATAGCCAGGCATTGTGGCAGGCACCTGTGGTCCCAGCTACTTGGGAGGCTGAGGCAGGAGACTCGCTTAAGCCCAGGAGTTGGAGGTTGCTGTGAGCTGTGATGCCACAGCACTCTACCCAGGGGGACAGCTTGAGGCTCTGTTTAAAAAAAAAAAAAGAAAGAAAGAAAGAAAGAATATTTTCAATCCTTTGCCCATTTTTGAGTTGCTTCTTTTCTTGCTATTGAGTTGTTTGAGCTCCTTCTCTTTTACTCTTTATTTAATGTAGGTTATAGAAAATTTAAAATTATATACAGAATTCCTATTTGTGGATTGAATTATATTTTCTTTTGAAGAGCATTGCTCTATATCGATGGCAAACACCAACATCCTATTCTCCATTAAATCTCTATTTTTGTTATCTGGTAATTAAATGCCATACTTATTGTAGATAATGCCACAGGTAAATCTGCCTTTAGGAAGAGAACATCTAGTCATGTGGATTCAAGTGTTTAGTTCTATTACAATTTATACTTCTCATTAAATATTTTAAAAATAATGTCTTGACTTTATTCATCCTTTATATAAATTTGTTTCACTTCAACATGCCACTGACAGTAACATTTACTCTTTGTATGCTGAGGCGCTTAGGCTGCCCAGGGCCAGATCTTGGACCCGGATGCACGGATTAAAATGATGCCACTCTACTAACCTGTGGAAGACAGCCAGGTGGATATTCTTTCCCAATCAAAAATCACATATACTGTTTTATTTATTTATTTTTTTTTGAGGCAGAGTCTCAAGCTGTCACCCCGGATAGAGTGCCATGATGTCAAAGCTCACAGCAACTTCAAATTCTTGGACTTAAGCAATTGTCTTGCCTTAGCATCCTAAGTAGCTGGGAGGACTACAGGCACCTGCCACAACACCTAGCTATTTTTTGGTTGTAGTTGTCAAGTTGTGGAAGTGCCCATCAATCCATGAATGGATCAACAAACTGTGGTATATGTATACCATGGAATATTGTATAGCCATTTAAAAATGGAGACTTTACATTTTTTACATTTACCTGGATGGAGTTGAAATACATTCTTCTTAGTAAAGGATCATAAGAATGGAAAAATAAATATCCATTGTACTCCATACTAGAATGAAATCAATATACAAATAATTACATGTTTCTAAGAGCAACAAAACACTATTATAGTCCAGTTCAGGGGTAGAGGGAATCAGAAGAGGGGTATATGGCGGAAGGAAGGAGGGCATGAGGCAGGATCTCACCTAAAAAAAAAAAATGTGCATATAATTTCATGGAGTAATTCTAAAAGTAGAATTACTGAGTGAAGTTATATACATATTTGAACTTGAAATATTTCAAGTTTAAAAATTATTTAAAATGTAAAAAATATATATATAGAACAGAGAAAAATTTAAAACAACATAGTTTTGTTGTTGTAGGTGGTTTTTTTGAGACAGTCTCACTTTGTCAACTTGATAGAGTGCCATGGTGCCATAGCTCATTGAACCCTCAAACTCTTGGGCTCAAGTGATCCTCCTGACTCAGCCTCCCAAGTACATGGGACTACAAGTGCTTGCCACAATGCCTGACTATTTTTTTAAGAGATGGGGTCTTGCTCTAGCTCAGGCTGGTCTTGAACTTCTAAGCTCAGGCAATCCACCCACCTCAGCTTCCCAGAACAAAGTAGGTTTTTAACAACCAGGAAAGGAAGGAAGGAAGGAAGGAAGGAAGGAAATGTCAATGGAAAAGAAGCCATACTCTGTAAAAATAATTTAAAGAAATTTATTCTGAGCCAAATTTGAGGGCCCTGACCTGGAGCCACACCCAAGATGCCTTGAGCAAGTGGACTGATGATGGAGTTACAGTTTCATTTCATACATTTCAGGAAGACATGAATTATAGGTAAAGTCATGAATTAGTTAGGTGAGTATGAAGATTCTTCAGTTGACCATTGGCTGAAAGAGTTAGGCTTTGTCCAATAGACCAAGAGTCAGTGAAAAGGAATGCTTGAGTCAAGATAAGAGTCTATTAATCTGAGACAAACTACAGGACATAGGCCCAGACTCAAGTGGTCTGTTATGTATATTGAGAACCTGCAGGTACATCTTGCATAGCCTAAAGCCTGTCAATGAGTCACAAAGGATATCTCTGGGAAAGGAGGGGAACATGATGAGGCATGTTTTTTCTCCTTTT
>NW_003852455.1:3541888-3550739 GCF_000181295.1 Otolemur garnettii | reverse complement strand
ATTGTCTTCATATCAAAGTTGAATACATAGGATTCTTACTTCTCCATTCCTGTGATGCTTCACTAAGAATAATGTGTTCCACCTCCATCCAGGTTATTACAAATGCTGTAAAATCTTCATTTTTTTGATGGCTGTATAATACTCCATAGTGTACATATACCACAGTTTACCAATCCATTCCTGGGTTGAAGAACATTTAGGCTGTTTCCATGTTTTAGCAATTGTAAATTGGGCTGTGATAAACAGCCTAGTATAAGTGTCTTTATAGTAAAAGGTTGTTTTTTTTTTTCTTCTGAATGGATGGATGCCCAATAGTGGGATTGCAGGATCAAATGGGAGGTCCAGGTTGAGTTCTTTAAGATTTCTCCATACTTCCTTCCAAAAAGGTTGTATTAGTTTGCAGTCCCAGCAGCAGTACAAGAGCGTTCCTTTCTCTCCACATCCACGCCAACATCTGCAATTTTGAGATTTTTGTTATATAGGCCATTCTCGCTGGGGTTAGATGATATCTCAGGTGGTTTTAATTTGCATTTGTCTAATAATTAGAGATGAAGAACTGGAACCAGACAAAATTGTCCTCTGTCACCATTACTATTCAATATTGTGCTGGAAGTTTTAGCCAATACAATTAGACAAGACAAGAAAATAAAGAATATCCACATGGGAGCAGATGAGGTTAAACTCTCCCTTTTTGCTGACGATATGATCTTATGCCCGGAGAACCCCAGAGATTCAACCACAAGATTCTTGGAAGTCATCAAAAAATACAGTAATGTTGCAGTATATAAAATCAATGTCCACAAGTCACTCGCCTTTGTATACGCCAACAATAGCCAAGAGGAGAGGTTAATTAAGGATACAACTCCCTTCACCATAGTCCCAAAGAAAATGAAATACTTAGGAATGTACCTTACAAAAGAGGTGAAGAACCTCTATAAAGAAAATTATTAACCCTAAGAAAGGAAATAGCAGAGGACATCAATAAATGGAGGCGCATACCATGTTCATGGCTTGGAAGAATCGACATTGTTAAAATGTCTATACTTCCCAGAATAATTTACTGATTCAACATCATCCCTATTAAAATACCAATATCTTACTTTCAAGATTTGGAAAAAATGATTCTTCGTTTCATATGGAATCAGAAAAAAACCCATATAGCTAAGGCAGTCCTTAGTAATAAAAACAAAGCCAGGGGTATTACTTTACCAGATTTTAGGCTATACTACAAAGCCATAGTGGTCAAGACAATATGGTACTGGCACAAAAATAGAGACATCAATATTTGGAATTGAATAGAAAACCTTCAAAAGAAACCAACAACTTACAGCCACCTAATCTTCAATAAACCAAACAAGAGCATTCACTGGGGGAAAGACTCCCTATTTAATAAATGGTGCTGAGAGAATTGGATATCTACATGTAAAAGACTGAAACTGGACCCTCACCTTTCTCCACTCACAAAAATTGATTCAAGATGGATAAAGAACTTAAATCTAAGGCATGAAATGATAAAAATCCTCAAAGAAAGAATTGGAAAAACATTGGAAGATATTGGCCTGAAGAAAGACTTTATGAGGAAGACTGCCACAGCAATAGCAACAACAGCAATACTAAACAAATGGGATCTTATGAAACTGAAAAGTTTCTGTACAGCAAAGGAGACAATAACCAGAGCAAATAGACAACCTACTCGATGGGAAAGGATATTTGCATATTTTGAATCTGACAAAAGTCTAATAACCAGGATCTATGCAGAACTTCAATTAATCTACAAGAAAAAAAACCAACAACCCCATACATCAATGGGAACGAGAGATGAACAGAATCTTCTCTAAAGCCAATAGGCGAATGGCTACTAACTATATGAAAAAAATGCTCTTTTCTCCTTTTTTATGGCTAATACAATATTTCTATTCCTGAACTGAAAGGGATCTGTCCGCCTGTCATTGCAGCCAAATGCAGAGATGGGGAAGGGTCCAAGCAAACTTTAATGATAGAAAAGCCAGCAAATCCTGGAAAACAGCGGGAGTAGTCTCTCAAATCTCAGAATGTTTGGCCCTTTCATTTCCAAAACCACAATTTTATAAACAAAAGTTTAAAGCAAAAACCATATTAACCCTTATCTTAAACAATAATCAGCATAACCTATTGCAACATTTCTAATTCAGAAGTTAATTTCCTAAATCAATCCCCTTAAAGTACTCAAGATATGCATGTTTAGATTGGAGCTAAATTTACAAAACAACAAGAATGGAAAATAGGAGGAGAAGGTCACAGGGGACCTAACCTGCCAGACCCACTGTGTCCTGTCAGCCCTAGGCTAATTCCATCTTAATTTCACTACGTGTACTCTCATCCCCTTGGCCAAGAAGGGGATCCAGTCAGTCATCCCCTTGGGGAGCCTTAAGATTTTATTTTAGGCTGGGCATGGTGGCTCATGCCTATAATCCTAACACTCTAGGAGGCCTAGGCAGGTGGATCTCCTGAGTCAGGAGTTGGAGACCACCCTCAACTACAGCGATACCTGGTCTCTAAAAAACAAAAAGACAGCAGGGCATTGTGTTGTGCATCTGTAGTTCCAGCTACTCAGGAGGCTGAGGCAAGAGGATCGCTTGAGCCAAGCAGCGCAAGAGTTTGAGGTTGCTGTGAGCTATGCCGCCATGGCACTCTACCAAGGGCAATAAAGTGAGACTCTGTCTCAAAAAAAAAAAAAATTATTTTAGTTCACAGAGGGAGGGAGGGAAAGAAGAAAGGAAAAGTAAATCCGTATAATGAGCTATCATGGGGTTGTTGGGATTCAGGCAGTTGTCTGCATTTTCAGTTCTTGGTGAGCTCTTGGCCAAAGAATGGCCAGACCCATAAAAGCAAGGAAAGTGTGAAACAAAGTTTATTGATGAGAAAGATGGGTTTACAGAGCAAGAGCAAGATACATAGCAAGTAGATTCTCCATAGAAACCCTCTGGTCATGACAAAAAGGCTTTGGTCTTGGTCTGTCGTACTGTTTTATACTGCCCAGGTGCAGCCTTCCTAAAGCGTGGTTCAGATGTTGAAGTGGAAATAATCTGATGGACAGTTAATAAGATTATAATTATGCTTAGTTTACTCTAAGTCACTTTCCAAATCCTACTGGGCCTGGGCTGCCTGGCCACTCCTTCCCCCCGTGTGGCTGGATAGTCTATCCTAACTGGCATAGGATTATAGTGGGCCACTCTAACTAAGCAAGGCTGCCCTTGTCCTTCCCAGGTGGAGCAATTGCTTGAGGCAGCACCAAGGCCAGGCACTTGCTATGTCCTTAGAAGAGTCTCAGAGGGCCCTTACTATCTACCTAACAGAGTCAGTAAAGGCAAATCTAAGAATTTAATGACATCATAAAAATGTTCATGATATAATGCTTAGTAAAACTCTATACATAGTGTGGTCAAAACTGCATACACAAGCAGTGATATGTATTTCTTAGATCACAGTGTGCAGAAAATGTAACTCTTTTTATATTTCATCTCAATGCTACTTTCATTTTTTTTTTTTACATTCTGTTTTTTTACTCCTTTTTTTGATTTTTTTTTTTTGATCAACATAATTTAAGTGTGCCATGAAGTTTAACTATAGGTTCAAGTGTGCTGTGAGATAAGAAAGGTATAGAGGTTCTTATGTGCAAGATAGAGAAGCAGGTGGTCATCAAATGGGACTTTTAGCTATACACACTTTTTTTGTTGTCATTATTGTTGTTTTGAGTATTTTTTTATTTTTTCAAATTAATATGAGGGTACGATTTTTAGTTATTTTTTCAAATTAATATGAGGGTACTATTTTTAGGTAACGTTGTTCTCGCCCTGGAAATCGATGCTTCTTTTAATCCTTTATTTTATTTGATGGCATAAAAATGAATACAGTCAACTGTAAGGTAGTTCAGTCACCTCAGGGTATTCCCAATGTTTAAGCTGTCTATTAAATAGCCATCCTGTTATTTCCCAATAAGATATGTTTGGTAGATATTAGTGGCATCAGAGTACAGAGTGAGGAGAGGCTGGTCTTTTGCCATCGTCTGTCCTTCACTGGCATATGCTGAGACATCTTGTCTTTGCTTCCCTGGGTATCTGCATCTACTCAGCTTGCAGTAAGATACGACTACAGTCTCACCATGAGTTTTATCTCAGCCTCCTCTCAACCTCTCTCCGCCATTCTGTGGGCAAATGAAACTCTAAGGCACTTTTCCATGGCTCCTTGGCCATAAGCCCCCTGGACTGTGGTCTCTGGCTAGACCTGCCCTGCCCTGCTTTGCCCTGCCAGGCCCTGTCCATTTCTTCTCTGCTGCTGATGCAACAGGTTAGTGCAAGGCACTTCTCTGTAAACATCAGAGAAGTTTGAAAAAGAAATCGACACAGCGTCTGCCTCCCAGCATCACCACTCACAGTGAAAGAGGGGTGATGGGGACCCAGGCTTTCTGTTGGCCATGTTCAGTGCTCTCCTATTAGCTGTCTCTGTGTTACTTGATCTTTGACACAACTGGCCACTCTCTTCTTAAAACTCTCTTCTTCCTTAAACTTCAGAACTCCAAGTCCTCTTAACTCTTTTTCTAGTTCTCTAACCCATCAGTATCCTCAAAAGAAATTAGGGTGGTGGTTCCCATCATCCTAATAACATTCCTAATCCTGCATAACATTCCATCCCTTTTAAAACCAACACTTATCATCTTTACTTTCTGCATCTCATTTACTCCAGCTCCTAATCTTCTTTATAGAAAACGCTAACCTCCACTTTCTCCCTGGTCCTGCATATAACATATATCAAAGGGGAGTGATTTCGCCCCCCTCCCCAGGGAACTTGTGGCATTATCTGTAGGCACTTTAGATTGTCTTCCCTGGGACAGGGCGGGGACAAAGGGCAGTGGCTGGCACTGAGTAGGCAGAAGCCAGAGATGCTGCCAAAATCCTACAATTCACAGGATAGCCACCCACAGGAAAGAATTGTCCAGCCTAAAATGTCAACCATCCCAAAGCTGAGAAATTTTTGATTCGGAGGAAGCAAAATATCTGAAATTAGACATAGCTATGAGAATTTAGGAGTCCTATAGAATTTACAGAAATTTTGAAGAAGACATTAGGCTTTCTACAGTGTATGGAATGCACAGTTTGAATCAATCTTACTTAAAATACCAGGAACAAGGTGATTCTGGGTTTTGACTTCAACTAAAAAAAGTGAATTGGTGAAAGTTCTTACTTGCAAGTGACAGAAATTAACTCTAGGGAAATTGAGCAGGAAAGGAATGTATTAAGCAATAGTGTGCAGCTCCTAGACTCTCTGGAGGGGCTGAAGAACCTGGCCTGGAGACTAAGCAGGAAAAGACAACTTACACAAACACAGTGGGCCTCTGAAGACATTGGTGCCTCCGCCATGGGCACAGATACTGCGGGAAGGAAGGAAGGATGTGTGTACCAGCGATCTGGACAGCATGTCTGCTTCAGAAAAGAAAAGGAAAAAGAGAATGACATCAAAAAGGCTCACTTTGAAAGAACATAAATGTCTTTCAGCCTTAACATGAGAAAGTGAAAATTCAGCCTCTTAAGGTCAAAACCTCAGGGTCATCTTTGCCGTACAATTACAATCCAAGTTAGAGCACATTTGGATAATTCTATGTCCTCCTAACTGCTCTCTGTTTTCAGTCTCCCACTTTTAACCAGCAGTCCATCCACTGTTGGATTCACCACTGCAGAGCACCCCATGGATCATGGTAAGTCCTCCTCTTTCCAAAAGAAACTATAATTTGATGTCACTCAGCCACTCTGTGATATGATCTGACCCATGTTTCAGTCTTTCCTCCCACTGCTCATCCAGGGAAATGATTTGCTTTTTGAGCACTGACCGATCAGGCACATGGTTTTCCTTCCTCTGCACTTTTGCTCTCTTCTCCTTGAAGACATCTTTTCTCCTTTTCTTTATTGAGATCTCACACCCATCCTTTAACATCCTTGCTGAAAACTCACAGAATAACAGTACCAAAAACTTACTGTGTGACCTTGAAAGAAATCAGTGTATGTCTCTGAACCCATCCAAGTACAAAATGGAAATCAGCTTGTCTGTGGTACTCATGGATAGAACTGGTAGACCTGAACCCAGACTCTTGAAGTAGCTGGGGAGTAGGGGGTGGGGCGAGAGCTAGAGCATAGTATTCTCTGGTGCAGGAGGATTCTTTTCCAAATCCATCCTTTATCACAGATCTCAACATTACAACCTAACATATACAGCACAGTACCTCATAGTAATCTTTTCTTCCAGTGTTTTTAAAATGGCCTGCTTTTAGTAACACTCCCATGGAATGGTTCTGGAAGTTGTAAACACTTCAGTCTCTCTTCATAGAATATATAGTTAATGGAGTCACGTCTCAGTTCTCAAATGACAACCTCAGGTGCATAATAAATACAGTAGATTCTCCATTGTGGACCACCCCCTTACACTGACTTGATTAGCATAGACTGGACATGCACCACATATATGTATCAGTAGGCCCAGTTCCTTATGTTGACCACCTCCATATATTGACTAGTTTGTTACAGTCCCTTAGGTGGTCAACTTACAGAGGTTCTATGGTATTGCATTTCTTCAAATTAACTAAATTTTAACTCTGAGCCTTCATTTAATTGGTTTCTAGAAAACTCAAAACTCTGCTACTTTGGTAGTTCTCCCATTATGGAAATCAAAATAAAAAATTAGCTTGCTCCCCCACTATGGAGACTGTGATGGTCAATTTTTAGGTCTCTTGATCAGATCAAGAAATATTTAAATAACTGCACAGCATTACTGCTCGGTGTATCTGTGAGAATGTTTCTGGAAGAGACTGGTATTTAAATCTGCAAACTGATTAAAGAAGATCTGGCCTCAAATGTAGGTAGGCACTATCCTCAGTGGGCTGGGAGGGAACAAAAAGGCAGAGCAAAGGTGACTTCCCTGGCTCTCCTGTGTGTGTGTAAGTAACCCCCGTGCAGAGCTGGGACAGCCTTCTTCTCCTGCCATTGGACATTAGAACCCCAGGCTTTCTATTGTTTGGACTCTGGGGCTTGCCGATTTCTCTGGCCTTTGGCTTCCGACTGAGAGTTATGACATCAAGTTCCCAGGTTCTGAGGCTTCAGACTTGGACTTAGTCATGCTATTAGCTTCACTGGTTCTCCAGCTTGCAGACAGCTTCCTGGGAGACTTCTCAGCCTCCATAATCATGGAATCCAATTCCTCCAATAAATCCCTTACCTGTCTGTCATCTATCTACCTTCCACCTACCTACCTATCTCCCTTCGGTTCTACTGCTCCAGAGAATCCTGGCTAATGCAAAAAGTAAAATAAAAGTGCATTTCATGGTGTTTAGAAATAGGTAGACATAGGTTAAAAAGTAATCTAAAACTATAGAGTCGATGGAAATATAGATGGCAATAGAGAAGCAGACAGAAATATCTCATTGTTGGAGAATGATAATATTCTTCTTAACGCGAATTCTTGCAACTACTTAGGAGGCTGAGGCAAGAGGATCACTTGAACCCAGGAGTTTGAAGTTGCTCTGAGCTATGACACTATGGCCTTCTTTTCAGGGTGACAAAGTGAGACTGTGTCTCAAAAAAAAAAAATTAAAATTAAAAATAACAAAAGGAGATATCATACATAAAGGAATAGCATAGTACCTAGCACACTAAATCAGTATTCACTGGTCATAGTAATCGCAATAGTTGTTGTAATAGAAAGAGCCAAAGGAAGATCATATCTACAAATTTATTTATTATGGGGACAAAAAGAAATGAGACCATTAAGTCAGTAAGGTGACATCTTCAAGAAAATGAAAGAAGCTTGACCTGAGTGATATAGGTACAGAAAGCAATAAAAATAAGTAAAGAAAATATTTCAAGATTAACAATATAAGAGTACATTTTAAAAACTACTTAGAAAAGGGCCAGGTGCGGTGGCTCCCACCTGTAATCCCAGCAACTTTGGGAGGCTAAGGTGGGTGGATTGCCTGAGCTCATGGGTTCGAGACCAGCCTGAGCCAGAGCGAGACCCTGCCTCCAAAAATAGCCAGGCATTGTGGCAGGCACCTGTAGTCCCAGCTATTTGGGAGGCTGAGGCAAAAGAATTGCTCAAGCTCAAGAGTTGGAGGTCGCTGTGAGCTATGAAGCCATGGCACTCTACCAGGGTGACAAAGTGAGACTTTGTCTCAAACAAACAAACAAACCATAGGTGTGGTCCCACCAAATCTTACAAGGGTACATGTGAATCTCTCTAAATGTAGAATATAAATGTCTTAACACAATAACTAAGAGGTTACCATGAAAGCTATGTTAACCAGTTTGATGAAAGTATTTCAAATTATATATAAAACCAGCACCTTGTACCCCATAACTGCATTAATGTACATAGCTATGATTTAGTAAAAAAATAAAAATAAACAAACAACTACTTAAGAAAGGCTAAATCTGACTGCGAAAAAAATGAAATTTGTGACATGGAATACTATTGTAGAAGAAAGAGAAAAAGGTATAATAATCATTTTTTAAAAGTGAGAACAATATATACAAAAACCCAAAGATTAGAGGTACAGTTTAATACTACAGCCAGTCCCAGGTGTGGATGAATTAACAGATTCTTCTCTCTCCTCTCTCCACTCCACCACACTCACACAGTCCATACTCGAAAGCAATGAGTCAGAACAGTTTACTCAGACCTGTGTGGGACACAGAACGATGCCCTCTGCAAAGAAGTCTGAAGTTAACCAGTTTGATGGAAGTGTTTCGGATTGTGTGTGAAAACCCCACACTGTACCCCAGAAGTGCATTAATGTACATAGTTACCATTCAATTTAAAAAAAAAAAAA
>NW_003852455.1:3538248-3541140 GCF_000181295.1 Otolemur garnettii | reverse complement strand
AAAAAAAAAAAAAAAACTCTTGGGCTCAAGCAGTTCTCTTGTCTCAGCCTAGTGAATAGCTGGAATCACAGGCTTCCACCACAACACTAGGCTAGTTTTTCTATCGTTAGTAGAGAGAGATGGAGTCTTGCTCAGACTCACCTCCAACTACTGAGCTGAAGGGCTCTGCCCACCCCTGTCTCCCAGAGTGCCGGGATAATAGGTGTGAGCCACCACACTGGCCCTATGAAGAATTTTTCACAAGACTCTTTATGCACATGTTTTTATTTCTCCTAGATAAATCCCTGAGAGTGGAATTTTGGACAGAAGGGAGATGTATGTTTAACTTTATACAAAACTGCCAAATGTTTTTCCAAGGTGGTTGAGCTGTTTACATTTCCACCAGCAGTGCCTGACAGTTTGGGTTGCTCCACATCCTCGACAAAATTGCTATTGTCTGTCTTTTTAATTTTGGCAATTTTATTAAAGATGTAGAGATATCTCATTGTCATTTTACTTTACATTTCCCTGATGATTAATAACACTGAACACATTGTGTTTTTTGTATATGTGTATGGAGATACAGCTCACAGCAACCTCAAACTCTTAAGCTTGAGCAATCCTCTTGCCTCAGCCTCCCAAGTAGTTGGGACTACAGGCACTGGCCACAATGCCCAGTTATTATTTTTTCCCTGTTTTTAGTAGAGATGAGGTCTCATTCTTGCTCAAGCTGGTTTTGAAATCCTGAGCTCAAGTAATCCACCTGCATTGGCCTCCCAGAGTAATTAGAGACATGAGCCACCGCACCCTGCCTGTATATACCTTCTCTTTGTGCAGTGTTTAAATTATTTTGCCTATTTTTAAATGGATTGTTCATCTTATTACCGAATTATGAGAATTTCCTATGGAGCTTGTAAGATATGTAAAGTCCTTTGTAAGATATGTGAAGTCCACTTACTGAATTTTTTAATTTTATGGTATTGCTTTCTGTTACCTAAGAAATCTTTGCTATTCCCAGGTTGCAAAAACATTCTCTTTTGTTTTCTTCAAATAAGCTTTATAGTTGTAGTGTTTATATTTAGGGCTATATCCCAGCTCATACATGTTTCTGTACAAGTTTGTTAATTTTTTCTTTTGTTAGTTTTTGATTAACATGAGGATACAAATGATTAGGTTACAATGTTTGCATTTGTTAGGTAAAGTCCCTGTTGTAATTGTGTCCCATACCCAGGAAGTGTGCCGTATATCCTCACATTGTGCCCACGAGCTGGGAATTTACTAATCCCCCTTGCTTCTCCCCTTTCCCCTTCCCCTCCCCCAAAGCGTTTACTAAATTTTGTGTATAGTATGAATTTATACTAAATTTTGCATATAGTATCTGCATGTTATATTTTCTTCCATATGGAGATCAGTTGTTCCAGGCAACACCATTCATTGAAAGGACTTCTTTTTCCATATTTTGATACTTCTATCTTCCAGTATTTTGATACTTCTGTTGAAAACCAAGTGACCGTAGAACTAGAGATCTAGTTCTGAATCCTCTATTCCGATCCATTGATCTATTTTGTCTTTATGCTAATACCACATGTCTTGATTACTTGATTACTATATGGAATATAATATTTAATTATGGTATCATTAGAATTAATTGTATTATCTTTTTGAGACAGTTCCACTTGGTCGCCCTCAGTAGAGTGTGGTGGCATCACAGCTCACAGCAACCTCCAGCTCTTGGGCTTAGGTGATTCTCTTGCCTCAGCCTCCTGAGTAGCTGGAACTACAGGTACCTGCCCACAATGCCCAGCTAGTTTTTTGTTGCAGTTTGGCCAGAGTCAGGTTTGAACCTGACACCCTCAGTATACAGGGCCAGTGCCCTACTCACTGAGCCACAGGCGCCACCCTAATTATATTGTCTTGAGGTCAGGTAGTTATAAGTGTTCCAGGTTTTTTTCTTTATTTTTAACATTTTGGGCTTTTTGTAGTTCTATATAAATTTTAGAATATCTTGTTAATTTTTATAACAGATGGAATATATAGACTAATTTGGGGAAAATTGATATTTTTTTCTCTTGAATCATAAGAAACTGTTATCTTAACACTATTAAATTTTCTGGTCTATGAGCTCAGTATATCTCTCCATTTACTCATATGTTCTTCAATTTCTCTTGGCAATGTTTTATGGTTTCCTGTGTCAAGGTTTCACACACGTTTTGTTAGAGTTATACCTAATTATATTGTGGTTTTTTGATGCTATTGTGAGTAGATTTTTTTCATTTGACTTCCAGTTGGTAGTAGTTTTCAGTGGCTATTATAACAAATGACCACAAACATAGTGTCTTAAGACAACACAAATGTATTCTCTTTACAATTCTGGAGGTCAGGAGTCCATCCTCAGTGTCACTGGCCTGAAATCGAGGTGTGCCCAGGATGGCATTCCTGCTGGAAGCTCCAGGGAGAATTCGTTGTTCACTTATTCCATTTTCTTTTTTTTTTTCATTTATCCCATCTTCTTGGAGATTGGAGATGTTTTCATGTTGTCTTCTTTGAGTGTATGTGTGAAACTCTCCCTCTTATAAGGATACAAGAAATGGAATTTGGGTGCCATTTGGATAATCTAGGACAAATCTCATGATTCTTAATCATATCTGCAAATACAATTTTTCCCAAATAAGTTAACTTCATAAGTTCCAAGTTAGGACACCTGATATCTACACAGGTGTTTTTGCAAGTATGCAATCATACAATTTTATCACTATTAGTTTTGCATTCGGCGACTTTCCTTAACTCACATTTTTCTGGAGGGTTTTTTCATATTGATTTTTTAAGATTTTCCACCTAATCAGTCATATCAGCTGAAAATATTATGCTTTGTATTTCTTTTGTTGTTATTGTTCTTTTTTTTTTTTTTTTTTT
>NW_003852455.1:3536206-3538228 GCF_000181295.1 Otolemur garnettii | reverse complement strand
TTTCTGGCCAGGGCTGGGTTTGAACCTGCCACCTCTGGCATATGGGGCTAGTGCCCTACTCCTTTGAGCCACAGATGCTGCCCTGCTTTATATTTCTTTTTCTTCCATGATTGCACTGCATATAATACATGTAGTCTTAAAAATATAAACTTGTAAAACAATGTGTATTTAATCATTTGCAAGAACTTTCAACTTTGTGCAGTTTCACAAGGGGTAATGTGACCCGCGGCTTCACCTTTATAAAGACGACTCTCACAAATCTATATTGCAAGTCTCACCTCCCTCTGGAACTCCAGGATTTCTTGCTGCTTCATAGACTTCTTTTCACCGGGATAACTCATTAATACTTCAGCATTAATCATCAATCCAAAGCCAGCATTATCACCCTTCCCACCTCTCCTTAAAATAAGTTCTCTGGGTCTGTTACCGTTACTACTACTGTCAACTCACTCCAGCTTGGAACTCCAGTCTTTTTTTTTTTTTTAAAAGAAGGAAAGAGAAGCTTATTACTTTGCCATGAAAGGAGGAAAATGGCAAACAATAGTCTCAAAATCCAAATTCCTTCTTCTATGCAGAAGCACAGAGATTTGAAAGGTTCTAATCCCATAGTCCTATTTGGGCCAGGATGATCTGGTGGCCTCTGCCCAGATTCATCCCATCTTCAGCTAAGAATTTTGTTACCTCCCACCCAGATGATTCCCTTCAGGTATCTCCTGCTGCACAAACAACCAGAGACTGTCCCTGCCCCCTACAAACCACTGGCCTGAGGCAGAGATGGAAGTTTCAGGTCCCCAAACCTTGGGGGGACAGGAAATACTTTAGCCATTTTTTTCATGCCCTTCCCTCTGTAACACATACCTCACTGTCAATTCAATTTCCCCTTTCCATAGCTATGGGCAAAGAGGCAACATAGTACTTACCTCAGGGTGCCAAGAAGGGTCTTTCTTAAGCCATTTCTTAGAGATTTAACTTAAGCCCACTTCTAAAGGGAGGTCCTTATCTGGAGAAGGAGAAGTGGCAATACCTTATTCTTTGTAATTTTCATTCTGGATATAGGGCTTTGCTTACTTGCTGGGTTACCTATGCTACAAAGGAGGGTCCATTATTTCATGAGTGATTACAGGAAACTGTATAGCATATCCAAGTATAGACAGCAGGAAGCAAGGTTCCCCCCAATAGACACCACCCTAGAGTAGCCCAGACATGGTGATTTCTTGAGCAGGAGTTGCTGAGCTGCCTCTGTGGCTGCTGCCCACAGTGTCCGTCACCGGTCTGCCATCCTCCATCTGCTTGGCCTGTTTTCCTGGACTGCCGGTTCCCATCATCCCATTGTCCTCAACCCAACTCGTCTTTGATCCCTGTTCCTAATCCTGCATTTAGTTTTCCATTGCTTTAAATACTCAGAAATATCCTTTCAAATGCTCTCTTATGTCTCACCACTGGCAAACTTTAGTTGAGACCCCTCACACGTGACTTTCTCAGTAACACCCTGCTACTCTTCCTAATCCTGTTTCTGTATTTACAAATTTATCTTTTTCTGTTTTTACAGGATTACGTTTCTTAAACCCACTTGATTACAAAATAGTCCTGCCTCTGTGGCAGGTGTGGCAGCAGCCCCTCCCTCCGTCCTTAGTGTGCACCACCTCACGCTGAGGGTCACCTTTCCCCTGTCTGTCTGTCTCCCTAATGGATCAGGCATGGTGGAGGGTTTACTCTTATATATATACAGCCACAGGTCAGAGTTCACAGGAAATGATTCCTAAATGCTTGTTGATGGGGATTGTAACATGTTGTTTTGAGGGCTGGAGAAAGTTTGATAATAATGACAGTGCAAATATGCATGACTCATCTAGTTGTTCTCTCTCCAGAAAACCACAGAGGAAGGGCGCAGCAGCAAGGATCTCAGCGATCTCCCGAGAACAATTTTGCAAATACTTTTATTGTAGAAATTTACATATAAGGCTCGGCTCCTGTAGCTCAACTGGCTAAGGCGCCAGCCATGTACACCTAAGGTGGCGGGTT
>NW_003852455.1:3499559-3535078 GCF_000181295.1 Otolemur garnettii | reverse complement strand
TGTATGTGGCTGGCGCCTTAGCCGCTTGAGCCACAGGCGCCGAGCCATGCTGGTGTATTTGTTGTATGTTGCCATATCACATCGTAGCCTTTCAACATTACATAATTTACTTGTATAGTTGTGTTCTTCCACAACAACAAATGTTGTTTCTCATTATTTTAGAAATACCTGACCCTTTCAGTTTTTCATTTTCTGACTTTTGATATAAGGCGTGGCTCCTTTCCTCTTGATTTTACTAAAAAAAGTAAAAGCACAGCTTCATGATATACATGTATAGTAAATGATACATTTAATTTAAGGAAGATTTCAGGAAGGAGTGTGACCTGCTGGAGAGGACTTGACTGTGTAAAGGACAGACTCCTTGACTCCTGATTTTAAGAAATTGTTTGCATGTAAAAATTGAGGATTGATGTTGGTGGGCCTTTTGATATTTTGATATAAATTTTTTTCTTTTCTTTTTTTAATTGTAATTTCCTACTATACTATCAAATACTAGAAGTTATTCCTTCCTTTCCTCCAACTGTATTTTCTATTCATTTATTTGAGACAGCATCTCCCTCTGTCACCCTGAGTAGGGTCCTATGGCATCATAGCTCACAGCAACCTCAAACTCTTGGGTTCAAGCAATTCTCTTGCCTCAGCCTCCCAATCTGGGACTGTAGGCACCCACTACAATGCCTGGCTAATTTTTCTATTTTTAGTAGAGAGAAGGGTCTCGTTCTTGCACTCCTGAATTCAAGCAATCCACCTGCCTCAGCCTCCCAGAGTGCTAGAATTACAGGTGTGAGCCATTGCGTCTGGACAAGTATGACTTGTTTTAATATGCAATTTTTTGCTTTTTAAATGTTGACAACAAATCCAATATTATTTTTAAAACACCAGATAGGCCAACACTGTGCAAGCCAAACAAAATAGGTCTGCAGGCTGAATTTGGACCAATGGTGGCAGTTTGATTATAGAATACTCTATTTCTTTTTCTCTTACAATACTAAGTGTATATTAGAATTACACACAGGATATACAATCTAACTCATAGGTTTTCATGTCTATTAGATATGTAATTTATTTAACCAGTTCCTATCTATGAACATTTTTGTTGATTCCAATCTTTTGCTATTTCATACAATACAGAAATAATCATCATCTGTGTACATCTTTGCGCATGTGAGAAACAACTAGAAAATATCAGTAACAAAGACTTTTCGTACAATTTTAGAAAGACATACATTATGTATAGGTCAGGATAGGAAGCTTCTATCTTGTTCTTCCATTAAAATAGTCACCATGATTAATACAATAAAGAAAATTCCCGGAATCCTACATTTGGGAAATTACTATCAATGGCTGGGTCTATAGGTAGCAGTGCTGTGAGTGGATGGATCCAGACTCATAATTCTGACAATTAAGGAAAAAGGAGTTTGCTTTATTTTGTGTGTGTGTGTGTGTGTGGTGGGAGGAAGAAGGGGGTAGTGTCCTTAAAGAGGGCACACAGTACACTTCTATTTTTTAGTCTCTCAAAATGGGCTCATTACCTTTGGTAGCCACATTCCTTTTACAGGCCCTAGTTTCCTTACAAAACATTTAATAAAGAAGTTGGAAGGGGAAAAGGATATTTAAAGCCATGGAATTGACTTATATTACCTATGAAGAGAATATAGACAGGGAAAGAAAGGGATGCAGTCTGTCTGAGATTCGGGACTCCCAAAGGAGACAGGAGAGAGGCAGCTTGGGAGAGAAGGGAGACCCTGATGTCCTGACACCCAGATTGGCGCGTAGATTTAGTAGACCATCAGCTAAATGCTGCTGAGACCCCAGGCAATGTGGAATTGTAGGGGACCCTCACAAGGATCATGTCAACAAACTGTTGAGCTTAAAAGCCAGGTGAAAGCCAGTTAAAGAGGGAACAAACTCACTTTTGATGCCTTTGTAAACTACACAAGCCTATTCCAAACCCATAGGTGCAGAGATTCTAAGGCACTCAACATATCCGGGACTCTTCCTCCTGCCTCCCAAGATTGTTCTAAGGAAATGAAAGTGCTTTTAAACTAAGACACCCAGCAAAGGAATCTGGCAAATGAGCAACTATTAGTTTTTATTCCTCTATTCTACTACTGTATTCAGTTTGCACTCTCTGGGTTTCTTCGGGATCCCTCAGTACCTAAACCTTAAACTGATGGCAACCGGAGAACATTTATCAATCCAGAATCCATGGCTTTCACTGCGCAGGTCTCCACGCGGCCCTCCCCTTTCAACGAGGAGGTTAATTCAGAATTCTAATCCGAAAACAAAGACCTCAGGGCGGGGCGGGACGGGGCGGGGCGAGGCGGGAGGAGGCGGAGTAGCGGGGGCCGTTCTGAGGCTTAGGGCGCATGCGCTAGTACTCTACGGACCGTTTGTGCTGCTCGTCTAAGAAGCGTGGAGTGCTTGTTTCCTTGACGGACTGAGTACGGGTGCCTGGCAGGCTTTTGCGGAAGTCCCTGCGCCATTGGGAGGGCCTCAGCGGCTGCTCTGTGTCCTTGTTACTGAGAGCCTCTTCCTGGGTCATTGCAGGAGCCGGACTGGGGCTTATAAGGTGGTTCCTGCGTGGCCGTCTCGGCACCTGTGTGACTTCCCCGCTGGCGGGATGTGGCGACTACGTCGGGCCGCCGTGCCCTGGTAAGTGCAGCCTCAGACCTGGCTCCGTTATTTCTGGGGCATCTAGAGAGCGGGCTTGTCCCATCACTGTCTCCAGAATGTGCAGATAACTCTTAGGGCAGGCGGGGGGTTGTCGGATAATTTCCGGATATTTTTGAGCATCCAGAGTGACAGAAGCTCTCCCTGGGCTTATCTGCGGAGCTGGCTGCAATACCGGCCCTTGTCTTTGTCCCTTTCCAACTCGAAAAGTCTGGACGCCTCTCAGTCTTGGCACGTCTCTAGTCTCCTTTGTCCCTGTCCTTTTACACCTTTGTGTTCTCAGTGTTATCTCTGTCTCTGGTTGCTTCTTTTTTTCTGTCCTCTCCCTGCCCAGTTTTACTCTGTCCATGAATCACCCTTTCCGCGTTTCTTTTAACCCTCGCCGTCTTTTTCTTCTACCTCCACGCCATGTGCACATTGCACTTGCAGGTACTTCTGCTCTTCTCCTGGGTGCAGGGGCCTCTGTCTTTTTCTCTAACCGGCTGAGTGGGGTCAGAACTAGAGCGATGACGCACACGGTGGCAGAGGTGGTGATTAGAGATGCCCTCTTAATAGCAGCTTTTTTCAGTGTTTGGGGAGAGAGACTTGCTTTTTAATGCAAAGTAGTCAATGTGGCACCACTTTTCAAATCACATATTGTTTTCCTGGCCTGGTTTAATCTGAAGTACAAAATCATAGAAGTCCTTTTATTCTTGTGAGTTGCTATATACATTTTAATGAGATTAAATTTGATTTTATTTCTGTACGTAGTTTTGTTCTTGAAGGTATTTTTAGATACCTTTAAGCTTAACTCACTGTTGCAGGCATTTGGTAGTGATGCCTCAAGCAAGGTTGGAAAAACTTGGTTTTTCTGAATTAACACGACCTCTGAACACCTGTTTTGGGTTTTTCCCTAGAATTCTTTTAAAATGTTGTAGATAATTTATAGTGTTTATAAAGAATGGAATCCCTTTATTTTATCAAGTTTAACTAAGGTCCAAACACGGAACTAGATGACATATAATAGTTAACGTGTTTGTTAGTCAATTAGAATAATTGCAGTTATTTTAAATCTCTTGGAATTTTGAGTTTTGAGTAAATTCACAGACCTTAGTATTAAAGTTTGTTATTTACAGCCTTTGTGTTTCTGTTCCCTGATATTTAGTGAGGAAGCATATCTATCTTTGTTTAAATAAAAAAAGATTGCAGAAAGAGCATGCTCTGTTGGAACACTTAAGATACAAAACCTTTACACATTGAGTTTCAAAACAAATTGATTTGTAACTATTATTATAGCTTTATTCAGTTGGATGTTGTAGGGCTAAATTATTTCTAAAGTTACTGTGGATGCCATAAAGTTGTGGCTTTAAAGTGTCTCATGTTGATAACACATTTTAGCTACTTGAAGTAGGGATGTGGAAAGTCAGAAGTCACAAGCTCTGGAATTTGCCTTTCACTACAGTTCCTTAGCATGTTTTGAAGGAATACAGTTGAACTCCCACTCTTTCTTTTTTTTTTTTTTTGAGACAAAATTTCACTTTGTCATCCTTGGTAGAGTGCGGTGGTGTCATAGCTCACAGCAACCTCTAACTCTTGGGCTTGGACAGTCCTCTTGCCTCAGCCCCCACAAGTAACTGGGACCACAGGTGCCTACCACAATTGCTGGCTATTTTTAGAGATGAGGGTCTTACTCTTGCTCAGGCTGGTCTCAAACTCAGCCTCCCAGAGTGCTAGGATTACAGGCATAAGACACTGCGCCCGCCTAAACTCCCACTCACATGGGACCATAAACCTTTTTTTTTCCCCTCATAAATCTTTTTTTAAGTACATATATATATGATCATGGATATGTGAGAAGACCAATGACCAGTATTTATTTGGGTGCGATAAATACTTGTGTTAAGTTATTGGAAAAAGAACTATGTGTTAGGAAATGGCATATGGGTTAAAAGAGATGATAAATGAACAAGATAGTAGATGATTTCTAGGGGGAAACCTATTTTGCCTCACATTTGATTGTTAGTTTTGATTAAGTTAAGTCTGTGTATGAAATCCTTTCCCTGCAGAACTGTGAAGGCATTGCTACATTGTTTTCTAGCATCCTTTGCTGCTGGTGAGAACTCTCATGACAATCTGATTTTTTTTTCATGTTTTTAGGTATCTTGTTTTTCCCTTTATGGAAATTTGTAGGATCTTTACCCTTTATACCCTTTATCCTAAATTTCTCAAGGCTTTGTCCAAGTGTGGGGTTTTTGTTTTTTTGTTTTTTCTTTTACCACTCATCTGACTTGACAGTCGGTGGGCCTTTCCATTTCAAAGATTCCTATCTTTCTTCATTTCTGAGAAAATGTTTTTTCTTATTTCTTTATTTTCTTCCTTTCCTTTTTCCTTTTTCTTTTCTAGTTACCTATTAGGTCAATATTGGTTCTTTTAGATAGCTACTGTGTGTCTGTGATTTCCAAATAGGATTTGCAGGTTTTGGCTGGGGCCGAGTTTGAAACCGCCTATCACTGGTATATGCGGCCAGTGCCCTGACTCCTTAGGCCACAGGCACCGTCCCCAGAATAGGATTTATACTCTTCATTTGTTAAAAAAAAAATGCAAAAACAAAAACATGCATGTACTGCAATATGTGTACATGCGTGCTTACTTTTAAATTATATTTATCTCTGTACTAATTGCTTACATGATATGTCTACCCTCACATCATCTTAAAAGAATAAGATACAATAGTTCATCTTCATTGGGAAGCTTGTCTTCTGTAATATCAGTGAATCATTTCATGTACCCTGTAGGATGCATTCCACCCCTATCTTTCCACCCACTTTGGATTCCACTCCTGTGCATCACCTAATTTTCTTTTATGTTTTCCACCCTTTTTTTTTACATACCGGGGAATTTCCTTAATTCATTTTCTGTTCTTGCTATTTACTTTTTTTTTTTATATTGGCCATTGTAACCTTTATTTCCATGAATCTTTATTTTTTTATTCCCTCTGTCCCAGGTACCCTGATCACATGAATCTTTCTTTTAACATTTATTAAAATCTTAAGGATGTGTTTAATTCTATAAACTTTCTTTTCTTCCATTGCTGGCTTTGAATAATATATTAGGCATTCATTTTACATCTGCAATATTTTTAGGAATCCTCCAGAGAATACTAATTAGCATTTCATCTCTGCTTTTTCTAGGATTAATAATAGTTTATCTTGGTCTTTTTAAGAGGTGATGGTTTTCTATAAGAAACTGGTTATTTAATCATTTAAATACGAAAGACTAAAGATTGACGTAGATGTCTTGTGTGGGCTACCCTTGAATGAGAGGGCTGATTTAGCAAACTATTTTGGGTGTATAACATATTAAAACAAGCTTCATTTTAGAACCTTTGAGCAGTGGGCAGATGATCTGAGCTTGGTATAAATGCCAGTATTGTTGAGGAGGTTCACTCTGGGAAGTCCTCCTTCCCCAAGCACACTTAGGAGCCTTAGTTCTTCTCTGGCAGATTGCTTAGCCTCGGGCAGTTGCTGTTGTTAACATTCAGCTGGATTGGAATGGGGTAGAGTATGGCCAAAGCATCCTTTCCTAGGATGGGACATCAATAATGTCAATTTTTTCTTGTCTTTTCATTCTCTTCCCTGTATCTCAAGAGGATCTTTTTTGTGAAAAATAGTATTCTCCAGTATGAACACTGATCTTTATAGAGTATCTTCTTTAATTAGAAACCCTGGAGATAATTCTGAAGATACATTTCCAAGAAATGCTAGAATTTTGCTTTGAGGCAATTATCTCTTCTGGGGGACTAATTGAAGAACATCTTACATGTAGTTACCTGAAATACTGGATTCTATTCTCCCCATCCTTGGCCCTGCCCCCTACCCATAGTTATTGATGCTGCCATCGTGGAAATAGGAATTTTAGGGATTTGGACGTAAAAGAGGGAAGAAATAATGAAAAGTAAAAGCAGGTTGGGCAAAATTGCTCACATCTGTAATCCTAGCACTTTGGGAGGCTGAGGTGGGTGGATTCCTTGAGCTCAGGAGTTTAAGACCAGCCTGAGCAAGAGTGAGACTCTGTCTCTACTAAAAATAGAAAAAGCAGCTGGCATGGTGGTATAGTCCCAACTACTTGGGAGGCTGAGGCAAGAGGATCACTTGAGTCCAAATGTTGGCTGTTGCTGTGAGCTGTGCCACCACGGCACCCTACCCAGAACACAGAATGAGACTGTCTCAAAAGAAGAAAAGAAAGAAAAGCAAAAGCGTCTTAGGAATGAACTCAGTCCTAGAATTCATCTAATTACTATATTTTTGAATTAACTCCTTTCTGAAAAATGCAAATTAATTTTTGAGAATTAAAATTTATACATTAAAGTTAGTGCAAAGTAATACTAAAATAACATTTATTGAGCACTCTGTGCTGGCCAATGACAGGTTCTTTCACCTGTTTTATTGCAAATTAATTCTTCCAATAAGATGTTCATTGAATAAATTTATTGTCTAACATTTGTGAGGCACTGGGCTAGACCTTGGAAATACAATGGTAAGCAATACAGGATGAAAACTAGTCCAGGTAGAGCTCTGTTACTAGTGAGAGAGAGATAGGAACCAGATTGTACAAGTCTTTATTTTTTTGAGATGGAGTCTCAGTCTGTTGCCCTGGGTAGAGTGCCATGGCATCATCATAGTTCACAGCAACCTCAAATTCCTGGGCTCAAGTGATACGCCTGCCTCAACCTCCTGACTCACTGGGACTATAGGTGCCTGCCACCATGCCTAGCTAGTTTTTTTTTCTATTTTTAATAGAGATGGGGGGTCTCACTTTGCTTAGACTGTTCTTGAATTCCTGAGCTCAAGGAATCACCCTGCCCCGGCCTCCCAGAGTGCTAGAATTAAAGTGAACCCAGCAATTTTGCTTTTTATATATTCTTTTTTTTTTGAGACAGAGTCTCACTATGTCACCCTTGGTAGAGGTGTGCTGTGATGTCACAGCTCACAGCAACCTCAAACTCTTCCACTTAAGTGATTCTCTTGTCTCAGCCTCCCAAGTAGCTGGGATGACAGGTAACCCACCACAATGCTCAGCTATTTTTTGTTGTTGTTGTTGCAGTTGTCATTGTTGTTTAGCAGGCTCAGACCAAGTTCGAACCTGCCAGCCCCAGTGTATGTGATTGGTACTCTAACCACTGAACTATGGTGCCGAGCTGCCTTTTATATATTCTGAGTTTCAGGTCAGGAAGAGAATTTAATCCCTTGGCTAATAAAAGTAGGCAGACTTACTTTTTGTTTGTTTGTTTGTTTGTTTGTTTTTGACACAAAGTCTCAAGCTGTGGCCTTGGGTAGAGTCCTGTGGCATCATAGCTCACAGCAACCTCCAAATCGGGCTCAAGCAATCCTCTTACCTCAGTTTTTCTATTTTTGGTAGAGACGGGGGTCTTGATTTTTGCTCACGCTGGTCTCAAACTCGTGAGCTCAAGCAATCCACCTGCCTTGACCTCCCAGAGTGCTAGGATTACAGGCGTGAGCCCCTGCACCCTGCTGGGACTTACCTTTTTTATAAGATGGTAGAGATTTTGATTTATCTTATAGGCAGAGGTTTAAAAAAAAAATAGTGAATGTTTACCAACCTAAGAGATAGTAAATGTTTTTGTGACCTGAAGTGGTATTTACGTGTAGAATTACAAATAAGTAGTGTGCCTAATCTCACATTATGATCTTTCCCCCCATAATTGAATCCTGTTTCCCTCAGGTTTCCTGAGTTGGTGGATTCCTGTAGAGTAGTGTTTTTCAATCTTTTTTAATCTCACAGCACACGTGAATCTATAGTTAAACTTCCACAGTGCACTTACATTATGTAGATCCAAAAAAATAGCAAAGGAAAAAACATACTTACTGTGCTTTGAACTTCTTTTGAAAATAATTTAATTAATGATCTTTAAAAAATTTCGTGGCACACCAGTTGAAGATCAGCTGCAGTGGAGTTTTGAATCAGAGCAAGGCCCAGTGTCATCCTGAGGGCTGTAGAGGAGGTGATGAGTACTGCATGATGTCACCTCCGTCTCCTCTCCAGAGCCACGGGTATTTCTGCATTTGCTGCTCCCACACTCCTGGCCCTAGTGTCTCCTGTGGAAAGAATTGGGGCTTTACTTAGGCTGACCTTAGTTTTAATCCCTCTTCCATCATTTGTTAATCATCCTACCTTAGAAAAACATAGTTTTAAAGAAAAAATTTTGTAAAATGAGAATACTTGCCTTACTGGTCTCTTCTGAGAGTAAGAACAGCATTTATAAAAATATCTCACATCCAGGGCTCAGTAGGAATTCAGGAAATAACCCCTTTCTCCCACTATCCTTCTATATAGCATTATTTCTGTGTTCCTGTTCTTTTTCTACAGTTTTCAGTCCCATGCAATTAAATGAATGAATATTTTAAAACTGCTTAGACTCAGTCCTAGCCCTCCATAAGGTAGGCCTTACAGTGAGCTGTGGAGTAAGATCAGGCTATGCTGGTTGTTGGTAATCTCTCATTCTCTTCAGGAAGGAAAAGGTAGAGCCAGGAGAGCTAAATGTGCGTTTTGATTCTCCACCCCCTGAGCAGTTTTGCTATTTTCACTTTTCTCTGGCACCAGGTGCCTGAGGTGAAATCAGTCGATTTCCTTAATTTCCATTCCTGGGCAATCTGAGGACTGGGAAACAGGTTGGGGGCAAAGAATAGATCTTCCAAGCTGTCAATAGAATTTTTGTGCTTGGAGGTAGAAATTTGTGGGCATTTTTTCCCCCATTTTTTAAAGACAGAGTCACTCCATTGCCCTTGGTAGAGTGCTGTGGCATCACAGCCCACAGCAATCTCCAGCTCTAGGGCTTAGGCGATTCTCTTGCCTCAGCCTCCCGAGTAGCTGGGACTACAGGTTCCTGCCACAACGCCCGGCTAATTTGTGTGCATTTTTGTTTTCAACTTTTACTTACAGTGAATAGCAGTTAATAAAGTATATCCTTACCTTTTCTCTGCTTTCGATCCTTTGGACCAGGATTGTAGCTCACATATTGGAGTGCAGGCTCTGGAGTGAAACTGTCTGAGTCTAAATCTTGCCTTTATTCCTTATTTCAGTGTGTACTTGGGCAAGTTATTTATGTCTTTGTGCTACATTTTCCTCATCTGTAAAATGGGGATGGGGCTACACCATTCTTCAAAGGGATCATAGCAGGATTAAATGAGATAGCACATGTCCCAGTAGTGTCTGGCATGTAGTAAATAGTAAATGTGAGCTGCTGTGTGGCCTGGTGGGGTTTGTGTGTCTTTTATTTAGTATATTGTTCTTTTTATGTCATTTCCTTTGTATTATTATCCTGTCTGATTGTTCTCCTATTTTCATTTTTTTTTTCAGTGAGGTCTGCCAATCCTTAGTGAAACATAGCTCTGGAATAAAAGGAAGTTTACCACTACAAAAACTGCATCTGGTTTCACGAAGTATTTATCATTCACGTCATCCAACCTTGAAGCTTCAAAGACCCCAATTAAGGACATCATTTCAGCAGTTCTCTTCGCTAACTAACCTTCCTTTACGTAAACTAAAACTTTCTCCAATTAAATATGGCTACCAACCTCGAAGGAATTTTTGGCCCGCGAGATTAGCTGCAAGACTCTTAAAACTTAGGTATATCGTAGTGGGATCTGCTGTTGGGGGTGGCTATACTGCTAAAAAGGTAAGTTTAACTTTCTTACTGGTTTTCCAGTTATTCTAGCATGATTATGTTAAATTGTTTAGCATAAGTAATTTTTCTTTAGTAGAAAAATTGGATGTTTAAACATTTATTATGAGGCTTGGCACCCGTAGCACAGTGGTTATAGCACCAGCCACATACACTGACACTGGTGGGTTCAAACCTGGCTCGGGCCAGCTAAACAACAATGACATCTGCAACAAAAAATAGCCAGGTGTTGTGGCAGGCACCTGTAGTCCAGCCTCATGGGAGGCTGAGGCAAGAGAATCGCTTAAGCCCAAGAGTTTGAGGTTACTGTGAGCTGTGATGCTACAGCACTCTACTGACATACTGAGACTCTGTCTCAAAAAAAAAAATTATTATGAATCTCGACTGTGTACTAGATTGTTTTAATAGTGCTAATAGGCGGACACCTTCTGAATCTTAGTTATAATTATGGGGAGATAAAAATGGCCTCCTGAAGGAAAAGCTGGAGTGGGAGTAAGAACACCTAGTTTTGATTTTGAGCTTTACTGTTTAGGAGCACTGACAGGGAAGTCAGGTGGCATGCTCATATATACACTTCTTGACAGCTCTGGGACAGAAGCAAGGTGGTCTGCCTCCCAGTCAGTCTTCTTTCTACTTTGGCTTCTCGAAAGCCAAATCATGAAAACTTTTTGAAATAGAAGTATATTTTGAATTTTTACATTTTCTATATTTGGTAGAGGAGTATTTACATGTCTTATGTGCTTACCTGTTAAATTGTTTTTAAAATAGTTGATGCCATTTAATATTTGTTTTAAAAATTTCAAATGTACATTGCTTTTAGTTGCTGTGTTTTAATGAAATAAGATAATTTTCTTTACATTTAAATATGGGATTCAGCGCATCTAATTGACATACTTCCTTATCTTTTAGACTTTTGATCAGTGGAAAGATATGATACCTGACCTTAGTGATTATAAATGGATTGTGCCTGACATTGTGTGGGAAATTGATGAGTACATCGATTTTGGTTTGTATCATCAACATTAAAATACTTTTGGGGGTCTTTTCTGTAGGAAAGAGAAATATTTATGTTTAGATGGTTTCTTATGAGTTGAATATGTAGCAGTTTTAATGATAGAAATAATAGAATGTGAAAAAAATGTGTACAAAATTATAAGTTATAGTGAACATGTGCTTTGGTATCTTTTTTCTTTTGCTACTAGTTTGTCAGCATTTCCATGCTGCCAAGTAGCCTTTCTAAATATCATTTTCAATGTTATATAATGTTGCCCAGAACATACATACTGTGATCCACCTCTCTAGCTCCTTGTAATTGGATACCTTTGTTACCTATACTTTTTGTAGCTAAGTTCTTTAAAAGTCTGTTAATACTCAGAGTGATTTGACTTATTAGTTGACCGCTGTCCTCCTTGTTTTAATAGGTAGATGAGAAAAAAAGTATAATTGATGGCTGTGATTACCAGTAATTTATGAATTCATGGTGATCTTGAAAAAAATGGTGAAATATTTTCCATGGTCCCTTTTTTTAAAGACATTGTCTGATTTCTCAACTTAGTTGTATATGGAGGTGGATTTAATCTCCATGTGCCCTTTATTCACAGCACTTCAAAAGATAAAACTGTGCTCTCTCGGCAGGTATTTACAAGAGAAGCACACTTTAAAATTGTTTTTCTAATATTCATGAGGAGAGCTTTTCAATTTGGTACATTTGCCAGTACCAGTAGCTAAGAGCCTGGGTTCTGGAGCTAGACAGCCTGGGCTTGAACCCTGGCTCTTCCTGCTCCCCCTTTTCTTGCTGTGTTGCCCCAGTTTCTCATATCTAAGTGGGTTAGTATTAATAGCAGTTTTGTAGGGTTGCTGTAAAGTTTAAGCAAGTTGATATTTTTATAGCCCTTAGAATAATACCTGATACAGCTGCTTATTTTGAGACTTAATGTGTTTTGGTCTTTTCCAGAGAAAATTAGAAAATCCCTTCCTAATTCAGAAGACCTTGCAAAGTTAACACCTGACTTTGACAAGATTGTTGAAAGCCTCAGCCTACTGAAAGACTTTTTCACCACAGGTAAGGAAGAGCCTATTTGATTTCATTTAAAATTTTCAGAACCACAGAGGAAAAATACATAGATGTATTTGTTTTATTTCTATTTTTTAAATTAGAGCATTCATTTCGATTGAAAAACAGATTTATAAAATGATAAACAGAAAGTTTTGTTGCACAGTGGTTTTAATCTTTGTTTAATTTAATAAAGTTAATATTATAGGAACTTAAACATGCTGGGTTTTTAGTGAGAGGAAGAAGTATTACTTGTTCTTGACAAGTAGATGAGTCTTCTTTATTTGCTTTTCATAAGTGGTTAGAGCCAATTTGGTGGTTTTAAAACAAGTTTAATTATGTTGGATCATGACGAGTAGAATTTGTTAAGGTTAACTTTGGCATATTAGCCCTATTATTGCCCTATCCTGGTATAAATCTGAGATCTCAGACACCTTTGTTTGCTCATTCCTATTAAATTTTACATTTCTATTTCCCCTTTTGCTGATTTTTCACAGGTCACAAATTGGTTAGTGAAGTCATAGGAGCTTCTGACCTTCTCTTGTTAGGTGTGTAAACAGACAATTTTGCTCACCTTAACATGCCTTTTAAATGCTTCTAATAAACTAGTTGCAAATAAAATTGCAGACCAAATTGATAATGCTGCTTACGCTGAATTTTGAAACTCCAGCACTACGTTAGGCAAGCTCATTATCCCTTAGGTAGAAGTAATAAAATAATAATTTTGTGATAAAAGTGAAATTCCTAAGTATGTTTGTATAAGATTAAAGCTATTGAAAGGATATTTGCTTATCCAAGGTATTTTCTTGGAATAGATTTAATTGCTTTTAATAATTGAAAAGTAATTTTAGTTTGTCTCATCTGCCCTGTCACAGTTGACATTTTAAATTAATTTTCCTATTATACATGATCGGTAATGACAGTGGTGTGTGACTGAACTGTAAGTACTCTCATGTAAAATAATCCTTACCAAAGATTGTCTTTAGTTATATGTTTTTTAAATAGTTAGGTTAAATACATGCTAAAATTGCTATAATTAAAAAAAATAATTTATATAGATTGTCAATATTGTTCCTTATAAGAACAAAGTTGATTGGATGCTTTGAACCTGAGTTGCTCTAAAATTTCTAAAAATTCACTTAGTTCTTAATTATTAGATACAATTTTGATTTTAACTGAGGCTGTTGATATCACTGGAGACTTTAAAGGAATGCTTATTTATCTTTCAGGTTCACCTGGAGAAACAGCATTTAGAGCAACAGATCATGGATCTGAAAGCGATAAGCATTATAAAAAGGTAAGTATAAAAGATAATTCTCCATATAGGTAGGCTTGAAGGATTTTTTAAAGTTTTTACCGTTTTACTGTTTGGAAATAGTAACATCTGAGGAGCATCTAAGTAGAGATATTACTAATCTTAGTGTGCAAAATGCAAGGTGTTATATGGCAGTTCTGGAAATGTGGCTAGAGAAGCCCATTTTCTACTAATAGGCTCTGTGAAATATTAGCTTCAAGGGTTGTCCCAAAGAAAGGGTTTTATTGTTAAATATGCGTGGAAAAAGCTGGATTAGACAAAATAGTACATTCTTCTTTTCCCAAGGGGACCTCTCATTTATATACATTCTGTATCTCCAAGAGGAATCAAAGCATACAGGGTTTTTGGATAGATTTGTTATTAACAGAATTCTTTTTCTCATGAAACATCTTTTAGGAAAACTAAAGTTGACTTAGGAGAAATATTAAATAGAGTGGGATTAAGTCAATTCCATAGTATTGCAAGTTAACAAAGTTACTGTGTGGGGTTATTAAGGTGTGTCAGTTTTAACATATGTGCAGTAACAAACATAAGTTAGAGGAGAATTGCATATGAAAGCTTTAGGAGAATTTCTGATGTAGAATGATGTACATTGCTCCATATTGCTAATACAAACTTATCTGACATTTTCTGAGTCTTCACTTTTTTCATTCTTTTGAAATGGGTAAAATGATTCCTTGAAAGTTTTTTTCAAAAAATAATACCTAGATAAATAGATTTATAGAAAAAATATTCTTTAAACATTTAAAAATTAAATATGGAAGATGTGGCTTATATATTGAAGGTTATTAATTTAATATATCAGAGGAAGACAGGGTCCTGTACTTGCTCAGGCTGGTGTCAAAGTCCTGACCTCAAGGGATCCTACCACATTGGCCTCCCAGAGTGCTAGGATTACAGGCATGAGCCACCAAGCCCAGCCATACTTAATCTGTTTGATACTCTCTGCATTGACTTTTTTTTTTTTTTTTTTTTTTGAGACAGAGTCTCAATTTGTCGTCCTTGGTAGAGTGCCATGGTGTCATAGCTCACACCAGCCTCTAACTTTGGGACTCAAGTGATTCTCTTGTCTCAGCCTCCTGAGTAGCTGGGACTATAGGCTCCTGCTGCAACACCCACCTATTTTTAGAGAGGAGGTCTTGCTCAAACTGGTCTCGAACCTGTGAGCTGAGGCAATCCACCCGCCTCAGCCTCCCAGAGTGCTAGGATCACAGGCATGAGCCTCTGCGCCCGGCAAACTTGATCTTTTTTGATACTCTCTGTATTGACATTATCTTAACCAAAGGACACTCATGGTTATTCATACTACTGGGAGGAAAAATAAGTAGAAATTAGCCTAATATGTGCAGCTTATTTTGAACTCAGCCCTTGGTCCTTAAGGTGAGTAAACTTGATATGCAGAGATGACCTAATCTAACTGGGGAGAAGGAACCTCTGTTACAGGTATGGTAGGGTAGGTTCTTAGAGTGACAGGATTTTTTTTGCTAAATCAGATCGGGAAGGTCTTGCATGTCTGCTTCCTCTCTAACATGGCCTGGGATCACTTTGGTGGATGGAAAACCTGTTTCACAACCTGACTTTGATAAGTTTCTTAAAACCCTACTAAGGTGATAAGTGAACAATCAATGATTGACCAGGAGCTCTGCAATATAGAAGAAGCAAGAAAATTTAACATTGGAAATTTAATTACATTTACAGAGTTTATTTTATACAATAAAAGTAAATTTATTGCTTTATGTTATAATTTCCTGTTTTGCTTATTTGATGATAAATGCCCTTGTAGACTGTTGCTTTTTCACAATTTTTGATTATTTTGCCCATTAAAAACTTAATAATTGTTTCCCCCGATTATTTGATATAAATACTGAATAGAGTTGTAATTAAGCTGCTTTCATTACAGAGTAAGTCACATTGTAGCAAATGCTACTGTAAAAATTTACTATGCATAAAAGTATCTCTAGCTTTTAATTCTGAAATATCTCATTTTTTCTTCTACCACTCAGCCTTAAAGCACAGGTCATCACCTTCATGACCATGTTAGTTTCATTACTTACACTTTTCTCAATGTTTCAGACACTTGCCATGTGAAAGACTTAGTTTGGCTTGCACTCTTACTATTTAGTGGGCCTTTTCTGTCACTAAATCCTTATTCTCAGAGCACCTAGAATAGTATTGAGCTCTTAGCAAAATTAGTTGATTGATTGAACTCAGTATAAAACAGGCTAATGTAAAATAAATAAATTGGGTTTATGTCAACATGTTTTGCTCTGATTACCTGTGAATTCTTGGCCTTTATGTTTGACAATTATTGAGGAGAACTAGGCTGTAAAAGTGGTTCGTATTCTGAGTTGGAATAAAGCAATGTTGTTTAAGTAGAATTTACGTTTCCGGGATTTCTTACACAACAAATAATGTAGTTACTGTGGCAAATTTTAGATTCTCACAGCCAGCACTATCAAGTAACCACAGATTCAGTAACTGTTAACTAGCAGTTTTACTTGGTTAGATTCTTAGACAGAGGCCAGCCCACAGTGCCCTGGCGTATAGGAAGCTAAGCAGTAGAGGAAGAAAGGCAGGGATAGCTGCGGGAGGAAAAGGGAATCATAACATAGACAGCCTTCATTTCGTAAGGGGACACAGCGTTTTTATGTCATTCAAAAACGACATTTTTATTATGTGCATACGTATATAACACAATCTTTTTAGGTAATTTTATAACAAAAGAGATTTAATAAAATTACAATATTGATAATTAATGCGCTGTTTCGTTCATCTCTTAAAACGTAGAAATTTTCCAAGTAGTAAAATCCATCTCCAAGTAGTAATGTATTATATTGGGATGCAATATTTCTGGATTGTATATTAAATAATCTCAAATTATAAAGAACTGTTTCTTTCTGATAATCAATAGTAAACATTATTCAATGGCTATAAATATGTTCTGCAGAGTTATAAGTTACTGGGAGGGAGAAAATAGGAAAATATTTCTTTTTAGCTAATCAGATAGAATTATTCAAACTTTAAGAAGTAGTTTAGTGCTTAGGAATATTTTTTAAATGGAAGAAGAAAGAAATCTGTATTTTCATAAAGTTCTTTTGCCAGACCAGAGTCACTATAAAATTTCTAAAGCAGCAATTGACAGACTTTTCCTTACAAAGGCCAGATAGCAAACATTTTGTGTATGCAGACCATAATGTTGCTGTAGACTACTCAGTAAGCTCACTATGGTTTACCAACTCCTGGTCTAGAGGGTAATTTAAATATACCTTTCGTTGTACTGTAGTATTACTATTTTCCTCTTTAAATATAGATTGAATATAGTGGGACAGTAGCACTTTGAAAATAGTAAGACTACATTAGAGATGGTATCAGATGTAGGCTTGAGAACTGCAATGTCTGGATTAATATTCAGCCCTTCCAGCTTTCTAAACTATAACCTGGGACAAGTTATAGAGTTTCTCTGAGTTTCTTATTCTGTAAAGAAGAGGAGACCCTACCTGAAAGTGTTATTACAAGGGTTATATAAAGTCCTCTGGCACAAGACTTGGTGCATAATAAAATAATAATAAATAATAAATGTTGGCTTTTAAGAGGAAGAGGAGGGTGAGAATGATAACAACACGTGATCATTATTTTCTTTTACTTGGGATGATTGTGTGAGTTAATACCATATTAATATATTTGGTTTCTTCCCCTTTTCTTAAATGGAATCTTTTCTGAGGATTGTGAAAAGTGGGAAAACAGGTTGTGGGCTTGATGTATGGCTTATATATAGAATAAGCGTTTTTGTTTGTTTGTTTGTTTGTTTTTAGAAACCCCTATTTGGATTTTATACTAGAAACTTTAAATGATCACTGGGTAAAATTGGGTTGTAATTTGATTCATTGGGGCAGTAAACATGTGCCAAGCCCTGTCCTACATGGTGGCTGTAACACATCTCGTATTCTAGGTCTTATTCTAGGTGTTAGGTATTAAAAATGATCAGGATATTGGCCTTGCTCTCTTGTAAACTTTTAAAATACTATTAAGAGTTATAATATCTTAAATATATTCACATGGGAGTGACGATAATTGTCTTGGTCCATTCAGGCTGCTGTAACAAAAATATCATAAACCAGGTAATTTAAACAACAAAAATTTATGTCTCATAGTTCTAGAAGCTGGGAAGTCCGAGATCAAAGTGCTAGCAGTTTTGATAACTGTTGAGGGCTAGCTCCATAGATAGTGTCTTCTCCCTGTGTTCTCACATGGCAGAAAGGGTAGGCATCTAGCACTCTGTGGCTTTGTAAGGGTATTAATCCTCATAACTTGATCACCATCCAAAGGCCCCGCTTTCTAATGCTATCTATCACATTTTGCAGTTAGGTTTTAAAATATGAATTTATCACGGGACAAATACTTAGACCACAGCATGATATTTCAAGATTACTTTTTATTTTTATTTATTTATTTATTCATTCATTTATTTATTTTGAGACAGAGTCTCACTCTGTTGCCCTGGATAGAGTGTCATGGTGTCTTCAGAGCTCACAGCAACCTCAAAACCCTTGGGCTCAGCCTCCCCAAGTAGCTGGGACTGTAGGCCTGCACCAGCGTGCCTAGCAGCTTTTTTTCCATTTTTAGTAGAGGTGGGGTCTTGCTCTTGCTCAGAATGGTCTTGAACTCCTGAGCTCAAACAATCCACCCACCATGGCCCAGAGTGCTAGGATTACAGGTGTGAGTGACCATGCCCAGCCCTTAAGGTTACTTAAAAACTTTTCCACCAAACTCATTAACTTTTAGCACAGTTATTTTTTAGTTGAAATTTTAGTGTCTGGGGTTGTTACTCATTTTCTTGATCTGATGTTATAATTAAAAAAAATAACTGAGAACATTATACATGAAATAGGAGACTGAGGACTACAGTATCCAATTGGCAGTAGCCAGGAAATGTTTAGAGAGTATATCACCTGTAGTTGCTAGTTATTTATTGTTATAAAAATTACTGTATTTTATGTATAATGTATACTATTTCTCAAAAGTGAAATGTTCAAGTTCAGACAAATATTCATTGAAAAATGTAGTTTGTACCTTTGAGGAGTGTATCTTGCACGGTAGGTACACACTGCACAGTGGGTATGCACATTTCTTCCCCTTGCCAGTCCACGTGGCCTTCACTTAGAAGCTATGTAGCCTGTCAGTTGGTATGTAGGGTGAGACTTGACCCAAATTGGAGTAAAATATCTTCAAGATGTATAGTATAGTGTAAGTAGCTTTTTCTATGTCTAATTCTTGTTTTCTTCCTGCTTTTTTCAGGAGGTAACAGTTAATTTCAACTATCTTCACATAAGAGTGCTTCATTAACAGACTTGGAAGGAAAGTGAGGTGTCACTAGAAATAGGGTGTTTTCTGATAATTTAGTATATGTTAGTGTATTGACCATATGGTTGTATATAGAGATAAGAAATAAGGTAGGGAAGAGTGTTTAAAATATAAATAAAAAAGAATTGTGTGCCTCATAGATCTGCACAGTTAGTGTTTTTAACTGCTTTGGCATTTTATAAATTAGAATACTGCTGTTATATACATATAGCAGTACACTACTGTGTGAGCCAACACAGGAAGCCTTATTTATTTATTCATTCATTCATTCATTCATTTAGAGGCAGAGTCTTGCTCTGTCACCCAGGCTAGAGCACCATGACCTCAGCCTAGCTCACAGCAACCTCAAACTCCTGGGCCCAAGCAATCCTCCTGTCTCAGCCTCCTGCGTGGCTGGAGCTGCAGGCATGTACCATCATGCCTGGCTGATTTTTCTGTTTTTAGTAAAGATGGTATCTCACTCTTGCTCAGGCTGGTCTTGAACTCCTGAGCTGTAACAATCCTCTATCTCCAGAATGCTAGAATTACAGACATGAGCCTTCACAACTGTCCAGGAAGGCTAACTTAAAGGGAAATTGTTTGAGAAATGCAAACACCTAAATAATTAAAAGAAGAGATTATGATAAGTAACTGAATGAATGAAAGTAAGCCTGATTACTTTCTGCTTGATGAAAAGCAATGGTATAAAAAAAGGGGAAAAATTATAGGAATGACAGGGATAGTTAGTGGCATTGTCTATTGATTTATTTAAAAGATCTATCTTTAAAGGTAACTTCAGGTTTTTGTAAATTATTTTGTCCTATTGAATCTGGAAACAAATGTTGAATTTCACTTGTTATGTAGAAAAAATCAACTAGTTTCAAAATTTCAGTCAAATAAGTTCGTGGGTAGAGGCACAGAGAATATATGAATTAATGTAAAACCTTGATTAACTTGATGCTAGAGATCACAAATTAATAGGGTTTTTAGAGATTATAAGCTTTAATTGAAGAAATCAGATATCAAGAAAAAATACTTAAGAATAATCAGTAAATAAGCTATTAAGATCTTCAGTCAACCCTATGAAAATTATGCTTGAGAACTTGAAGTTTTAAACCTGTAAGGTAAACACCGTTTAAAAATATATCAGCAGCATTTGCTAGTCCATTTTGGCAATTCAAAGATAAGGGTTGAAGTATTTTTTTCTTGATTATCCTGTTACCAGAAATTTGATTAACTAACTACATGGCCACCTTTCAAACTTACCAGTTAGTCTAGGTTTTACCATGTGCTATGTTATATATCTGGCTTGTTTTATTTAGCACTTACTGTATTTTTCTTTTCACTTTTTAACTGCTGTTTTATTTTTCTGAGACCCCTGATTTTACTGAGGGGGAAAATGGAAATGCAGTACAGAGCCCAATTGTATGATGGCTCTGCAGGTACTTGAGTTTCCATTTTTGTTTTAAGCTATCCATACCTCCCTATCTTACTTCTGATCCTTTATTGTATCTTTTGGTTTAACATTGTTCTCCCCTCCCCAATTTCCTCTTCTCCTCATTGTAAACTCATGGCAGGGTCTGCTTGGTGAGCTCATTCTCTTACAACAGCAAATTCAAGAGCATGAAGAGGAAGCACGCAGAGCTGCTGGCCAGTATAGCACGAGCTATGCCCAACAGAAGCGCAAGGTGATGGATGGTTTAAGGGGGCTACTGAGGTGTTCACACTAATCAGCCATTTCTGCCAAGATCATGTCGCCTTATTCCATTCATGGACTCCAATTATGAGAAGTTATTTTTGACACAGTAAAAATATGAAACATACATTAGATAAATAAACATAGAGCTTTCCTGGGATAGGTTGTATAGACAAAGCCCAAAATAATCAAGCTCAAGCATAGAAGTTTCGTTTCTGAAAATTAAGTTATCTGGGAGGTCCATGGATTTATGATTACAGTAAAATTATGAGTTGCTGTTAATACTTGGTCTAGTCATTGCGTCATACCAAGTATGTAGCCAACTTATCTAATTGCTTGTTCTCCAAGTTTTTAATTCTAAAATGAAAAGGATTACCAGGTTTAGATGGCAGATGGTAGATGACCAGCTTCAATTAAAAAATGATGTTTATTTGTTTTAGCTAAAATGTGTCAACAGGGAACATTCATATTCTTATAGAAGAAAATTATTTTGCCTTACTTTTTGGGCAAAAACATGTTCTTCTTATATACTTTGATAAATTTTTTATATTAATAAGGTGAGTGCAAATAAATTTTCTCCTTAGACAATAGAGGGATTAAACATTGGAAATTTTGTATAGTTCTGATTACTAAAAAACAGATTCAAAAAAATACCAGCATAAATCAATGCACATATTTAGTTACTGGTGTAAGCAAGAAGTCTTTAAAAATATGATTTTGGTTGGCTGTTAGATAATGCCACAGTGAAGATTTCAAGGTCTATGTGCTGAAGAAACTTTTAGGTTAAAGTGAAATAAATGCAATGATTTTAATGGTACACTCTTGAGATTTTGAGTTATACTTTTGAAATTAACTACTTACGTAACATCTGCTAGATCAGAAAAGTTCTAAAGTTAATTAAGGGAAAAAGATCAAGTCTCACAGTTCCTATGGATTCTGATATTTAAATCAACCAGTTTTGCAGACAGTAATCTTGTGTAATAATTCTCAGTAACCTCATCTCATTTGGTGGTGGTTAATATTGACAGTTCTCATTATAGATTATTTTTTCAGTGTCACTTCCTGACTTTTCTCAATTCCATGGCTGTGGAATCAACTCCTGTATATCATGTTGCTTTCAGTGAATGAATAACATAGGTAGAAAAAATAGGTGTTCTCTTGTGTGGTTAAATTAAATTGGATGCACTTAAACCACTGAGGACTTACTTTAAGTGGTACTTGAACATTTGTTGTTCAGTATCCTGTGACTGTACCATTTAAGTATTCTAACAAATTGGATACTTAGGCTGAGCCATATATATATATAAGTTTTGTTACAGAATGGTAGAATGAGCTAGTGTATTCTGTGTGTTAGTTCAAAATAGGAATGTAGCTCTAGTTACAATATTCTAAAGTGTTTTTTCATAATGATAATTTGGAGTCCCATAGTTCTACCATTTTAAAATTCTAATATATGGTTTAAGATCATCAATGTGCTTTTGAATCTGACAGTTTGGAAGATATCAGTAATAAATACTGATTCATTTTCTACATTGTTGAAGGTTACTGTTCATTTTAGGCCTACTTTACTAGTCTTAATTTAGGCTTAGAGATATTGTTCCTATTTCTGATATTTATGGAATTATCCATTTAACCCTTCTCAGCCTTCATTTCCCTATTTTTAAATTAAGAGACTGGCAGGACTGTACCTCCATTCTTTTGTTTATTAGGGTGTACTTGGTTCACTACCAAACAGGGCCTGTTCTTGCCCTCTTTGTAGATGACCTTGTATGAAAATAAATGAGATTTTGAAAATGACGTGTGCTCGTCTATGATGAGATCCATTTCCTTTACTGCCCTGAACAACTATTTCCTTACTGTATCTTCTCCTCCATTCTCCCTATAGTTAGAACAGAGATGACTTTTCAGCTCTTCCCTGTCAAAGTTATCAAAATCCTAGTTCATGAGATTTTATCATTCTGTTCATTTGAGGTTTACTTGAGGCACAAAACCACAGGTACTTTTTGTTACTTTTTAATCACTCTCCCTTACATTCTTGAAGGTAAGAGTAGCTCATCATTTTTTAGTATCTTACTAGTAGCAATTAATAAGTTTTCCTGTATCTTCTGAGCAAAAGAGCTTACACAGAGACAGTCGATTAAAGTGACCATTAGTAGTTTTGCTTCCTGTGGATACGTGCACATACATAGAAGTTTTCAGAATGCCTCTTTTATATACGTACTTCAGAATAGCCACAATCACTATATAGGAAGAAATACTTAAAACTTTTAAATCAGGCTTGGTTTTGTGAGGAGCTAGTAAAAGTTTTTCTCTTTCAGCTTTAGCTTATTTCTGCGGAGGATTCCGCTCTTTCTCGATCAGTTTCACAGCCCTGGAATTGTAGAAAAGCTCTGGTTTCAAGACCATTGTTAACCATTTCTGTCAGGGTGAGTTTTAAATTAATGTCATAATGCAAACTGAATATATTAAACAACAGGCCCTAAACTT
This sequence comes from Otolemur garnettii, assembly GCF_000181295.1. Lineage (NCBI taxonomy): Eukaryota > Metazoa > Chordata > Mammalia > Primates > Galagidae > Otolemur > Otolemur garnettii. Next base: position 3,511,833 of record NW_003852455.1, on the reverse strand, counting down.
ATTTTTGTAAATGGATGAATTGTACTAGTAAAGCACATTAAAATCAAATATACTGAAATTGCTAGTTAAGACCTAGATGAATGAGTGCTAGATTGCAAATAATTTGTGCTAGCTTTTAAAATATATAAAAGTATCTTCTCATCAATCTTTTATATTTGTTTTATAAACCTAAAAGTTTTTAATATTATTTCTTAGAAGATATTAAGTCTAATTCTTGACTCCACCACCACTTGTTCTTTAAAGTTGATTTTGATCTTCTATTAAAGTAAACAGATAGAAATATGTTGGTGAACTATGCATGACTTATTAACAGTTGTCCCAGAAAGGAAATGATAAATTTAGATATTCCTAAAAATTCAGATTTAGAAAAATCTTAACAGTTGTGATCACTAAATACTAATATTGCATTTATAATATTCTAATAACTTTATATTATTAATTTTTTTATATAACATTTTTATTTTACCAAATTACTAAGTTAACCTTTCATAGTCTTTGGCTTATAATAAACATTCTAAGTTTGTAATTGTGTTAGTTTTTAAATTACTGCCTTAGCAAGTCATGTTGGATTTTTTGTAGTAATTTAGGATAGGTATATTGCATGGAATCAGTAAATACTCCCATTCAACACTAAAACAGTTTATACTAATATTGTTTATACATTCATACTAATTTATGAATTAGGATGAATATTTAATGGGACAAAGTAAATCAAAGTACCTTTTTAAATGAGTGAGGACTTTACTCTGCATTATCAGTTTTATGACCATGTTACCACATATGATAGCTCGCCATGTGATCATAATGTAGAATTGCTGAATTCTTCAGTGGTCTTCAAGATTTTGTTGTGGGCTCCTCTCTTTCTTGCTTGTCTCCTCAGTTTAGGAGACTATTAATAATTATTGTCCATTCTACACAAACACACATAATTAAAGTGAAAAAAGCTTCTGCCAGTAACGCTCTGCTTGCTGTACAGGAATGGTTAAACAAAGTTTTCATTATATTATCTTTTTTCTAATTCAAAAATGACTTTTGGAGATTTTTAGGCATAGGCTTTTCATGAAAAAAATGTACTTTTTGTTTTCAGCAAGCATTTTCATCTATATTATATAAATCAAATCTGGGGGGAAATTTTGAGAAAGGATTTGACATAGGAATTAAAATCTGAAAATAACTTTTTGTAGCATGGACAAGACTTATTAATGTTTACCTCAAAAAGCAAATCCTTGAAAAAATGTTCATGTATATTTGCTGCCATGATGTCTTAACTGCTTAAATAACCAGTGAGTGCACATCAGCAAGAATTTAAATGAAGAAGAATATGAATTTAACTTTTTTCTCCTATGAAATAAATTCATATTTACACATTTTGATTTTCAGAAACTAGACAGATATTTTTAAAGGCTGAGGATGACAACTTCTGCACCTCACCAAGAAGTCAAAGCATGTTCTATGGATTTGTCATGACAACATTTTTATTTTAATCTTTGGATTTTGTGTTTAGCTTTGTATTGTGACAACTTTAGAACTTGTTATAAGTTAAAGTTCTTTGGGGTTTTTTTGAATATTTTATCCTAGAATTATTAGATTAATAACAATTGGAAGTAGTTTACACAATACCTGTGGATCTATGTCTCCAAGTGTCTAAGTCCCTAAGCTTTCGAACAAAGCAACCTCTGAAGAATATGGTAACCATATGTGTCGATCTCTTATTTTTCTAACCAACCTTTTGTAAGAAATGACTAGAATGGCAGCAAGAAATTTATTTTCTTAAGTATTTACTAATACTATACAATTTTGTTCTATCAATGAATACGTGTATTTTTACTTTCTCAAATCAATTGATTTAAAATTTTTCTCTTAATACTTTAAAAAAAAACTTTAACTTACCGCACATTTTTACATTTTATATAAACCTACTTCTACTCAACTAAAATTAATTTATTTTAAATATTTAGGTGTCAGACAAAGAGAAAATTGACCAACTTCAAGAAGAACTTCTACATACACAGGTAATTATGATGAGTAAGAAAAGTAAGAGGGACTTTTTCTTACTATATTCTAGTGTAAGTTTGGTGATGTAGAAATGTATTTTTTCAACCAAGAAAAATGTGAAATGGCTTACTAATAGAACCTTACTATCAGTAGATGCAAAAGCTAATTGAGAAATAAGAATCAACGTAGGAGCTAGACAACTATGCCTATAACTCATTTATGTACAAAAAACTTACTTTGGTGAATCTTATGCTTCTAATTTTAAAGAAAAACTGAAAACAGAAAGTGGTTTGTCCTTGTGTAAATCATGCTTACATTTTTACATTGATAGGCTAATTACTTAAGGTAACAGTTAAAGAAATTTGAGTTGTCTGTCCCATAGTTCTAGTAAACCATCAAGAACCTTTTACTTTGCTTCTCTGAACGCTGAAACTAATCAGGTAATATTTTTCTAAAGACATTTCTGGCACTACTTTGAAAAGCTATTCTATTTTATTTAATGATAAGATCATTATTTTAAACACTGTTCTATGGAGCCAAATTCAAGCTTCATGAAAAAAAAAATAATAATAAAGACCTGTTTTGTGCAATGCAATGAGTAGGTAACATTTTAGTGCCAAATTGATGCATCCCTTATACCATCAGTTTTTCTATATCATATTCAATAATTAAGAAGTTATTTTTTAAATTTAAAAGGCTTATCTTAGGTATATGTTTATAGCAAAAAAAAATAATAATAATAACAAACACCAAGGATGGATGAAATAGACAACTGGAGATTGAATATCCTCTATCTGAAATGCTTGGGGCCAGAAGTGTTTCGAATTTCATATTTTTTCAGATTCTGGAATATTTGCATTATAATCAACCAGTTCAGCATCTCTAATCTGAAAATTCAAAATCCAGAATGTTCCAATGAGTATTTCCTTTGAATATCATGTTGGTGCTCGAAATGTTTCAGATTTTGGAGTATTTTGGAGTTTGTATTTTCAGATTAGGGATACTCAATTTGTAGCATATTTTGAGTCACAGATTTCTTTGATATATCACTTCATCAAGTCTCATACCTGATTATACACTAGACTCAGGTGGTACCAAATATCCTTTTTTTTAAGGCTTCCCAGGGAGATAATTTCAATCTGTATTCAGATTCCACTGTGGTCTCTGGAGTAGGAGCATTACTGTCTTTTGAGAGCTTGTTAGAAATGCAAATTCTTGACCCCATACCATGCCTACCCAGAGCCCTGAATATAATTCTGATGTATTCTAAAGTTCTGGAATTATTATTCTAGTTAAGCTTTAGCACATCTCTATAGGATGGCTTCAAATTGACATCTCTACCAAAGAATGTTTCCATCCGCAGAAAATGTGGACTCCCCAAATGGATTTCATATTTACAAAGAAATGAACCAGTGGAAATCATTCACCCACATGTATCCATTGATGACAACCCTTTGTACAGTTGCAATAGTCAGCCAGTGGGCCTTCACACAACACTATATCGGACAGTTCATGACATAATAAAGCATAGCTTTATCTACATCAGTAATGTCCAGTTGAAATATGCAAAACATATCCTTTTAAATTTTCACATAAAAAAGAGTAAAAGAGATAATATATGTGTTTTCTTTAACCCAGTCTATCCTAGATAATATCATTTCATCATGTAGTCAGTCTAAAGAATATTAATGAGCTATGTTATTGTTTACAGGACATCTCATTTCAGACCAGCTGGTATTTTAAGTGCTCAATAGCTACATGTGTCTAGTGGCTGCCATCTTTAACAGCTTAGATATTAGCATAATTTTATTGTATTATTTGATGTAAATGAACAAGTTTATTTAAAAATGTGTTTATAGTAGAATCTCTCTGGTAGTTCTACCTGTCTCATACTATATAATTCAACAATGTATGTTTTCCTTCAATTTGGCTTAAGTTGGACATTCTCAGAGGGTAGAACTATGATTTCCTATTATTTACTTTGTTCTTGAAAGATACAACCACCTAAACATTTTTCTAAGAAGTATTTTTCATTATAAAAGGCATGATATTATAAGGTGGACTAAATAGACTGCTGATTATAGGAGGGAGTAATTTTTATCATCTTCTGTACATTGTTAATGGTAGGAGATATCAAAACTAGGAATACAAATTAGAAAAGATCAAATTTATTTGAGAAGAAAAATGGATAGCCAAGCATCTACTTTGACAAAATAACCTGACTAACCATCAGCCTTCTTTAAAATCTGTTTTTGTATCATTCTTTTAAATATTGGTGTATTATCTCTGGACATGGTAACTTAACAAAACTTAGAAGGGTTTGAGCTTATAACTCAGATGTATGTTTAAAACCCTGTTTCTTTACCACCTACAAGCTTAGGTGGTCTTGGTCAGGTTATAGAATGTTCCTAATCTCAAATTCCTAATCTGTACAATGCCTGCCTCGTGAGGTTTCTGTAAAGGCAAGGGGAGTAAATGCATGGGACCCTAGAGAAGTGCCTGTCGTATAAAGCAGGCTTCCCTGCTGCTTGCTATTATTATTTTTATTCTATCACCTTAGTTAAAACATAAAATTAAAAAAAAAAAAACATAAAATAATATAAGGAATGAATGGGAAGAATTTGAATTTTTATCAAATGACCCTATAACAAAGACTTAAAATTTTGATGTAGTAGTAAACATTGCTTCTTAGATTGTACTTAAGAATTTGTTTCGGTAAACTCTTACATTTTTAGTATTATAAAATAATTTTTTCAATGTAAGTAGCAAAGAAATCTTCAGATGAAATGCTAAATTATGATAGAATATTATAATTTTGTTGTTTGAGATAATATTCATAGTTTATTCTCTTAACATTTTTGTAGAAGTTTTAAAATTAATAATTCTTCTTATTTATTTTTTGTTTTAATTCAGTCCTATAGATAATTCATTTTAAATAGAAGATATGGCATTAAGATTTTTGAATATTTTAATTTAGACTTAATATTGTCTGTTAACCTTTTTCTTATATAACTATGTGTATTATTTTGTTACAGTTAAAGTATCAAAGAATCTTGGAACGATTAGAAAAAGAGAACAAAGAATTGAGAAAATTAGTATTGCAGAAAGATGACAAAGGCATCCATCATAGAAAGCTTAAGGTATTTTAAGTTTATCTTAATTTGTTAATTCTCAGAACTTTACCACCTACCGTTGTGTTCATCAATGCCAGTTTTTGCAGAGCTTTAACATATTCTGTCATTCTTTTTTTCTAACCTCACGTCCTTAGGGTTTGGAGGAGCTCTTCCTATATTAATATAGTTTACAAATTACGGACTCCGAAGATTTGGTTTATACTAAGTCCATAAAATCTTTATGGTTTTAAGAGTCATTTCTTGTGAATCAATTTATTTTTCCGAAATACTTAGTTTATCACTAGGCTTAATTTCTGTATCACAAAGTCAGAGTTGTTAACTAATAGACATTTAAATGACTTACTATCCTTCCTCTACTTCTATTTCCAGTGAATGATTAGGCCACTTTGGTTTTTTTAAAAAAAATTAACATTGTTTTCCTAAGTCTGAGAAGGATTCTTAAGTGTTTACAGAATTTTTGAAAAAGCATATGCTGATATTATTATCATAGGCACATTGGTAATTACTGTTAAATCTTATTATTCTCCATCATACAAGCCATATTTAGTAAATTAAATAGAAGTATTTCTTTTAACTTAAATTTCTGATAAGTAAACAATTTATGTGCAGCAAAACAGCAGTAAATCATGGCACACACATTCTGTAGCCAGAATCAAAGATACCATAGTTCTGGTTTAACCAACATGCATTAGTAGCTCTGACTCTAAATCATGACTACACAAAACAGACATATATGCTGGCTGATTTACAAGAGTAGTAGTAGTTGCAAAAAGTCATGTCCGAGTGTTAATGTATTATCAAGAGTTTAACCATAGAAACTATATTTTCTCTCATAAAATTCAATGGTAATGAAATTTTTTGTTTATTTTTAAGTAGATCGTTTGGCAGTTGTTTGCCATTTAATTATTTCTAGTTATTAAGAGATGAAAGGAACCTGAAGCCCTTATTTTATTCCTGTCTTAACATTAAAACTTATTTATGAAATGATTGACTGTACCCATCTTTCCCATTCATCAAATAATTATTTGACATTTGTTACATGCAGGTACCATGTTCATTCTTGGTTATACAGAGAGAAACAGTACAGGGTGTTTGCCTTTGGCATTCATGTTTTAGCCTGCCCAATTATCAGGGTACACTTAACCAGTTTTATTGCTTTTCTGTCTTCTTCATGGTCATTTCTCTTGTTTTATCATTTCTTTAGGCACTTGTGTGTTTTCTCTGTTCTTTTCTCTCTCTATTACCAAACTTGGCAAATAATAATTTCATTGCTAGTTAATCATCTCACTCCTTACTTGGCCCTTTTTTATGTTAATGGTCTTCCTCTGTTGGGCACTTAATGTTAGCTCTTCAGTGTTAAATAATAATTTCTCTAGCTGGGCACAGTGGCTCACACCTGTAGTCCCAGCACTTGAGAGGCCCAGGTGGGTGGATTGCCTGAGCTTACAGGTTCAAGACTAGCCTGAGCCAGAGCAAGACTTCATCACTAAAAGATAGCTGGGTATTGTGGCAGGCGCCTGTAGTCCCAGCTACTTGGGAGGCTGAAGCAAGAGAATCGCTTAAACCTAGGAATTTGAGGTTGCTGTGAGCTATGACACCATGGCACTCTACCAAGGGTGACCAAGTGAGACTCTATCTCAAAAAGAAAAAAAAAATTTATCTTTGTTATCATTTAATTAGAAGGTTAGGAAATCCTAAATTAATGAACCTTATTAAATCAGTTTATCACTAAATAAAATAAACTGAGTAAAAAGAAATGGAATTTTTATTCTATACTATTTAGTTTTTACTATGAAAATATATTTCCATAATGAGGAATAAACAATGACTATGGAAAAATAATATACATTTATCAGCTTTTTTTTCTTGACCTGTTTTGGCATTTCTTTTTTTTTTCCTTTAATATTTATTCTATATTATTATTTTATTAAATTTTATAGAAATCTTTGATTGACATGTATTCCGAAGTGCTTGATGTTCTCTCTGATTATGATGCCAGTTATAATACACAAGACCATCTGCCACGAGTAAGTAAAACACTTATTAGACAGTGAACTTGCCCATTAGCAAAAAGGAGAAGGAATTTTAGCTTCTTAAAAATTATATATATGTATATAGATATATATATATGTACACACATATAGACCACATATATGCATGTATATGCACATAGGAATATATATTTTATGTAAGATTATTCATGTGTTCCAGGTGATATCCTAAGTAGTATCATTTGACTATTTTTGTCCATTGTAGCTACCTAAAATTTATGTGTTGCGTGTATTTATATGTTATAAAGGAAAGCTACTATTAGCTATTATGATATTATTTATTCATAATACTTATGATATTTAATTACTGGATAGTAGATTGATTTAGGAAAATAAGTGAAATTTAATCTAATAGAATTGGAAATGTGTTTATAAAGAATAAACTAGCTATGGGAAAGATTTGTGGAAAGTTAGTAATCTCGTTTAAGAAATAGTAGTCTAAATTAGCATAAGTTTTTTAAAATAAACATTTGGCTATAAATAATGGATTCAGTGAATATTTTGCAGTTTGTTTTTTCAGCATACATACATGTATCAACCATAATTATTTTCATGGATTTTTAAAAAATTATTTCTTTAACTGTAGATATTTTCAAGGACTAAAGAGCTGGGTATGGTGGCTCTTGCCTGTAATCCTAGCATTTTGGGAGGCTGAGGCAAATGGATTGCTTGAGCTCAAGAGTTTGAGACCAGCCTGAGTAACAACAAGACTTCGTCTCTACTAAAAGTAGAAAAATTAGCTGGGTGTTATGGCAGGTGCCTGTAGAGTCAGCTACTCAAGAGCCCAAGGCAAGAGGATTGCTTTGTCCCAGAAATTTGAGGTTGCTTTGAGCTGTGACTCCACAACACTCTACCCAGGGCACAGAGTGAGTCACTGTCTCCAAAAAAAACCCAAAAAAAGACTAAAAATCTCAGGGCAGCATTCCAGATCTATTTAAATTTAATTTGGCGTCAGAGAAACATGAATAAATGTTATTTGTTTTGTGCTAAGGTTGTTGTAGTTGGAGATCAGAGTGCTGGGAAAACAAGTGTATTGGAAATGATTGCTCAAGCACGAATATTCCCAAGAGGATCTGGAGAGATGATGACACGTTCTCCAGTTAAGGTAACAAAATAGGCCGTCTGAATGGAGTTCGTTAGGAAGGTAACCACTACAATGATGTCTGTTCATTGTGTTAAAATGAAGACTTTTAGGCCAGGCCCCTATAGCTCCGTGGCCAGGGCACCGGCCACATACACCAGGACTGAGCAGCCTGGCCAAACTACAATGACAACTAAAACAAAAAATAGCCAGTAGTCCCAGCTACTGGTGAGGCTGAAGAAAGAGAATGGCTTAAGCCCAAGAGTTTGAGGTTGCTGTGAGCTGTGATGCAACAGCACTCTACCGAGGGCAACATAGAGTCTGTCTCAAATAAATAAATAAATAAAAATAAAATGAAGACTTTTAAACAAAGAAAGAATCAACATATGGTACTCGGAATCATTCCTGGTATAGAAATCAGTAGGAGGCACAGCCAGGAGGAGGCCAGTGTGGCAGGAGCTGACTGAGGGGAGATAGGTAGGGGAAGATGTCAGGACCCAGAGGGAGGCCAGAGTATCCTGAGCTATTATAAGGTCTTTGGGCTTTTATTCTGAGTAAGGTAAATGATAAGTTGAGTAGAGAATGAGAATATTTGAAGTGGAGTTAGTGAATATAGAAAATTTTCTAGTTTTATTTTTAAAAAGAATAGAGAAATGAAAGAGTAGCAGTTGAACTTGATGAGTAAGGGCAGATTCTTAAAGATGTTTTAAGGGCAGGTGAGGATTGTAATGATCTAGAAAAGGGAAAGAGAAGAGGGCGCCAGCCCCATATGCCAGAGGTGGCGGGTTCAACCCCAGCCCCGGCCAAAAACTGAAAAAAAAAAAAAAAATGATGGAATAGAAAGAACAATGGGAAGAGCAAAGTTACTAAGGTAAAGGAGGCTGGGACTCAGTGTACAAGTTGTTCATATATGTAAGCACTAATGATTTATCCATGTCAGAGGAAGAATATGGCTATGGAGTCTTTCATCGAACAAATATTTATTGAATAATAAATATGTACCAGTAGCCAGGCACAGTGGCTCACACCTGTAATCCCGGTACTTTGGGAACCTGATCATTTGAGGCCAGGAGTTTCAGGCCAGCCTAGGCAACATAGCAAGACCTCATTTCTATAAAAATTAAAAAAGAAAAAAACCCATTATCTGAGCACAGTGACTGTGTAGTCCTAACTACTCTGGAGAGTAGGCTGAGAGTAGGCTGATCTGAGGCTGCAGATCATGACACTGCACTCCTGCCTGGGTGACAGAGTAAGACCCTGTCTCTAACCCCTTCCAAAAAAAGAAGTGCTAGCACTGTTGTGGGCAATGCGTTGGTTAAAACAATCAAAAAGATCCTTGCCAAGTGAGATGAATAGAGCCTTCTCTAAAGAAGACAGACGAGTGGCTAACAGACCACTTGTCTGTCTATGAAAAAATGCTCATCATTACTAATTATCAGAGAAATGCAAATCAAAACCATCTTGAGATACCACCTAACCCCAATGTGGATGGCCCACATCACAAAGTCTCAAAGCTGCAGATGCTGTTGTGGATGTGGAGATACAGGAACACTTTCTTTTACACTGCTGGTGAGACTGCAGACAATCTTTTTGGAAGGAAGTATGGAGAATCCTCAGAGAGCTCAAACCAGACCTCCCATTTGATCCTACAATGCCATCACTAGGCATCTACCCAGAAGAAGAAAAATCCTTTTATCATAAGGACATTTGCACTAGACTGTTCACTGCAGCTCAATTTACAATTGCCAAATTGTGGAAACGACCTAAATGTCCACCAATCCAGGAATGCTTTAACAAGCTATGGTATATGAAGTACTATTCAGCCACTAAAAAAGATGGTGACTTTACATCTTTTGTATTAACTTGAATGGAGCTGAAACACATTCTTCTTAGTAAAACATCACAAGAATGGAGAAGCAAGAATCCAATGTACTCAATTCTGATATGAGAATAATTGATACTAATACTTGGTGAGGGGTGGGGGAATGGAGAGAGGGAAGGAAAGAAGGGGGTGGGGGTCATGGTGTGTGACATACCTCTTGGGGTAGGACACAATTATAAGAGGGACTTGACCTAATAGATGCAAGCAGTGTAACCTGGTTCTTTGTACCCTCAATGATTCCCCAACAATAAAAAAGAAAAAAGATTCTTGCCATAAGGGAGGATGCATTATAAGAGGAAGAGACAGGCAATAAATAATAAACATTATGAATAACCAAATAATATAGTACATTAGAAGGTGGTAAGTGTTGTGCCAAAAAGACGTAGAGCCAGGCAAGGGGAATGAAAGCCAAATTATCAACTGTTTAATTAAAGGTCCCAGGGTACTGATCTACATTGATAAGGTAGCATTTAAACCAACATTTGCAGTAGCAAGGGGGAGATAGTCATGTGGATATCTAGTGCAAAAGTGGGGAGATCAGAAGGGTAATGGAGGGCAGGAAGAAGCAGATCATTATGGTCTCAGAGGTCATTGTACAGACTTGGTTTTCATTTTGAGTAAAATGGGGAGCCAGTGCAGGATTCTGTGCAAAATAATAGCATAGCCTTTTAAAAGGCTCATGCTGCTCTATTGAAGATGGATATAGGCAAGATAGGAGACCCAGTGGGAGGCTACTAGAGTATCTAGGCAATACTTGGACCAGCAAGGTAGTAGTGAAGGTGATGAGAAATGGTTGGATTATGAATCTATTTTGAAAGCAGAATCAACAGGATTTCTTGACAAATCAGATATAGGAAAAGAGAAAAGGAGGATGTGTCCGTCATCAAGGGTGGCTTTAACAAAGAATGTGGTTTGCATGGGTAAGTGTGAGTGGATCAGGTTTGGGATAAGAAGATCGGGAGTTCAGTTTTGGACTCACTGAGGGTGATAACAAATAAGCAGTTGGATATACAGGTTTGGAGAGAAGCCTGGACTAGAGACACAAATTTAGGAGTCATGATTAAATATCTAAAAGTAATATTTAAAGCCATGATCTTAACTGGATAAAATTTCCAAGGGAATAAGTAGAGATAGGGAAGATGCAAGACCAAGAATTAGATCCTGGACACTCAACATGAAGAAGTTGAGGGAAAAAGAAATGAAAAAGGAGTGTGTGAAGGTGAAACCAGTTTGATAGGAGGGAAACTGGAACAGGGCAGTGTACTAGAAGTCAGGGAAAGAGTACTGAGGAGTGGGGAGTGATCAGCACGGTCAGATGCTGCTGATAGCTCAAGGGAGATGAAGACTGAGATTGATCATTGAATCTACCAGTGTAGGCAAGTAAGTGAAGTCTGTGAAACTTTCCTTCTCATTGTGTCTGTTTCCTCAGTTAAATAAGAAGCAGATTATCAGCTGTTAACTAAAGAGAAAGGAAAAAAGATTGAAGTTTGAGGCAGGGACAAAAAGTGAAATCTTTTCTAAAAGATTGTGGTGACTCTAGAAATAAATTGATGAGAGAAGTCAAATAATATTAGGATTACTGAGTTGGACTTAAACCCTCATTAAGATTTGGGGACATAAATTTAAAGTGAATCTATGGGCTAGGAGCAGTGGTTCATGCCTGTAATCCTAGCATTCTGGCAGTCCAAATTGGGTGGATTGAGCTCAGGAATTCAAGACCAGCCTGAGTAAGATGCAAGATCCCATAGGGAAAAAATAAAAAAAAAGGAACCAGGCATCATGGTGCACACCTGCAGTGCCAGCTACTGAGTGTGTGGAGGTGGGGTGAGGGGTGCTGAGGCAAGACGATGGTTTGAGCCCAAGAATTTGAGGCTGCTATGAACTATGATACTACCATGGCACTTTACCCAACATGATGAGATTCTGTCACAAAATAGATAGATGAATAGATGGATAGATTGATCAATCTATATGGTTGTGTGTGTTTTGTTTTCTTTCATGTTCACTTGCTAGGGGTAGGTATAGTGGTTGGAGATAAAAAACATTGAAATTACTTGGCTCGACGCCTGTGGCTCAAGTGGCTAAGGCGCCAGCCACATACACCTAAGGTGGCGGGTTCGAATCCCCAGCC
>NW_003852455.1:3473637-3499388 GCF_000181295.1 Otolemur garnettii | reverse complement strand
AAAAAAAAAAAAAAGAAATTACCAAGAATTATAGCCAGAATAGTTGTAGAAAATGAGACAGTCTAAGGCTAATGCCTTTAAAAAATGAAATCTGTTTATAATTACAAGAAGGAAGAGTATTGGGTAGCCTAGTGTGATTCATGCAGAGTGTGCTTTTGTGGGTTTGGCTATAAATTGAACCATATTATTGACACTGGTTCTTTTTTCCATGTTCTGTGGTATTGTGTGACTGTACTACACTTGATACATCTATTTTACTGTCAGTGGGAATTAGGAATACTTTCAGCTTAGGGGAAAAAAACAAAAAGAACCTCAGACTCCACCTCGTATCATGCTCAAAATCACTGGAAGCCTACCTTTTACATTATTAATAGCATCCCAAGGTAGAGGCTATGGATGATACTTCAAGAAGGAGTTAACTTTGTTTCGGCAGGTGGATAGCGTATGGCAGGTTTCCTTGACACGGACAAGGCTGTTCTCTTTCCAGTTTGTATCAGGTCCCTAGTGTTTACCAGAACTTCTCTTTGAGGGGCCCTGAACTCCAGGTTTTTCTTTCCCTAGAGCAGGGAAAATGCCAAAATCTTGTCTTAGTATTTTAGCTTTAGCAATTCTGTTTGGTTTTTAATATGCCAATGTCTTGAAGGGAAATTGTGCCTAGGACTTAGTTTGGGAGGTTATTTCTATAATCCACTTTTATCTGAGATCTCAGTACCTTAAGTTGTGGCTGCATAATAACCTTGAATTGTAATTTTTTTCTGCTCAACCCAAACTCCTACAGATTTTAAGCTTTTCACTTGGGCCTCTGCCTTGTGCCACAACTCAGCAAATGCTCTGATGAAAAATAGCTACAGGAAAATCCTTACAAAATCCTTTGGGATCCTGGACTTTGAGGCTGGACTGCCATTATTGCTTTCAAACAACTTTTTTTTTATTATTATTAAGTCTTTCGTACATAGATCATAAGTAGACTGTTCAGCTAATCTCAGTGAAAAGAATTTTTTTAAGTAAAATAGAATAATTATAAGAAGCTGAAAAGCTACAATTAAAAAGTTAAAAAATGTGAAGTTCATGTAACCTCTGATTTTTAATATACATTGCTATAAAATTTCTTGCCCAAACACGGCTCCTTGGGTGAAGCCTGCCTCGGCTCCAAGTGCTGTGAGTACTGTTCTCTCCTGTGGCAGCCTGGGTTTGGTCATCTCTTCTATTTTGTCTGTGTACATTTCTTCCTCCCAGTATATAGTGGAGTCCGTAACAGAGGCAGTCAACTCTTTGTGTTTCCCCACCTGCAACACTGGACACATGACGTTCACTCTCAGTAAATAAATGTTGAGCAAGTGAATTGTCCCTTAAAGTTAAGTGCAGGTTTTCTTTTAGTTTTTCGTTTTAGAGTGATGACTTTGTGCTTTGTGTAACACTGACTTGGGAAATAACAGGCAACAGCATTTTAGATCACAAAAGATACAAAGTAGCTAGCAGTTTGGTTGGGAAATCACAATATGCGTGACAGACGGCTGAACAATACAATACAAAATCATTGTGCTCTCAGAACTAGCATGTTCACAGCTCCAGGGGCGCTCCTAAAGTGTCCTGTGAAGGGACTCTCAGGTTCATGCAATGTGGTGGCCGTGTCTGGACCATGTAGGTGCTATAGGAATTACTGTTACTTGTAAATGCATTATTACATCTAAGTTTTCTATTCCTATCAGGTGACTTTGAGTGAAGGTCCTCATCATGTGGCCTTGTTTAAAGATAGTTCTCGGGAGTTTGATCTCACCAAAGAAGAAGATGTAAGTAGACTTCACCTAAGGTTTATATGTGTAACTTTATAACCTGCGTGAACTTTGCAAAAGACAATTAAATATTTGTGAACTAAAATTTTCTTAGTATTTTGTGGTTTCCATCAACAGCTTGCAGCATTAAGACATGAAATAGAACTCCGGATGAGGAAAAATGTGAAAGAGGGCTGTACTGTTAGTCCTGAGGTAAGGGTCGCAGTTAATTTCAACAGTGTTTTATGGAAATCAGTATTTATGGTTTCAAATAAATCACAATGTTGACATTGATGTTTAGATTGCAGCTGTTCTGAGATGCATAGATTTTTAAAAAATTCTAAATATACCATTTTATGGGTAATTTTCTAATAATTATTTTAGGATCTGAAAAAGAATACCTTTTTTTCTGAATAGCTTATCTGATTGGATGAGATATAGAATTTCAAAGTGTATGTTGCCAAAATAACTTTACCAAACTCCTTTCAAAAACTAACATTGTTTTTCTTCCTGAGTAGACCATATCCTTAAATGTAAAAGGCCCTGGGCTACAGAGAATGGTGCTTGTTGACTTGCCAGGTGTGATTAATGTAAGTGTATACCAAACATGTATCTTATTTTAATTGCTATTGTGGGAAACACTTTTAATGACATTTAAAATCTTTTTCTTCAAGACTGTGACATCAGGCATGGCTCCTGACACAAAGGAAACTATTTTCAGTATCAGCAAAGCTTATATGCAGAATCCTAACGCCATCATTCTATGTATTCAAGGTAAATACTATAAAAATATTTTCATTATACTGATCTACTTTCTTCTTTAGCAATCCAGGCTTTGCTCTTAATAATGCACATTCTGTAAACAGACAAAATAAATGCATTATTGCCTTCTTCTTACTCATTTTATTAGCAAATAGAATTGAAATTGGAAATATTTTGATAAATTTCACTGTAGGAATCATTTGTATTGGCTAGAATTTCTTTCTTTCTTTTTTTGTGAGACAGAGTCTCACTATGTCACCCTCAACAGAGTGCCATGGCGGCAATAGCTTACAGCATCCTTAAACTCTTTGGGCTTAAGGTATTCTCTTGCCTCAGCCTCCTTAGTAGCTGGGACTACAGGTGCCCACCACAATGCCCCACTATTTTTTGGTTGGAGTTGTCATTGTTTAGCAGACCCAGGCCGGTCTTGAACCTGCCAGGCTCGGTGTATGTGGCTGGCACCCTGCTCACTGTGCTACGGGCACCAAGCCTGGCTAGAATTTCTTTTCATAAATAAGGTAAATATATTAAGAAATATTTCTTGCTATAACATAAACCCAAGTGTTTAGCTTGTGCCAAGATTTTAAAATTCACTTTGCATTTTTAAAATCTACAGTGTTATTTTTTAATTTTTTTTCAGATGGATCTGTAGATGCCGAACGCAGTATTGTTACAGACTTAGTCAGTCAAATGGATCCTCATGGAAGAAGAACCATATTTGTTTTAACCAAAGTAGACCTAGCAGAGAAAAATGTAGCTAGTCCGAGCAGGGTGAGGGCAAGTTTCCTTGTATAAGCTCCAGCTATGATAGACATTGACTACTTAAATTAATTTCAGTAGTTATGTTTTAATAATACATTCTCAATATAGTAAAATTAAATGTATTTTTTACTCTTCTAGCAGTTAAATATATTTTAAGTGCTTTCGCACAGATTTACATATTTATACATGTATGTGTCCTTAAAGTATTTTGCTTTTAGATTGTATATTATGCTTTTTAAAGTTATGGAAGCCAGCATCTCACATTTATTTTTTCTACTTTTTAAAATAGATTCAGCAGATAATTGAAGGAAAACTCTTCCCAATGAAAGCTCTAGGTTATTTTGCTGTTGTAACTGGAAAAGGTATGCAAAGATACATTATTATAATTAATTTTTAGTTTGTGTTATTTTCACATAATAAAGGTAAATTTTCTTAGTGAAAATTTGGCCTCCGTCTTTTCCCAGGAAACAGCTCTGAAAGCATTGACGCCATTAAAGACTATGAAGAAGAATTTTTTCAAAATTCAAAACTTCTAAAGTAGGTGGCCTGTTAAAATAAACATTTTATAGTGAGAAAGTAGCTTAAACTTTTTATGTAGAAGTTCATGTTTTATAGGTGTGAGTTTGGCATCTAATTTCTACAATTTTTTCCAAATAGTGATCTGTATTTAATCAGCAGGAGCTCAAGCCACTCTTTGACAGTATTGGGAACAGTGTGTCTCATGATACAGTAGACACTGGCATAATAAACTGCCCTTTGGAAGGTGGGCACCGAAAGAAACACAGACAATAATATCATTTGACTTACAATGTAATTTTTAAAAATGAAAATTTCATCTTTATTTCACTTTCATTTTTAAATACGGGTACACATTTCTCTTACATATTAGGGAAAGTTGGAGTAGAGGGTGTCAAAGGAATAGTATCCTGATATAGTGACAGAAAATAAGATATTGACCAAAGGCCAAAAGGAAGAGGTAAAGGGCAGTTGATTACTATATACTAAAACTGTATGTAGAGAGTTTCTGGACGTAGGAAATTATGTTTGCTTCTAGATACAGTAAATCAAGATAGTTCTTGCAAACACAGTCTTGCTGTCATCTGTTGGGAGGGAACTGACAAGCACCTAGAACTGTGCTATCCAGTACAGTAATCACTAGTCCTATATGGTTATTAAAATTCAAACTGTCTGGCATTCAGTACAATTAAAAATCCTGTTCTTCAGTCACACTAGCCACACATATAAAAGGCTCAGTAACCCCATCTTGCTAATAGCTGCTATATAGGACAGCTCAGACATAGAACGTTTTCTTTATTACAAAGTTTTATTAGAAAGCATTGAGATAAAAAGGTATAACTAGCTACTCTCATTATAACAAGTGCATTCTCAGACTTAGTGATAGTGTTATTATCCTTTTTGTCGTTTTACTGTATTTTTGCTCTTGTTATATTTTTATAGGACAAGCATGCTAAAGGCACACCAAGTGACTACAAGAAATTTAAGCCTTGCTGTATCAGACTGCTTTTGGAAAATGGTACGCGAGTCGGTCGAACAACAGGCTGATAGTTTCAAAGGTAAGTTGGATTTTTAAAATAAGCAAATAAATTTTGGCATTTTAGTAGCCGGCAACCTTTATCATTTATCATGTCTGTATTCCTTTTATTTATTTATTTATTTATTTATTTATTTATTTATTTTTGTGCCAGAATGTTTATTTGCATTTATTTTTGTTCTCATTCTTATCCTACCTTTTATTCTGAAAATACTTTTTCCTTCATATCCAATTTTTCATGAGTTCCATCACTTCTCTTCTAAGTTTTAAAATTCTAATTCATGTTTTCCTCCCATGTCACATAATTTTACAACTACGAAAAAGTTCTTTTTGAAATGGATTGCAGTTTTTACATTTTTAAGTGTACCTCTAGTATGCTTTTATTGCATGTAAGCATGTTATTCTGCTCCTTGGTCTATTAGTATAACTTGTAAGCTAAAGTCATGGATTTGTTCTGGAGACTGAGAAGTCCAAGGTCCTGAGCTTATTCCTTTTATTTTAACAACTGCGTAGTAGTTCATTCACTGTTAGATATAATTATGTGGAAAATGAGAAAATGCAAATCATCACTTGTACAAGAACAGGATTTTTCCTTTGAGAGGAAAATTGCTAGTGTTTGGGGAAAGCTTAGTAAACTGTAGAGAACCTGGACTTCCCCCTTTTGCGGGAGAAGAGAGGAAATGTGTTGGGAAGCAGAGCGCCCTGGGCTTCTCTCAGACTGTCCTGTTTCCTGAATGTCTGCTCAATGACTTTGCTTTCATAGTTCTGTCTGACAAGACTGTATTCTCCTTCCCTTTTCTCATATGGAAATCTTACCTGTTTCTCCCACCTAGTCCCTGTAAATATATTATCTTTATTCCCGTTTTACAGAAAAGAAACCAGAGAACAGAGTAACTTACCCAAATAGTTTGCCAGTATCAGACAGTAGTAGATAATAGACCCAGGATTTGGATATTGGTGATACGACTGCAGAGTCTATCCTTTTAGCATCCATACTGAACTGCTTCAACTGTGTGTTTGTGGATTGAAAACAGAGAAACTAAAATCAAGGAGAATTGCTTACAGAGCTTGCAGTAGTGAAATTCTGAGATGTTGAGAGCCCAGAGTACAAAGGAGCCATAGGTGCACTCTGGGAAATTCAGTTAGTACTGTAGATATACAGTATAGCCTTTAACCACTACAACTGGAAGGAAAATCATCAAATTTGTACATTTCCTTCTCCTCAGCAACACGTTTTAACCTTGAAACTGAGTGGAAGAATAACTATCCTCGCCTGCGAGAACTTGACCGGGTAATATTTGGTTACCTCATGTATTTTGTAAATATCTTAATTTAATATTGTGTTCTAACGAAATGTATGTTGATGGGTGGAATCAGGTGAGGTAAATTACTTTGGTTTGGGCCATAACTACTAATTTAGAGCTAAAGGAATACATACCTAGAAGTAGTTGTCTCTTCTACAATAATTTAAATTATTCAGCACTATATTTAAACCAATGGATGGGAATTTTCCCCATTCTTGGTTACGCTGTAGTGCAAAAGAATTCCTGGCTCTTTCTCTTGCACAGCTGACTTACACCATTCTGCTGTTGCTATATGGAGTTCAGGAACATGCGTATACTCAGCTTTAAAAAAAAAATAACAATAATAATTATTTAAATTATTTATTAATAAAAGTAAAAACTGTTCAGGGTCTAGGTGCAATGCCTTTTTCCTATAATCGTAGCACTTTGGGAGGCTGAAGTGGGAGGATTACTTGAGACTAGCAAGGTGATAGTGATCTGTGATCTCACCACCGCACCCTATCTCTAAAAAATGAACAGTTAGAGATCATAAGATATCAAACCAAATGTTTGCAATATTAGTTCTGAGAAGATCAAGAATATTCTTTAGTGGTCTTATAGAATTAATATATGTAATCTAAATTTTTTTAAGTTTATATCAACTTTTCACCTTAAGCCTTAGAGAAATTTATTCTGATTTAGTGGGAACTAAATATTGTCTTTCCTTGATATTAAAATGACCATTGGTTATAAAACAGCATTAATTTACTGATTGACTAAATTAATATGTTTTGATGCTTTCACGTAACATTTGTTATGTGAAAATCTTACACGAACAGTATGAAAAACTGCACTCAGAATTGAGTAAATAGGGTAGACCTTTATGTCAGTTTCTTTGTTCTAGTCTGAATAATGGCGTTCCTAAAAAAGAAGAGCGTTTTTGCTAGTCATGCATATTGAAAGTCAAACTCAGTCTACTTAGCTGTCTGTGAAAATCATGACAGGGCAAATTTACTGTCTTACGAAACTCTTACTTATATTCATATTGCCTAGAATGAACTGTTTGAAAAGGCTAAAAATGAAATCCTCGATGAAGTAATCAGTCTGAGCCAGGTTACGCCGAAACATTGGTGAGTATTTGACTTTCAGCCCTTGCCTCACAGACTTTACTCCATGAGTAGGGTGAAATACTAAAACTTAGACTGAGGCTAAGGTGATTAACATGGTCTTAGCTCATCCCTCAAAGTACTTAGTAACTATGCAAGAACATGCAAGTATGTCTTTTTGCAAAGACTAACCCCTGTTGTAGTCTAACCAATTGAATTTCTGGACAGTGGTTTTCTCCATGTCCTTTTTCAGTCTTAAATCATGATTTCTATAAAATCTTTTGGGCAAAATTTTACTGAATTGTCCTTTTTATAAAGGACATTTTATAAAAAATGTTTAGCATCTGTCAGGACTGGTTGCTCCTGTTGGATTAATCATAGAGAACGAAACTATAGAGAAAATTGATACAGAAAAGGAAATCGGTATGTATTTTCAAGTTCTATTTCCTGAGTAAAAATAGTTCCTACTTCCTGTGACATGTGTTTATGTTGTATATAAATCACATTTTGAATTGAATCATATTTAATATTTTTTTAGGAAGCAAGTAAATGCATCCTTTTGAAAAATTCTCATACGAATCTCTTTTAAAGCAAACTACTTCCTTGAATTTATGTTTTATATAAATTTGGCCATTCTTAAATTTGTTGAAATGGGGCACTGTAACCAAACACATTTTGTTTAAGGCCCAATAACCAGTCTAAGCCTTAGTTTCCCCCTTTGTCAAAGAGAATTAAATAAATTCAATAGATTTCAACCTTCTGGGTTGGGGACGATCTAAAAACAAACAAACAAAAAAATCAAATAAGCACTAAGTACCACAAACTATCTGTGTGTAAGTAGCCTTGAAATTTTTTCAGTCATATTTTAATTAATAAATTCCTTGTACATTAATTATATTTCTAATAAACTCTATGGTATATTTAAGAATTTGTCATTCTTGTAGCAGAACTATTCTTACTGCCATTTATGATAAATATTTCTTCTATATACTCCGGTAAAGGTTATCAAAATTGAGCCTAGACAATATCTAGTCCTTAATCTTAAATTTGACATCACTAGCTTTGTCACCTCAGTATGCTTTCTGCCAAAGTGCTGAAGCCTCTTCTCTCTTTAAGTAGTCAAAATTTACCTATGTTTAATCTCTCTTTATCCGCAAAAAGAGATCTGACCTTGTCAGTACTTACTGATTGATTAGCTAAATGTTATATATACAACACTACTGATGTTTGTTACTTGTATTTTAAGCCAGTTTTATGGCTTTGTAGAGGTCATTTAGCTTTTGGACTTGCAGGGGACGTAAGGATTTTATAGATGTGTGTGTGTGTGTGTGTGTGTGTGTTATATGTGTGTGTAAGTGTATATATTTATGTGTTTACATAGATAAATCTCTCTTGAAATGACCTAGAAAGACAACCAATATTATTAATTCTGTGTGTCCCATAGAATGAATATAATACTAAATGTTGCTTTGCTAGGATACATGTGGTAATGTACATAAAAGATTTGTAGGGCGGCGCCTGTGGCTCAGTGAGTAGGGCGCCAGACCCATATACTGAGGGCGGTGGGTTCAAACCCAGCCCCGGCCAAACTGCAACAAAAAAAAGATTTGTAAAGTGTAACAATTAATAATGCTATTTATAAGAGGAAAAATGTGATCCCTTTGTAAATTTCTTACAACAAACAGAAAGGTTAGATTTGTTTGGGCAAAGCAATCGTGAAATCAAAATATTTCTTCACCAAAGTAAGCCTTGAAGACAAATCTAATTTATTTGAATGCCAGGTGTCTGAAAGGAATTGTAAAGGTACAAGAAAACAGGATTGCCAGATTGCCCATTGAAAAGGCAAGAGAAAACTAACACATCTGGCTGCCCAAGGTTTATTTCTGTGAGCTGCCAGATCACATGATTGTCGACAATCTTTTTATTGCCTTTTTTTTTTTAGACTTTGGAGCTTAATACAAACATACATCAGAATACCAGGTCCTCACCTTCACTGTTCATGCCATATTGAATTCAGCCACATTATACCCAAAGCACTTTATTTTTGTGTGATATAGTTGATGTTGTCTTACAAGGTTTTATTCATTTATTTATTTATTTATTTATTGTGGAGACTGAGTCTCACTTTATTGCCCTCAGGAGAGTGCCGTGGCATCCCAGAGCTCACAGCAACCTCCAACTCCTGGGCTTAAGCAATTCTCTTGCCTCAGCCTCCTGCGTAGCTGGACTACAGGCACCCACCACAACGCCCGGCTATTTTTTTGTTGCAGTTTGGCCGGGGCCAGGTTCGAACCCGCCACCTTCAGTATATGGGGCCAGTGCCCTACTCACTGAGCCACAGGCACCGCCCCTGTCTTACAAATTTTTATGGATATATTTTTGCTGCTAAATGCTGAATATGGTATTTTAGGACCATATTCATATTTTATGGTGCCCAGAATGTTCATAATTATTTTGTCACAGGACTGTTTGATTTGCATTTGGTGATCTGAAAGTAGTGTTATAAGCATTTTACGTCCTGCCATAATACTTTATTTATAAATATTCTATTGTTCTTTAGTTATATTTTAAGAACGTTATTGGGCATTTATATAGTGCATTATAGTGGGAAATAGGCTCTTTCATTTTTCAATATACCTGATTTTCAAGATTCAGTTAATGGACATTAAGCAGGAAATGTTGGTATATCATTAACATTATATGGCCATCAATGTAGACATATATTTTCTATAAGAATAGCTGGCTAGCTCATAGAATATTTTTATTTTCTAAAAAATCATACTATGATATGCATGCAATATCTGAAGAGAAGTAGTAAGTTTATTTTGAATTAGTTTAAAAGAATAAACAAAAAATAGGAAAACACAGTCAAGTACCCTAACTCAAGATTTGAGAAATCAAAGAAGATTTAGATATTATCTGACAATTAAAAGGTAAATAAGTGTTAGGTCAAGGCAGGGGCAGGAATGTTGCAAAGGCTAGGAGGTGAAAACAAGAAAGGGAATACAGATACCTGTGTCCTTAATACAGATGAGGGCTAGAGGCAGGAGATAAAACAGTAGTGTGACAAGATTATTAAGGTGCATAGACATGTTCAGAAGCTTAATATTTAGCCTGTGAGCAGTTGGGATCATTGATGGGGATTAGGTCAGATTTGCGTTTTAGAAAGATCTTTGTAATATGGAAAATGGAATGCGTGTGGATTAAACTATATGCAAGGAGGCAGTTGTTGCAGTGATGTAGGCAAGAGGTGATGGTGGTGTGAACTTGGAGAGGAGTGTAGGTAGAGAAGGAGAGGTGTGTGATATTTGAGAGATAGCCTAGAAGATAGAAGTAATAGGACTTAGTGATTAGATGTGTAGGTGTGAAGAAGAATCCATCAAGTAGTGAGTACATTTATAGCCAGTAGTTACATAGCTCAGAGTATATGGAAATGAAGATTTGTTTGATAAGGTGAACATATAAGACTCTTCAACTTGGTTTTGTTGGTTTATCCTTGGAATGGGTTACTGTTCAGCTATTGAAAAATGTGGAGTGCTGACGCGAAAACTATATACAGTATACTTTTATATTAAAACCTTTTATAAAACAGTGTGTATAATATACTGCACTCATAAATATATACACCAACACAAATACATGGGCATTATATTCTTTTAATGATAAATTAAGCTGTAAATAGTTTTTATCTCCTGAAAGGATAATTATGAGGGACTTCTTACTTTTTCTCTATGGGTTGAAGTTATATGGAGTAAATACTCTGCTTTAAAAAAAAATTTTATTTTGAAAACTATTTTTTAAATAAAATGAAGTGTAGATAAAGTTCCTAGAAATAAAGAAGGTAAAAAGACTACAATGTTAGTTGTATTTTGTGTATTTGTGGAAGTTATCCCTGGTTGATGGCAAACATAGAACATAGGCTGGGGAAATCGGTAGATAACTAGTAAAGGTTAGCAGGTGGTGTGACCAGATGGGGTAGTCTTACAGTACAGGGGTTTTTACGTGAGAATTGAGGAAGAACAGTCAGGAGAGAGACTAGCAAGGAGGACATAGCTTCCACTTCCTCATTCTGAATCATTCTGAAGCCCATTCAGTGAGTTAACAGCTTCTACTCAGCAGAATTTGAGAACAATCACAATTCTTAAGGGAGAGTCAGAAAAGGTTTGGAGATGAAAAGACTAGGAAGAGAGTGGGAATGTAAATGGTTTATTTGTCATGGAAGAAGGTACGGGAAGCACACTAAAACTGTGATGGAACAGTGGGAGTCGGACAGGGGACAGCAGCTTGGTGATGAAAAACCAGGAGAGGCCGGGCAAGGATAGATAGCCCCAGCCACCTCTGTGGGCTGGAAAGCAGCAGCCTCCTTGGAGAAAGTGACGTTAGGCTGGCCAGGATTTGGTAGTCTGGATTTTTGTTATGATTTCCTTGAAAGGGTGCCTAGCTATAGACTCTTGGCCCACAGACTCCTATGAAGAAATAGCATACCGGTTCTGAGGCAAGAGCAGAAGAAAGCCCCAGCAGCCGGAGGCTGGATCCCGTTGAACTTTTGGAAATTTTCTTGAGTTTGTGTTTAAAATGGTATCTGAATAGGAATCCCTGACAAGCTGCTTGTCTTCTGTCTTGCTCCTTAAATTCTCCCACTCTCTGTCAGTAACTCAGTGACTAAATTCTCTCTGTCCTCTGGGCCCCAGTGGTAAATCCTCTCTTTACCTGCTTTCTTTTTTCTGACTATAACTGAAAAACAACCTAGGTTTGCAAGGAGAATCTAGCAGCTAACTCATGGATTCGATAGGCTTCATTAACACACAATGTTTAAGAGGGCAAGGAGATCCTGAGTCTTCTCACCAGAGAGACTGCAGCTTGGCCTTGGACAGCAGAGATGTTGCTACCCTGAGCCGCCTCCTGAAGGTCTGAGGTTACTCTTAAGACCCACCCTGTGCCAAGGTTTTTGTTGTAGTATGTCTATTCCAGTGAAAATTATTTAGAGAGAAGTCAAATATTTGCTTGAGATTTTGGTATTTTTCTTAATTAAAATAGTTGTCTTTTTCTTATTTAGTGATCTGTGCTCTTATAAGAAGTCTCTTAAAGCAGAATTTTTATCATAATTATGCATATTTTATATTGTTATATTAATCATTAAATGTTGAAAAATGTTATCTGGGAGTACACCATAACATCTGTGTGCTTTGTGCTGTGGTATGATAAATTGTAAAAATGATACCAAGAAGTTTTCAGTCTTGGACTCCACAGTAAACACATTAAAAAGTACGTGTTAATACTAGACAAATAAGCACATGAAAAGATGCTCACATTTATCAGTCGTTTGAGAAATGCTAAGTAAAACTACAATAAGATACCACTAGAAACCTGCTAGAATGGCTAAAATTAAAAATGATGGAGCCCAGGAGTTGGAAGTTGCTGGAGTGACTCCACTGCACTCTACCAAGGGCGAAAAAGTGAGACTCTGTCTCTACAAAAAAAAAAAAAAATGATGGACTATGCCAAGTGTTGGTAAGGATGTAGAGCAGTGGTTCTCAACCTGTTGGTCGCGACCCACAGGAGCTGTATTAAAGGGTGGAGCCATTAGGAAGGTTGAGTACCACTGATGTAGAGGGTTTAGAACTCTCGTTCTCTTCTAGTGGGAATATAAAATGGCACATCTATTTTGGGAAGCAGTTTGGTAGTATCTTAAAAAATTAAACATATAATTACCGTACAATCCCCCTATTCTACTCTTCGATATTTTCCCAAGAGGAAGGAAAGCATATATCCATATACAAACTTAGATGTAAATGGTCATAGCAGCTTGTTGTAATAATCAACAACAGGATAATAGTCTGACTGTCCATCAACACCTGCACAGATAAACAAATGTATGCAATAGATAGAATACCATACAGCAATAAAAAGAAGTGGAATACCACGTGTTAATATACACAACAGCTGATGAATCTTAAAATCATTGTGCTGAGTGGAAGAAGATAGACAAAAAAGGGGGACATTCCATGTGGTTGCATTTATATACAATTCTAGAGAATGCAAACTAATTATAGTGACAGAAAGTAGATCCAGTGGTTATAACTTTCAGAGACGATGAATATGTTTGTTATTGTGATTACTGTAATCACAGATGTATGCACGTGTCAAAGCTTACTAAAACCTTAAATAAGTGCAGTTTAGTGTAAGTTCACACAGTATAAAAATTTACTGTAAGCTGTTTTTAAAAACTTAATGTTATATTTAGATTTGGTGTTCTTGATTTTTTTTTTTTTAATTTCAGGGAGGAAATCCTTCAGCAGTCTTTGTGGGAAAGAGTATCTACTCATGTGATTGAAAACATCTATCTTCCAGCTGCACAGACCATGAATTCAGGAACTTTTAATACTACTGTGGATATCAAGCTTAAACAGTGGACTGATAAACAGCTTCCTAATAAAGCAGTAGAGGTTAGGATATAATTTAATTAAATGGGTAAGAAGCATTATCTGAAGGGAGTAGGAGCTGTGAATTTTAGGTTTTATTCCCATCACAGCCACTATCTTTCTTTTTGGTCCTTATATGCCATTTATTCTTTGTTCCTCATGTCTGTGTTGGAACTAACCTTAATGTTGCTACCGACTACTATTGTTCTAATAATTTACTAATTGGTATATTTTGCACCGAGGCTATTGGTTCTTCTTGCAACGATAGCCTTTAACAAATCCAGCAAGCAACATTTGCTTGAATGTTACAAACTTTGAACAGCTTTTGCAAATAGAGATTCTATAAGGAAGATATTGAATGGATTAAACATTTCACTTACTGAAATGTTTACATTTACACAAATATGCTTTAAAAATCATTTCCTTAGTTAGGATTCTGACAGAAGATTATACCATATAAAAAACTACCTTAGAGGATCTATTTCTATCACCCAAGTCTTGGCTCTACCACTGAATAGCTGTGTAATCCTTGGACTAGTTGCTTAACCTTTCTGTTCCGCATCTGTAAAATAGGGATGGTAATGTTGCCTGCCTCACAGGGTTGTTGCAAGGGTCAGATAAGTTAACAGGTATAAAATACTTAGACAATACCTAGCCCAGAAGAGCTGCCCAGGAAATGTAGCTGCTGTTAGTATGTCTGTCATTTCATTTGGTCTTTCGTACACATTCCTCTATGACCACTGATTTTTCTAGCTATAAGTCAGTGTGTCTTTTTCTTCTTTATGAAGTTGCTCACGAAAGTGGGGCCAGTGTTAAAGTAATTTTGTTTTTCCGACCTGTCTTAGATATCAAGTATGAGTTTCTAATTTTTCAGGTGTGATTTCACTCCTTTCCAGTCTCAGTTTCTTTTACCTCTGTTCTCAGTTTTCTCCGTCTTCTCTTTCTGTGAGCTCTTGCAGCCTCCCTGCCAAAGCTGCATGTCACCGAGCCCTGGTCAACTCTTGACACATTTACTCCTAAAATAGTTGGGGAGCTGCTACTACCCCTTCACTAACTTGCCTTGCTATTGAAGTTAACATTTTTCTGAGCCCTGTCCCATGAGAAGACATTTTTATATCCTAAGATGCAAACAGCGGAAGCTGTCATAAAAATGGTGGTGATTGTGTCTACTGCAGTTTTTTACCTTCCATGCTGGGTGTGGTAGAAAGACATGGCGCTGGTGGGGGTCAGGATCCACGGGTGGATCTTAATGCCCACCCCACCATTTACTCTGTTCTCTCGGACAGCCACCTTTCTTTATGCCTTCATTTCTTATAAGGAAAGGCTAAATATAATAGACAACATTAAATAGCCCACTTAATTATAGGTAGATTTAGTTCTGAGTTATTTTTGGCACTGGTCTTCCTTTCCCCACTCTAGTAATTAGGAATTAGCTACAATACAAAGCTGAGTAATACTGTTCTGTGTTTGTAAATATTGATGCATTGCTTCATACTTTTGCTTAAAGATGTGAAGATAATTGAGTCATTAAGAAATTGTAAACTTTTTGCAGTGTGGAAGAAGCAGGCACGCTGAAAGCTGAAATGTCTTATAGGTTAAAATAAATAACCTAAATCCTGTGGCAGACTGAGGAAGCATATGTATCTAAGTGAGGCAGCTCCTTTTCACACCAGCAGGTGGTGTCTTGTAGGAATATAGGCATACCATTCCCTAGTTCAACAGAAGCTGGTAATAACAGAGTTTTATACGAAGTCTCTCAATTTTTAAATATTAGAAACTAATTTTCCAAATATAGAATGTTGGAAAACTTTGTGCATGTCTACCAAAATATGTCGGGAGGCTGAAACCGGGCCACCTACCACCAGTGTGAGACCTCCACACCATAGTTTATATTTGCCTTTTTGTTAATTGCATGTGTATTTTCTGATAAGCTGATTTGTATTTTCTGATAAACTGATTTTATCATAACTATTTGCCTTAAGTTTTTGTGTTACTTTCCATGTTACGTTTTAAATTAAGATGTATAGTTATAAATACAGCTTTTTTCTTTTAAATAATTCTAGGTTGCTTGGGAGACCCTACAAGAAGAATTTTCCCGCTTTATGACGGAACCCAAAGGGAAAGAGCATGATGATATATTTGATAAACTTAAAGAGGCCGTTAAGGAAGAAAGTATTAAACGCCACAAGTGGAATGACTTTGCAGAGGACAGCTTGGTATATGTCGTTTGTATATTAGGATGTCAGCCTCAAATTTTTATATAACTTCTCAAACTGACATTATTTCATGGGAAACTATTTTTGTATATTTTATATAAGTATTATCACATTCTGAATTTAACCCTGTCCAATCCAGTTTTTCCGCCACCCATATACTCTCTAGTTTCTATTCATTTTAGGCAGGAAAGGGGTTGGACTACTTGTAATTATCTTATAGTTTTAAAAGAGAAAAACATAAATATGAGCTCTTTTAGTGATTTTATTATCATTATTTATAACCCCTCACCCCAAAAATCATTATGTCAAACTTTGTCTTGCATAGGATCAGAAAGTCTTAAAATAATAAGGTAAAGAAGTAGATTTATGCCCCTTTAAATTTCTCTGCCCTTCTAAAGCCAACTTTTGCTATTTTTTATTCTTGGGTTTCATTTCAGAAAAAAGTCAAATTGTAATGAACAGACTTCCATAAACTTCTACAAATTGTCATCTATTAGCCATTTCATGGTCCTGTCTCTAGATAGCCGCTTCTAATTTTATCCTCTGTGGTAATGAAAGGAGCTAAATATATTGGTTTTCAGTGGATTTAAATCATAAAATGTTAGTCTTCTGGAATTATAACACTGTCATGTCTTGAACATTCACTGTTCCAGCAACTCTGCTAAATATTTTACAAGTATTGATTTGGTCCTTAAATAGTCCTGTTATTGTCATTGGCAGAGCTGTGATTCAAGCCCTGTTCTGTCTCACTACAACGCCTGGCTCCCGACCACCTGATAAATCTTTTGCTATGTAGAAAGTTCTTACAGCCATAATGAAATCTATTAAGCACCTGCTTTGCTCAGAGAGTTAAGAGAAGTACTGTTGAATTATAGGATTGAACAGTATTTTTAGGAAGGTACTTATCTGACTGTGGACTGGTTGTAATCATAATTTGTTTTGAAAAAATGCTTGTCTTCATGTTTAAATACCACATTTATTCTTGTTAAGATTGGTTTTCTGAGACAGGGGTGCCATTTTTATTCATTCACTCAAAAATTCAAAAATTATAAAATTTGGAGGCCAATTTTAATTGTAATAACATTTATGAGTACCTAGACCTTTTCAGCATCTACCCTACTACTTTTTTCTTTGCTGTTAGCAGTGAGATAATAGTTAATTTTTTTCTCCTCTCTTTTTTGAGAAGGCTAAAGACAGGTCACATGGCAAAAAGGAGAAGTGGAAATGACCTGAATTATAACCCATGAATTTTAGGGTTCTGTATGTTGCATTTTATTAGTTATTTATTAGTTAATGTACTGTTATTTTTTATATTTACTAAGATGTCAAATAAAATTACTAAATTGATAAGACATAAAAACAAACTAGCTTTTTCTTTATTTGTCATTTTAGAGGGTTATTCAGCACAATGCTTTGGAAGACCGGTCCATATCTGACAAGCAGCAGTGGGATGCAGCTATTTATTTCATGGAAGAGGCTCTTCAGGCTCGTCTCAAAGATAGTAAGTGTCCTTACCATCATGGTTGTTGACATGGGGTTATTGAGGGGTGAGGAATATTAAAAATTCTGAGTATTCTGAGTGGCTAAGAAATCACCCACATTTATGAAGGTTTGTAAAATATAATTAATATCAATTCAAAGTCTGTCAATACCATACATGAATATTATTTGTGGGATTTTTTTGGGTCAATTTCTTTGTAACTACTTAAAAATAATAAATAAATTGGACATGTGATATTTATATATACTCATTCTAAAAAGCTATAATTCAGAATATTTTTAGTGTGTTTGCTACTGTAGGAATTTTATAAGCAATTGTACTTTTTGTAGATTCTAAACACATATAATTAAATTTTTTTGTACATGTGTTATGTAATATTTTTCCTTTATTTTTTTCTTGAGACAGAGTCTCACTATGTCACCCTTGGTAGAGTGCTGTGGTGTCACAGCTCACAGCAACCTCAAACTCTTGGGCTTAAGTGATTATCTTGCCTCAGCCTCCCAAGTAACTAGGACTACAGGCACCTGCCACAATGCCTGGCTATTTTTAAAGACAGGGTCTCACTCTGGCTCAGTCTGATGTTGAACTCCTGAACTCAAGCAATCCATCGCCTCAGCCTCCCAGAGTGCTAGGATTATGGGCATGAGCTACCACACCCGTCCTTTTTCATTTTTTTCTTTCTTTATTTCAACTGACTCATATTGATACAGTACTTTGAAATAGTTGAGAAAGCAAGACTATTATTAGTTATAATTCATGTGTTTAGTAAGTGATAAGATTCTTGATAAATTAATTTATTTTTAATGTTTCTAGCTGAAAATGCAATTGAAAACATGATAGGTCCAGATTGGAAAAAGAGGTGGTTATACTGGAAGAATCGGACCCAAGAGCAGGTAAAAACAATAAATCTGTAGTCTCATGATGACATGACCTTGTTCATTTTAATCTGAGCATTAAAATTTAGAGCAATCTTCAGAATTTCAGATCTTTTTTATTAGCCTTTCTAAAATATAATCAATCTTTAGTAAAAAGAGTAAGCTACATAGGAAAGGTGTTTTTTTTTTTTTCTTTGCAGTTTTTGGCTGCAACTGGGTTTAAGCCCGCTGCCTCTGGCATACGGGGCTGCTGCCCTACCCCTTTGAGCCACAGGCACCACCTCATAGGAGAGTTTTTTTAAAAAGTGAAATGACTATATTATTAAAAGAGGAGATGAGAAACATGCCCCTTTTCTGGCTGATTATTCATTTCTGTTCTCTACTTGTTGTAAGAAAGATGAAATTTTTGAACAAAAAATGTTAACAATTTCATATGATGTACAATGTATGTGATTGGGGAAAAGATAGGTTTTTTTTAACCTTATTGCCTTTTTTTTAACCTTATCTTTGAATCTTTTCCTTGATTATTCAGATTATTTTCTTTGTTTCTGTGTTTCAAAATAGTATAAAATTCAGTATAAAGTATACTGAAGTATAAAGATTCAGACAAGAAATTGAATTGTAGAAATCCTACCCATAATAAACATTTAATGAGTACTTCAGAAGAACAAAATAGTAAAGTTAAATGTAAATAACTTGAAAAATGAGCTAATAGTAGGAAAATATATGAAGTCCTCGCCCCAGACCTCTACCTCTTTATATTTTTTCCTGTGGCTTCTTTTCCTATTTATTAGTCTCCTATCATTGGCTCTTTCATATTCATTCTTCTTAAATGAAAGATTCCAACTAGAATATAATATAGACTCTAGGTACGAAAATGAAATAATAACGGAGAAAAAGTTACTTTCTTATTTTCCTTGGTCCTTGAATTCATTACATTAGAGAAAGATGAAGAGATGGAAAAATCGAGAGAGGGAAGATAAAGAGAATGAAAAATTACCAAATGGCATATCACTGTTTATTTTGTATTTTTGTTTCCATTTTAAATACAGAGTTAATCAAATTAGAGTTTTCCACAGTTCTTATTTCTTAAGTTCAGTCAGGTATTCTCAACTTGTCTCTAAATAGTGACGAGACAGTCTTCTCTTTTTATTCTGTTGCGATTTTGCAGAAAATGAGTCATTAAGAGATGGAAGAGAAGCTGAGGAGGGGCATAGTCAGTGATCGGATCCCGCGTGTGTGCAGGGTGCACCAGTTGTTATCTCTGCTCTGCACATGGGCTCAGAGAGGGAGATCTGTCAGAAAAGGGTTTCTAGGGGATCCAGCAGAAGTTTCTGACTTTGATAAAGGAAGAGGCATTGATTAGGAAGAGCTGGTGTAAGGCAGATAAACTGAAAAGAAAAATGGTGTCTGGCCTTCAAGGCGTAGGGAAATTAGGCCTAAAGTCTAATCAATGATGGCAAAGCACCAGCACTAAATATGCTTTGGCTAAACACTCAGAAGTAAATGATTACTGGTTGTAAGTTATTTTTCTAAGGAATTTAAACCCATAGGGAAATCCCTTCAAGAGAAGCAAAGGAATTGGTTTTAATGTTAGTACAAAGTGTCCATTAGCCTAGAAGGGGAATCTAGAAACCTTTCAGATAAACATCTTCTCACATCAGGGTTCAAGGCGGTGCCTTAGAACAGGGGCCATAATTTGGCAAATAGAGGGGAGGGACATCAGAATTGCCTGGGGGGAGGTGTTTACATATATCCTTTTGGTTTTTCCTTCAAAAGATAGCCTCTAGTCAGACCTACTGAGTCAAGTTCTCCTTCTCTAATTTTTCTATCCCTCCCAGTTGAAAACTACTGTTCTAGACCCTCTATCTGAAGGTTACAGTCAAAAACCAATTCTAGAAGAGATTGAGAATATCCTCAGGTGTCATTGCAAGTTTAGGTGGCTGCATAACAATTTCTTCTAGTTTTGTGATGTGATTTAGCAAGAAAAGAAACAAGATTGTCCTGTATTAAAGGTGGAAAATCCATGCTCTGAAACTGTTTTGTGCTTGTATGTTTGTTTTTCCTTAGTTTTCTGTGAAAATCCCTCCCTTTGAAACATTCTCATCTTGTTTGAGATAAACTAACAGAGATCTCTGTCAGAGTAGAGGGGAGAGTAGTTCTCTTCTGAGGGCCAGCCAGGTGTGGTGCAAACGGTGCCTGGTGGCGAGTGGAAAGGGAGGAGTGAAAGCACAGCACGGGATGAGCTGGAGCACTGTTGACAGAGGTGACCTTCCTGCCTCCGAATAGCAGACGTTTAAGCAAACAGTGAACTCTCTGTTAATTTACATTTCCTCTAAATTGTCATGTTTTCAGAGTAATAATTGTTCCATTTATGAGCCAATTATTTGCGTTTTAATGTTATCCTTGTATAGATAGATACTCAGATTCCATAGCTGTGATAGGGTTTGTGACAAACTGCTCTTCCCCTAGGATAGTATAATAAGTGAATCTGAAGCTAGTTTCTTTTATTATATAATTTTGAATGAAGGGTTGAAAATGACAAGAGACATTTAATTTGACATAGTTTAAGAATTTTATTTGCAAATTTATAATTAAGGTATGTTTTCCTCCTGTAGTGAAAAGATTATGAACAGTTATTTAAAAGAAACTAGAAGTAAATGTAAGAATGATAAACACAGGAGCAGTCTAAAGTATAACTTTATAATGAATTGGGGAAGGGGAGAGGGGAGGGAGGGGAGGGGGGAGAAAGGGTGGAGGGAGGGTGATTGGTGGGATCACGCTTCTGGTTCATCTTATAAGGGTACATGTGAATCTTTCTAAATGTAGAATATAAATGTCTTAATAACTAAGAAAATGACATGACGGCTATGTTAACCAGTTTGATGAAAATATTTCAAAATGTATATAAAAACAGCACACTGTACCCCATGACAGTAGTATACAGCTATGATTTAATAAAAAAAATTTAAAAATCCAACTGCATTTTATATTTAATTTACTGGAAAAGAAGCATATGACCAGATTGACATTGTTATAGTAATGTAATTCTTAGTTGTAAGGCATATATAAAATGTAGAGCATTTTTTTCCATGAATTCAGAGTACTTTTTCCTAGCAAATTATATCCTAAGGTCAAGAAAGAAAGTACATAGTAAGGTTCCTGGAGCTTCAACTTAAAACATTTCAGCAAAAATAAAAACATAACAAATAAGACTAATTCCTGTCTCCCCCCACACCTTCCATAAAACACTTTGTTCTATATTCATAAGCCAGTTAAGCAGATTCACAAGCCAGGGTATCTTGTTTGTTGTGATTAAGATTGGGTCCCCTGTGATACCATAGTAGTATATTGAAATTGAGACTCTATTTTTACAAATGCCAAACTATGATCCATCTAAACACAGCCCTCTTTCACACATTTTAAAGAGTGTTCACAATGAAACCAAGAATGAATTGGAGAAGATGTTGAAGTGTAATGAAGAGCACCCAGCTTATCTGGCAAGTGATGAGATAACTACGGTCCGAAAGAACCTTGAATCTCGAGGAGTAGAAGTGGATCCAAGCTTGGTAACAAACATTGCTGAAAAGTGTGAACCTGCTTCCTTATGTTTGCTTTTTGCAGCAAAATGTTACTACTTCTAATGTGTCACTCAGATATGTAAGCGCTTAATTTGACTTTGGTCGTATGTACATTTGCTGACAATGAAAATTTAGTTATTTTGAATGTGTGAAAAGTAGAAATTTTATTCTTAGTATCACTTTTTAAAGGATAATACTTCAAGTTTTAAATGGGAAAATTGAGACTTAAATTTATTAAGTTCATCATATAATTTATTGGGTAAGTTCATCATATAATTCTTAGAACTAAGTCATGAAACCCACCCCATCACACTGTTTATGATTGTAAAATAGAATTTCTATTTAAATATAACTTACATATTTATACAGAGGGAACCAAAAAAATGTATATACATTTTAAGAAAGAGAAAAGCTTTATTTAAATTGTAATACTCAATGTATACCAATAACACTTGTTATATTGCATCTTGTATCTATTGTAATTTGTGGAAGTCAAGTGTCACTTGCACATTAACAATTTTAGGGCTCGGCGCCTGTGGCTCAATCGGCTAAGGCGCCAGCCACATACACCTAAAGTGGCGGGGTCAAAACCCCAGCCCCGACCCACCAAACAACAATGATGGCTGCAAGCAAAAAATGGCCAGCGCTGTGGCCGGCGCCTGTAGTCCCAGCTACTTGGGAGGCTGAGGGAGGAGACTTGCTTGAGCCCAGGAGTTGGAGGTTGCTGTGAGCTGTGATGCCATGGTATTCTACCCAGGGGGATAGCTTGAGGCTGTTTTCAAAAAAAAAAAAAAAACAAAACAAAGAAACATTGTCCTTTCTTACAATGTATGTACATTTTTTGGCACCCTCTATATATTTGTGTTTAACAGTCAAATACAACTCAATTAAATCTGAGCGAGTTTAGAAAACTAACTGTTAAGTTTTTAGTAAATTAGATTGACTATAATAATAGTGTTTGTTTAAAACACTGCTAATTTTTAAGGACATAAACTGGTAAGGAGTCAAAGTAGTAAATCTAATCTTTGTTTTAAGAAGTTGATTAAAAAGTAGATAGAAAGGGTTGTAGAATAGAAAACATTGCCATTTGAATTAACTCTTTTTATAAATAAATTTTGTATACAACTTGTCAGTGTGGTTGATCAACATGAAGAATGTAGAGTAACTTTGTTTTTGCTTTCTCTTCCCGTTTTAGATTAAGGATACGTGGCATCAAGTTTATAGAAGACATTTTTTAAAAACAGCTCTAAACCATTGTAACCTTTGTCGAAGGGGCTTTTATTACTACCAAAGGCATTTTGTAGATTCTGAGGTAAGGTTTCCAAAATTGAAGTGAAATGTTTTTGACATTTGTTGCTTACAGATGTTCAAAAGTAAACTTCTCCTTTAGCATTAAGTCCTATGACTATCTGGAGAAAAAAGTATGTATAATATATAAAGAATAACCTAACTCTTACCTTTTTAAAGATACTTACTACTTCATAGTAGCTACATCTTAACATGCCTATCATTCCCAGTACCTATAAGAATATGTGTGTATATAAATGGTTTATATATAAATGTTTTTAAAAAGTGAAATAGTCACTTGTAATTCCTTGACCTAGAAGTTATTTTAGTTATCATTTTTATGTATTTCTATTCAACTTTTTCTGTACATGGAGAGAGTATATTTATGTAAGTATATAACATAACCATCCATGTGCATAGTGGAAATAATACTTTAAAATAATTTTTTTGTACTTTTTTATAATGTATTATAATTTTTTTTTTAAAATCATAGCTGTATACATTAATGCAATCACAGGGTACAGTGTGGTGTTTTCATATACAATTCTAAATACTGTCATCAAACTGGTTAATGTAGCCTTCATATAATTATTTTTTATCACTGAATCTTTTTTTAAATCTTTAAAAGAACCGTATAAAAGTCTTGTAATACACTGTTATAAATTAATGTCACATTTTACAAAATAACCCCTAGGTGGCAGCAGACTGGTATATTTTGAGCATTTTCTTCCAAGCTAAAATACTTCTAAATATCCTTTTGAAAAGCTTTTTTAATTATCTTATTTAACCGATACTTCTAAAATAGTTTTATTTTCAGACGTTTAAAAGAAATTTGTATTTATATGCACCTATGTAAAAGTGTCAAATATTTTGCATCATTTTAATTGTTGACTCCCTCTATATAGAGACAGCTGCTTTTAAAAAATCCATTTATTTTCATATACAGTTCAAAGATGGCTTGAGTGTACACTCAAAGAGGTCAACCATAGGACATATTTAAGAGAAACATGGTTGTTAAACTGAAACCAAATATAAATTGGGGTTATATGCTCTGAATTTCTACTTATATATAATGTAATGAAATTCTCTCCTTCCCAACCCTGTTTGTTTTGTCTTTGGGATCAAAACAAAACTGTACAGAGGTGGAGGGCGAATAGAGCCCAAATCATGTAGAATTTCATGGATTTGGTAGCTTGTATCTATGATGAGAGTGTATGTAATAGGTAAATCTAAGTGTTTTTTATTAGAATATATGTTATGACTTCATAGCTTGTGTTCATAGTATGTGTTTATAATCATGCTTTTTATTTTAAAATTTGCCTCTTGATTAATATTTCAGTTGGAATGCAATGATGTGGTCTTGTTTTGGAGAATACAGCGCATGCTTTCTATCACGGCAAATACTTTA
This sequence comes from Otolemur garnettii, assembly GCF_000181295.1. Classification (NCBI taxonomy): domain Eukaryota; kingdom Metazoa; phylum Chordata; class Mammalia; order Primates; family Galagidae; genus Otolemur; species Otolemur garnettii. The sequence continues at coordinate 3,474,861 of NW_003852455.1, read as the reverse complement.
AGGCAGCAGCTTACAAATACTGAAGGTAAGCCATATAGGGACTGCTTTCTCATTCTGACATTAAAAAATAATAGTTGTGCAGACCTAGGCATTTGGGGTTTCAATGAGCTGTGATTGCACCACTGCACTCCAACCTGGACTACAGAGACTTGGTCTCTTAAAAAAATAATAATAATAGTAATAACGTCCATTTTTAATAGAAGGGTACCAGAATACTTCCCTAAAAGTCTACTTATTAGAAAAACTGAAAATTATAACTTGTCTTTAAAATATTAATGAGAATAGATGATAATTGTCAAAAATGGGAATAAAACATACCCGGAGTGTATTGCACAAAAAGTCTCAAAGCATCACTTAGGTTTTTGGGAACTCTGCACTTCCATGAAAGTGTCATGGCTTGAGAATAGAACATTCTCTGAGATTACGTATCAGTTTCTTGCTGATAAAAGGACAATAGAGATTCTCTGTGAGAAGTATGAGCCTAGCAAAGTATCTAACATGATGAGAAAAAATATAAACTTGCTCTTCGTATGTAGATTAATTTTATCATTTTGTGCGTTCATAAAAATCATACTGAGGTTTTTTCATTTGCTTTGAACAGTTAGGCGATTAGAGAAAAACGTTAAAGAGGTACTGGAAGATTTTGCTGAAGACAGTGAGAAGAAGGTTAAGTTGCTTACTGGTAAACGAGTTCAGCTGGCTGAAGACCTCAGTAAGTAGCTCTTCCTGCCTGTTCAGCTTTCCCCTTTCCATTTAATTGTTCATCCATTTAATCTCAAACTTACAGAAAAGTTATAAGTATCTTCAAGGAACTTTTTTTTCCTGTGGACTATTTGAGAGTAAGTTGCTGATCTGAAGTACTACCATGGCCAAGGACTTTAGTATGTATTTCCTAGAAACAAGGATTTTCTCCTAGCAACTACGATGCAAACACCAAAATCTTGATGTTAACCCTGATGCATTTCTATGTTTAATTCTTAGAACTAATGCTCATTGTTAATAGGATATCGTTGTTGCCAGGCCTTCTCAATGGAAAGAGCTAGGAACTAAATCTTGTGTGTGTGTTTGTGGGCAGATTCGTACACACACAGTGACATGTGAATTCCTTATCATATCTATGTGCATATATTGAAAACTGTGAGTTGATGCTGATGCTTCTGATTTTGATCCTATACTACAAGGTTTGTTCTCATCCTCTCCCTTTCTCATTTCTAAGTCCCTTTC
>NW_003852455.1:3472115-3473378 GCF_000181295.1 Otolemur garnettii | reverse complement strand
TCCTCTTAGCCTGGTCAGGCAGTAATAACCTGTAATAAGCTGCTGTGGTGACCCCACACTCCCTGCCACACACATACCTCCACCTGGCTGGGCCCTGCTAATCACTTTGTTGCTTTGTTTGGAAGAATATTTGGTTCCTTCTCGAATGCTGGTAGTTTCCTAGCTTTAGGATTAGATTGCATGCTACAGTTTACTTAGATCTTTGAGAACCAAGGAAATCAGTGAAACATTAATATCATTATCTAAAAATAAGAAGACTGGTGGTTGGTGCTCCTGTTTGAGCCTTACTTGTTCTGAGTTTCCTTAAGGTTCATGAAACAACGTGTTTTTTTCTTTCAAGGTATACTTAAGTTTGCAATTATGTAAGTTTTCTAATATCTAAAAAAAGAAGATACTGCATAAAAAGAAGTTCTTAAAACTTGAAAGCAGTTTCTGTGCTAAATTTGTGTTACTACAGTGCAGTACCTCGACTGTCCTGAAGACGCTGGCAGGGTTCTTCCGTGCGAGGCTGTCCTGAGCAGGGTGCCCTCCTCTCGTCATCTTCCCGCATTGTCTGAGCTCTTCACTGCTTTGTCTTTTCCTTTCCCTTCTCTCTTTAAATATTGTTTTTGAAACATAACTCGTTTTAATTTTTTATTTTCTATCACTTTTAGCTTCTTCATACCACATGGCAGTCTAGTTAAGGTTATGCTAACAAAGAAGATCTGTGTAAATCTGAACTCTCATTTACTAGCTGTGTTATCTCAGGGAATCTCCCAAAGCCTTAGCTGCTTTGTTTGTAAAATGATTATTACTATACTGGTTATTTCCCAGGTTGGTTAGGAGAGTTACTTCAACAAGCATTTGGAAGTCCCTGGTTTGTATCTCATGCTAAATTAGTACTATTACAAGAATAGATATGTCACTGTCACAATGTATACAAATATGTATTTTTTTGTGTCCCTCAGATAATTATCAGACCGGGAATACTTCAATGAATTTTTACCAGCATATACATTTTTAAGTGATTGAAAAATAAGTGTGTTTTCTCGTGTTTTATATCGTGCTTCACTCCCAGTTTGATCATTTAAAGAAAGTATATTACTTATTCACATGTGTACACTGTCAGCTGAGCCAGATGTTATGTTCTACTGTTGGTTTTCCTGAGAAAGTAGTCGTTATGACTCCCGTGAAATGATTTGCTACTTTTGTGCATGTGAAATTATGACATTGTTAATGTACCAGATAATCTCCTTGGAAGCAAGGTTTTTTGTTTTTTTTTTT
>NW_003852455.1:3427002-3472095 GCF_000181295.1 Otolemur garnettii | reverse complement strand
GAAAAAGAGGCTTGAGAGTGCCTTTTCCTTACTGTTTGTTTTTGGTCCAACACTTGGGAATATGGTCATGGATGCTTTCAGCCAGAAAACCTCTTAAAGTTTAACAGTCACTAATGTATTACACAGATCAAAGTTTCTAGTGTCACCTATTCAATTAGAATGTAGTTTGTTAATAGAGTTTGGAGAATGGAAGGCAATCAGGTTTTTACTGTAATTGCAAAATAGTACAGAATATTGTATAGATTCTTAAAATTTTGATACATTCATATTTTTTGCCAATCTTAAACTTGCCCAACTTTAAATCAGCATCTTATTACTGTGGAGATTCACTAATTGTTTGTCCTTTAAGATGAGTACATGAGAAGTAATACACTGTTCTCTCACATTCTGGAAAAGATATTCCAACCATGTTTAGTCCTGAAGTGAAGCCATGAAGCCAGAGTCAGGGAGATCAAAGAACTGAAAATAGAGTCTACCTCTCTTTGTCTCAAGAGGCTCAGGGGAAGAGAAGTCATACAGAGAAACCAGGACTCTTGGAGATTAGAACAAGATGAACCTGGTGCATCTTAGGGTGTAGAAAGGGAAGGACTGCATGGAGGATGATGAAGAAATGTCAGTAGGACACAGAAGCCCTTTTGAGGAGCCTCCAAGTGACCACACCTGGGACAGTTGGGGCATCAAAATAATGACAATTATAAATTGCAACTCAATGAATGAACTAGGAATCCCTGAATTGGTTGTTATATAAATAAGTGAATAGAATCAGTGATACAGAAAGGGATATTTATGTAATCACACACACACACAAACTCCACAGAAAATATTAATTAAAAGAAGGAAAAGAGAGTAACTTTACAGGGGAGAAGCCTGGCAATCATCACTTTAATCAAGTGGACTGCATTAATATTTTTCAGTAATGTTGAAATCAGAACCATGTGCCATCTTATAAAATGCAGTGAGAAAAATACAGCATCACTTCTAGAAGATGCTCTTACCAAAAATGGATAATTCATATCCAGTCATAACATTACATTAGGCAAACCCAAATTAAGGCACTGCCAAAGTAATCTTGTAATCCGTAATCTTCAGGCGTATCAAGATCATGAAAGACAAGGCAAGACCAAGAAACCGTTCTGGTTCAGAGAGACTGAAGGCCTTGAAAACTAAACGTGTATGACCCTGGATTGTATCTTTTTCTTCTAATAGAACAGTCATTGAAACTTGAATGGATCTGAGGGTTCTATGGTGGTCTTGCGTCAATGCCAATTTTAAAATTTTGATTGTTAAATTGGAATTATGTAGGAAGATGCTGTACACATTAGCTAATACACAATAGAATATTTTGGGATGATGGGGGCTTACTGATGGTAAACGTTTCAGGAAAAATGTGTTCTTTGTAGTGTTCTCACAGTTTTTCTGTAAGTCAGAAATTATTTTCAGATAAAAGGTAAAATGAAATGGAAGATGTAATTTCGCTTTTATTACTGAAAATAGATCAGAGTCATGTACAAATAGAGAAAACAAGACTTTTGAAAATAGAATCTCTGAAGATGTTGAAAAGACTGAGTTACCTCAGGGGCAGTTTTAAGTGGGGCTTCAGTCTACCTTGATTTCCTTATTTACAGTATCTACCCACACTTAGAACTGGGTAGTATTTAAATATGCCCATTATGACCTTCATGGAATTCTTTTGATTCTATAGAAAGTTTAATTTCAAAGGATTTTTTAATAGAGGTTTAAAGATGGGGTCAACTTAGATGAAATCTGTTTGGATCCAGTTTGTTAGTAATGTGTGTAATCCATTTTTGACATAGACGACAGTTTTGGAATACTCTCTTTGGCGAGGTGAAGATTAATTAGTATATTACGGCTTAGTTCAAAGTTGTTCTTTCTATGTATGATCCATTTTATGATTTATGAAATGGATTTTATGATTGTCATCGTATGAAACAAGTAAGAATGCTGACATTATACAGATTTGTTGGTATTTGTGTCCTCCTCCATCCCACCTTAGAAACTGAGTATCTGGGCACTGGGAACAATTTCTGGTAGTGTTCTGGTACACTAAGTTTTAACAGTGTAGCATGGAATTCTATTATTTGCTCTGTGAATATTGTATCAACTATTAACTAGATTATTGTAAGTTTCAGACCTCTATGTAAATTATTTAGGATTTAGAACTTAGGTTTATTTTTCAACTCTTGCTCACTAAAGCTGGAGTTACACTTTTTATTCTCTGTGTATGTTACTTGAGAATCATTGATAACCAGGAATTAGTGGGGCCTTAGTGATCATTTATTAAGATTGCTCTTTCTAAGACCTAAGAAATCTTTTTTTCGCTTCCTTTTTGTTTTGTGTCAAAATTTGAAACTGTTTATGAATGTAAATTATTAGTTAAATGCTTGTCCTATGCCAGATTTCAGATTAAGTGCTTTCTATGAATTCTCACTTGCTTGTCCTCACAGCCTTTTAAGATAAGTACAGTTATTTTTCTCATTGTACAAGGGAAGAAATGGCAGCTTAGAAACCCACTGGTAGTAAGTGCTAACGCTAAGATTTGGGCCCATGTCTTTTAACTGCTATTATATCAAACAAATTTGGGACAAAACTCAAGCCTCTGAAAACATAATTCCATAAAATTGTCCTTTACAAAGACATAAAGGCTTTATAAAGGCGTAAATTTTAAGCCTTTTTGATTTTGTGAAGGCAAAAAATGGAAACCTAGTAAACACATGTATATATAAAAATAAAAAAATAAATTTAAAAAAAATTGTCGTTTATATTGAGAAGCTTTCCTAGTTAACAGTGTCCTTCATAGGGCTATTCAGAAAAACAGGCATTACTGATGAGAATTATCATCATCATCATCATCCTGTGTACTTAAAAATATAAAAATCTTTGGAATTTAAGCTTTCCAACTATATGAAGACTTCGATAAAACATCTGAGTTGAAGAACACTAAAGTGTATATGAAGCCACTAGACAGATTAAAGAAAGTTAATTTTCCTTATAGGACTTATAAACATGTGTCCAAATGTATCCTGTCAAATTCCTCCATAGTTTAGTAGTATCTAAGTTGTCCAAAACTCACATGGATTTCCAGTGTGGTTATGTTTATACTTACAGTCCTGAAGTCCGGCTACAGCAGAGACAGAATCTTTCATTGAACATAGTGGCAACGCATCCTAAGATGAAGCTTTTTATTCAGCTAGATTGGAAATGCCAAAAATCTTTTCTAAGTGTTAGTGTATTTCTTCCTATTTCTTACACTTTATGTGGGCATAAGATACACATGAATGGAATTTGATACTTTATAGCTTTATCTCATTTACCAATAAAATGTGAAAACAATGGTAAATTCCTTTACCTGGGCTCCCATTGTCCAGGCTTATTTTAGTGGTATATTTTAATATCCGTAATGTTAAAAACAATTTCGCTTACAGAGGCTGGTAAATTAGAATTTTCCAATATCCTCAGCTTTTTCTCCTGCCATAGTTAATTTGCTCTGCTGACTCCCTACGCGAGGTGGCAACAGCTGGCCTTTTTACTAGAGCTTGGAGGGATTAGAGAGGAGGAATCACAGCAGCATGCTCGGCCTCTTGCCTCTGTTGACTGTTCTTTATTGTTTGATGCCTGAGCATCTCCCAGACAGCAAGCGATTGTTTCTTGAAACTTAAAGTTTGTTTCTCTCGGGAGTACACAATGCCGTTGGGGCTCGTCTTTGTGTTTCTTCATTTTCCAGTCCCCTCTTATCCTCCATCCTGTGCTTTGTCTTGATAATTAGAAAGGAGCAAAGATACAACCTTTGTATTTTAGTGCGTGAGATGCAGTTTTGACTCAGAAACTTAGAAATATGGACGATATGGAAGTTTCTTTTTTCTCTGGACAATATATTAGATATTCAGGAACAAAAATTATTTTAAATGAAAAGTTTGTTCTTCATAATATTTTTTAATGAAAAAAATAAATACGTTAACATTTTAGAATCATGGCAGTAAAAAGAAAGCAGCAGCTGAGTGATCTGATGACGCCCTTTTAAAAGCTAAGATTCGAAGAGAAATGTACCGTAGTTGTTTAAATCTAAATAGATCCATTCACTGACTTTCAAACCTAATTCTAATTTATAGGCTAGTTATAAGAATATTTTCATGCTGTGTTGAATAAAAAGTAGTCAGAACATAGCAACATGAAACCCTTAGCAAGAATGATTTTATTCTTCTGCATGTAGAAAAGATGTCAAGATCCCCTGGAATTTAATTTCCATTGATTCCTCCATATTCCTGTACTTCCCTCCACCTGCCATATCCTTGAGGGTCATGAGAAATGAGAATAGTGGCCCTGAAGTAGTTTGAGACTGAAAATCATCCTAGGAAGATTATTATACTCAGAATTTAGAACTTAAAATAGTAGAAAGAGGAATTCGTATGTTTAAAACTTTTTTCAGAAGTGGGGCTCTGAGCTGCTTGCTTTGTCAAGGTTCCACAGGTGTTCCTGCCATCCACAGATGCTGCCCAGTTGTCCCTGAGCTGGTACTCCAGAGAGTTCTGTCATAGCAAAACAATTTGTCATTTTATTAATTGGGATAAAATTGACATATATCTTGGGCGGCGCCTATAGCTCAAAAGAGTAGGGCGCCGGCCCCATCTGCCAGAGTGGCAAGTTCAAACCCAGCCTCGGCCAAAAACTGCAAAAAAAAAAAAAAAAGAAATTGACATATGTCTTCTTTTGTGGAGTAATATGTTTGTTTTGTTTCTGTAGTCTTAACCCAAGAAAATGATTTTTATAGTGATTTAAAAGAAGAGAGGGTGACATTGAGTTGTAGAATTCTAGGTTCCTAGATACAGAGGAGATTTAAAAAAAAAAATACTATCAAAAAGAATAAAGCAGGGTGTCGTGAAGAGAAGTCATGACTGTAAGCGTCTCTGTGGCATCATTTATATCTCAGATACTGTTGGCTGTTTCTTTGGCTCACTAGTCAGCACTGTTTTGTCGCTCTGGTCTTCTAGCACATCTCTAAGCAGTCTTCCCTGAGCCTCACTGTACCGCCGCCCTGATCATTATCCCTTGAACCTGAACGGGTAGTTTTCATCCTACCTGCCTGCCTTCAGCGATGAAAAACCTCACTCAGGTACTACCAGTGTTGTTGGTTCGAGTGGAATGCAGGCTTCCCACTATAGGTCACTAGTATACAACCAAAATTACCTATGAAAGAAGAAAAACATTTGTGAATCGATTTCGATTGATCCACTCTACGAGAATATAAATTCAGCATACCTTATATGTTATATATTGTGCTAAAAGTGTTCAGCGAGTGTATCATCCTGGTCCTTTAATATAGGCGCTTCCTTAGCCTGCTTTTCTTGTTTTAAAAAGAGAAGAGAAAGAAGCTAATTCTTTCATCTGAAGGAACTCTGGTCTTGCCAGAGAGCTGCCGCCTTATTTCTCTCCAGATGAGCGTGCGTGTGCTGCATTCACTGTTGTTCTGCCGCCTCTTTTCCTAATGTCTGGGTTTCATCCGCATTGAAATCACTTACATGTAGGTCACCAGTGACTTCCTAATTAACAGTTTACCCAAGTCACCAAGAAACTTTACTTTCTGTGTTTATTAGAAATTTTTAAGTTTATTGGAATACATTTATTTTCCTTAACAGTTAGGTACCTTTTGAAATGGTTATTACTAGAAATGTGTATTTCTGTTCTAATTCACTACCAAACAAATAACTTATTTCTGTATTATATTATCAATACTTGACCTCATAAAAGCATCTTTTCAGGGTGAAAGTAATGCAAGATTAAATTCTGCCTTTATAAAATAATACATTTATAGTAAATTAAAATTAACACATTAAAGCAACTAGGGGGAGATAAGAATTACTTTTGTGTGGCTGGTGTCTGCACAGATGAAGTGGGCTCTACTTTTGTGTTGCAGCAAAAACAAACAAACCAAAAAAACCCTCCAGAGCTGACACACGAAAGTAATCCTCAGGGAACGCCTTCTGTGTGAGAGAAGTCCTGACACGCAGAATTCCACACGGGGAGGCCTGAGCAGTGTGCTTTCCAGGTTATCAATGAGAAAATCCAGACTCAAAATGGGGCTTTCAGAAGGCAGCACATTTGTCATGGCCTTTCGAGTCTGTCCTTCAAAGTCACCATTGAAGGATATTGATAAATTGGTACAAGAGCAAAAGACGGCTTACTTCTCTGTAATGGTACGCGTGTCTCCAGCGCTCGGTGCTCCGCTAGCAAGTTCGTTCTTTTGGCTGTAAACTCAGTTTTTAACTGAGTAAACGTAAATGTAAAGACAAAGTTTTCTTCAGTAATTTATGTATTGAGTTTGAAGTAAATTGGATTTTTTTCTATTAAGAAAATATTCTCATCTATTTAAAAGGCCAATGCATGTATTTAAAGCGAGGAGTTAGACTGTGTTTCTCCTTTTAACAGTAGTGCTTATTTCCTAAGTCAGAGAGATTAGAACGGAGTAGTGTCTTTAAAGGTAGGATTAAACTTTGTTTTAAACAGTTTATTTTGTTTTTTAATTATGTTTTTTGTGTTTTCTGTCCCTTTCTAAGAAGGAAAAAATAGAATCCACTAATCAAAAACTAAACCTAATTATAAAACAATTAATTGGTTTATGCAGCAATATAAAAAAATTAAGCAGATAAGAATAATTTTTTAAGAAGAAAAGTCACTGAACTGGTAACTGTGAAGTATGATTCTTGGGGTAGTTGGAGAGGTGAGTGAAGGGCAAAGGAATTTTAATTTTGTACAGTTCTAAACTGTTTTTTCCCCAATGAGCACAATTCTAAATTACCTTATAATTTTTATAGTCTTATCCTATTTGGGGAAATGACAAAAGTAATACATGATACATTCAATCTTAAAAGTGACAAATGGTGGTTCTGATATTAAGGGACAGTTTAGGGGACCACATGGTAGGTGCCCACCATGGTATCATCCTGAGCGGCTGGGATTCACAGTGAATTCTCATTTCCTACAACTGCCCGTCGTGGTGCTGTATCATCTGAGAATGAATTGAAATCTTTCTTGGACTAGTGAAGCTTTCCAGGTTGTGCGTCCCATTTGAAATAATAGATTTTCTTTAATTGTTACCTCTGCGTACAAAATATTCTGTCTTAGTTTCTCTTAGAACAGCTCTTTCGTCTGTTCTGTGGTTTTAGTATTCTGAATTGTGGAAAGAAATTTGCTACTTTTATTTTCTTCAGATAGATCTTTTCCAGGCCAAGAATGAAAGACACTACTTCATATTCTGAGTCTTATCTAGAGAGGTCTTTAGACATATATCCTTACCAAGTATGCTGCCAGAATTTTAGAGGCTTTTTAAAAATCATTTCTGTTGTCACAGAACTGGTACATAGGCTTAGTAGAAAATTAGAAAATATAGATTGCCAAATTTTAAAAAAATAGCTTATGCCACCCAGAAGTTAGCACTAGAATGTAGTTTAACACAAGAGTTCTTAGGGACATAATTTCTGGAATACATCTTTTGTGAAGAGCTGCCAGGTTGGCTTCCCTCACACCCCCCACATCTTCAGTTCATTGTCGTTCCTATTTCTAACTTCTCATCCATCAGAGTAGGCTAAATTTCTCTTTTCTTCATGAATACTTCAAAAATGTTCATTAGGAGGAATAAGCAGCATTAGTAAAAATAAAACCTATGGTGTCAGTAACTTTACATAGTTCAAGTAGGCCATACAGTTCTAGAGGCCATCATAGCATATGGCACCTGCTGAGAATCACTCTTCTTTGAAACTTAGTCGCACACCTGCATTCAGGACTCCAGCCTTCCTGTGTGTGCTGTGTCTTCATCATGTTTCTCCTTTCCTTCTTTCTTCGAAGATGCTCAAGTCATTCTCATTTTAAGACTAGTGGATTGACCCCTACAGTCTAGCTACTTCTTGTCTTGATTCTTTTACACAGGAAAACTCTGTGAATGTTTGCCTGCTACCGGTTTTAACCACTCACTTTCTAACTTTGTAATCTATATTAATTTTTAACTTCTATTGAAATTGTTTTATCCAAGATTACTGAAAACCAGGAGAAAGCAATGATCCAGGCAAACATTCAGGAAATGAAAGCATTCATAGAAAATATTTGCCTATAATTGCATCATGTAGCGCTTTAGAGTCATATCTGCCCCTCACATTTGTACAGTGCTTCATAGTTTACAAAATGGAACGTTTGACTACATGTACCTTGTAAGGTTAGAAGGCATTATCGCCATCGTTCAGTTGGGAAATTAACATTCATTGAGATAAATGATTTAGCTTGTTAACATATTTGTGGCAAAACTAGGGCTAACCATATGTGTTAGCAATGGTATCTTTTCAGAATTATTCTGGGATTCTGTTCATCTTTAGCCTTTGAGTTTGTTTGTGGCTATCTGTAGATAACCAAGTTCATATAATTTGGCATTTTTTTGTAGCATTTTAAATAAGTGTTTGTTTTCCTAGTCCTAAGTTTAATAATACTTTCTCTTAAATACATCTTATTTAAGAGATATTGTATATTTCATTTTTACTTTTCATTTCAGTTAATCCATAAATGTTTTAAAGCCTACATTTTTAATTTCATATTTTTCATAAATATTTAGCTTGATTTGTAAATTATAATTGCATTCTCCCATCTTACATTATTTCTTTTGAAAATTACATTGATAAGCTGTTTAAGAATCGTTCTCATGATTCATTTGTCTGTTATGCCTCCCTTTTAAGGCTTCAGTACTGAAGGTCTTTTGACAAACCAATATTTATAACAGTTTGACAGCAGGATGAGGAACAGCGTTTGTCTTTGTAACAGCTTGAAGAAAGACCCTTTCCAGGACCCAGTCATGCAGTTACAATCTTGACCTCTTTCTTATGCTGGGAACACGCATACAGCCGCACCTCCCATGTGTTTTCTTGTCCCATTGACTGTCCATTCACTACCCATCTGTTTTGCAGTCTTAAAGGAACAGAAGGGGCCCTCTTCTTATAAATCTGTCTTTGCAGGTGATAAATGATGTCCTCTCTGTTGAGGGGCTGCCTGGGTGGTTTTTCTTTTCTTAAAATGTTTCAACTTTCCTCCTAACAAAATTCAGAGTAAAGTATACTTTTAAAAATAAGAGAAAAAGAAAAGTATACTTTTAAAAATAAGAGAAAAAGAAAAAGGGGGAAATGATGGATTTTTTAAAAATCCATGTTTTCATTGACTGTGACAGAATATTTTCTTGATCTTTTTTAGCCTTCCCAATTAATTTCTTAAATCATATTTTTTTAATGTATTTGCATTTAAGTTTTTCTGTGGGGGCAAAAAAACTATATTCACTTTGAAAGAGTATATATATTTTTAGAACACACAAACCAATGCATTATTAATGAACTAGGATATAAAATAATTTTTAAGGTTTTGTCATAATTTGAATTGATAATTATTACAATATGGAACATTTTTTGTGTTGAATAAAAAACAAAATAATTTAGAGTGAACAGTTGTACCCTGGTGGTAGAATCCAACTTCTACATTTAAAAAAGATGATCATGAATCCCATAAAAATTTGTGATTTTCACTTCTATTACTGAAAATAAATAGGTATAGATATTTATGCCATTTGGTTATCTAAGAATTGAGCAGAAATAAAAATAATTCATTTTTCTTCCACGCAGAAATTATTTTCACAGATTTAAATGTGACAAATATCATTTCCCCACTGTCCTACAGATTATTCTTAAATTACCAATTTAAAAAGTCTTGCCAGTATAAAAAGACCCCTTTTACAATATTATGGTGTATTGTGTGAATTAGCTGACTAATGGTATATCTTCTATAAGCCAGCTTGTTACTTTTATTAATACTCTGGCTTATCCCAATGAATTTGAGGCAGTTTATAAACAAGAGATTACTTAAGTGAAAATGTTGGGTAGAAGGAAAGGGAAAACCCGGACGAGTGAAAGAAAGTGAAACTTGGGATGACATTGGTGCTCCCTTAAAATGCAGGCTCGTGGGTTCTGCATCGTAGTGCACTTCGCTTTATTGCACTTCACAAATAGAACATTTTTACAAATCAAAGATGTGTGGCAGCCCTGTGTCAAGCAAGTGTGTTGGTTTCATTTTCCCCCAACATTATATGCTCACTTTGTGTCTCTGTCATGTTTTGGTAATTCTCAGAATATTTCCAACTTTTCCATTACAATTATGTCTCTTATGGTCATCTGTGATCAGTGATGTTATCATTCTAATTGTTTTGGGCTCCACTAACCATATCATGTAAGATGGTGAACATAATTGAAAACAGTTGGGTGTGTTCTGACTGTTACCCATCTCTCCTGCTCTGCTCAGACTACCATTTCCCAAGACACAATATTAAAATTAGGTACGTTAATAAGTCTACACTTGCCACTATGTGTCTAAGTGAAAGGAAAAGTTGTACATCTATCATTTTAAATTAAAAGCTGGAAATGATTAAAGCTTAGTGAGGAATACATGTCAAAAGCTGAAATAAGCCTAAAAGTTAGGCCTCTTGTGCCAATCAGTTAGCTAAGTTGTGAATGCCAAGGAAACATTCTTGAAGGAAGTTAAAAGGTCTTCACCACTGAATACACAAATGGTAAGACAGTGAAACAGCCTTATTGCTGATATGGAGAAAGTTATAGTGGATAGAAGATCTAACCAGCTATAACATTCCCTTAAGCTGAAGCCTAATCTAGAACAAGGCCTCTCTCTTCCATTCTGTGAAAACTGAAAGGTGAGGAAACTGCATAAGAAAACTTTGAAGCCAGCAGAGTTTGGTTCATGAGATTAAAGGGAACAAGCTGTCTCCATAACATAAAAATGCAAGGTGAAGCAGCAAGTTGTTCAGAAGATGTAGCTAAGGTAATTGATGAAGGTGTCTATATAAACAACAGATTTTCAATGGAGAGGAAACTGCCCTCTCGAAAGACAGGCCATCCAGGACTTCTATAGCTAGCAAGGACAAGTCAGTGCCGGGCTTCAAAGCATCAGAGGACAGGCTGACTGTCGTGAAGGGGCTGATGACTTTTAACTATTATAGAAGACAGTGCTCATTTGCCATTCCAAAAATCCTTGGCCCTTAAGAATTATACCAGACGTACTCTCCCCGTATTCTATCAGTGGAACAAGAAAGCCTGGATGGCAGCTCACCTGTTTACAGCATGGCTTACTGAATATTTGAAGCTCACTATTGAGACCCACCTGCTGCTCAGAAAAAAAGATTTCTTTCAAAATATTACTGCTCATTGACAATGTACCTTGTCACCCAACAGTGCTGTTGGAGATGAATGTTTTCATGCCTGCTAACACTACATTTGTTCTACAGCCAATGGATCAAGGAATAATTTCGACTTTTAAGTCTTATTATATAAGAAACAAATTTCATAAGACTATAGGTACCACAGATAGTGATTCCTCTGAGGGATCTAGGCAAAGTTAGTTGAAAACCTTCTATAAAGTATTTAGTGTTCTAGACCCTGTTAAGAACATTTGTGGGCTTGGCGCCCATAGCTCAGTAGGTAGGGCACTGGCCACATACACTGGAGCTGGTGGGTTTGAACCCGGCCCAGGCCTGCCAAACAACAATGATAACTAAAAAAAAAAGAAATAGCCAGGTATTGTGGTGGGCACCTGTAGTCCCAGCTATTTGGGAGACTGAGGCAAGAGAATCACTTAAGCCCGAGAGTTTGAGGTTGCTGTGATCTGTGATGCCACCGCACTCTACACAAAGTGACATAATGAGAGTTTATCTCAAAAAAAAAAAAAAGAACATTTGTGATTCATGGAAGTAGGTTAAAATGTTATTATTAACAGGCATTTAGAAGATGATTCCAACCCTCATGGATGACTTTGAGGGCTTCAGGACTTCAGTGGAGGAAGTCATTGCAGATGTGGGAGGAAAGCAAGAGAACTAGAATTAGAAGTGGAGCCTGAAGATATAACTGAATTGCTTCAATCTCATGGATAAGGAGTAGCTGCTTACGAATAAGCAAAGAAAGTTGATTTTATGAGATAGAACATACTCTTGGTGAAGTTGCTGTGAAGGTTAGACAACAAATGGTTTTTAGAACAGTACATAAACTCAGCAGTTAAAGCAGTGGCAGGGTTTGAAAGGATTGACTCCAGTTTTGTAAGAATTTCTGTTGTGAGTAAAATGCCATCAGACATCATCACATGCTACAGAGAAATCTTTCCTGAAAAGAAGAGTAAATCTCCGTAACAAACTATAGAAGTCTTGTTTTAAGAAAGCCACAGCCACACCAACCTTCACTAACCACCACCATGATCAGTCAGAGCCATCAACAGAGAGGGCAAGACCCTCCAGTAGCAAAAAGATTATGACTTGCCTAAGCCTCACAAGATTATTAGCATTTTTAGCAATAAATTATTTTTAATTAAGGTATGCACATTGTTTTTTTTAGATATGCTTCTGTTATACACTTAGTAGATTACCATATAGTACAAACATAACTTTCATAAGAGCTAGGAAGCTAAAAATTTGAGTGACTCACTTTATTGCAATATTCAATTTACTGCAGTGGTCAGGAACTAAAGCCACAGTATCTCTGAAGAATGCCTGTACTTTGCTTGAGGTACTATGCACATTTAACTCTGAGCTTTCTAGTGGCTGATTCAAAATGGAAAGCAGAATTGATGACGTGATTCATGCTTGCCATCAGACAACACCACAGCAGTTGGTTAGGAGAAGCATAGGTATTCGGGTACACAGGCCTGAGAGAAATTTTCCTCAGTGCTCTTAAAAAGCGGACACTGAATTAGATGATATAATGGATCAAATGGCTAATTATATAGACAATTATGGTGGAGATCAAAATGATGATGTCCAGATACTTAGCTATTTGGTTTGCCTCACCTGAAGGTAAATTATATCTAAAGAAATAGATGAATTATACATTCTCCGTCCAATCTTCCATGAATATTATTTCTTTTTACAGCTGAGCCTTTAAGTGAGTATATCAGGTAATCAAAAGTTCAAGGTTCTAAACTCAGCAACGTTGACAAGCACCTTGTCAACCAGTGTGGTACTACTTTTTCTTGTTATGGCAGAGCCCTACTCATTAATAGCTAACTAAGCTACAGTTATAGTTGCCATGCATTTGTGAATGTTGAAGAGTCTAACACATAAAAAATTCTGAATATGAGAGTTCATCCATGTTTATTCATATTCATACTGAAGTCTTCTGGGGAAAGAAACTTAAAAACGTGAAGCTATTGGAAGAGGTTTTGATTGTTTCAGCCAGAAGGAGCCTGATAGAAATGCTTACACTAAACAAGTTCAAAGAACTGAATTCATCCACAAATCACTATTAAGCTATTTATATAATAAGCAAATATATGTTGAAATTTGCCTTACAGACTTTCATAAAGCATAATATATGCTTTAGAGTATAATTCTAAATTATACTCTCTGGGGTCATAAAATAGCAGTTTTTTATAATCATCTTGAATATTTGGATTAAATATTGATTAAGTCAGATCACTCGCCTATGAATGGATGAAAAATGAATGAATGCAGAGAGAGGACAACTAAAAAAAAGAAAAATGAATGAATGGATATTCATGGGAATCTATTACATAGCGCTATGCTTGGCTGAGTGATTTTAAAGACAGACTTCTGGGTAAATAGATCATTCATATGCATCATCCCTGCTGTTTCTACACTGATTTTCAGGAAAAAGAAAAAAAACATAAAAATGATCTTTCCAAGATGAATTACTTACCTTCATGAGACTAATATTGCAATTTGTAATAACATTTTTTACCAGAAGATTAACATCAAATAAATAAAAGATACTATGGGCCCAGGCTTGGTGATTTATGTCTATAATCCCAGCACTTTAGGAGGCTGAGGACGGATGATTGCTTGAGGCCAAGAGTTTGAAATCTGCCTGAGCAATACAATGAGGCCCTGTCTCTATAAAAGCTACAAATCTTAGCTAGTCTAGTAGTGCACACGTGCAGTCCCAGCTACTTGGGGAGGCTAAGGTGAGCGACTCTCTTAAGCCCAGGAGTTGGAGGTTATAGTCATCTATGGTTGTGCCATTACACTCCAACCTGAGTGACTAGATGACAGAGCAAGACCCTGTGTCTTAAAATTAAAAAGAGGAGAGAAAGAAGAAAGAAAGGAAAAAGAAAAAGATACTAAGGAATGAACAGACAAGTTAAAGAGGGTACACAATAAGGATATAAGTAATTAGAACAGTACCTTTCAATTCGGAGTTTTAAAGTAATGTGGCCTTTGAATTCTGCCGGACAGATTCTTTCATTTGATAAAGAATAACTTGGACCACGACTTGTTCACAGTCATAAGGTCAATGGCAAATTACCACATTGTCATATACTTTGCAAGGTATATATTCTATCACAGTCTCTACTTTGTAAAAATCTTATTAAATAACTGCCCCATTGATTACTAGAGGTATTAGACTAGCAATTCCTAAAAAATTTTTGTATCAAACACTTCTTTCATCATTGTGTGTTCCTATGAAATTCACGTTTGATTTTGTCTACAACAGACTACAAAGAACACACGCACTCTTCTTTGTTAGCAATGTAACTATAAATTACAGGTCTTATTCAGGCTAAGTAAGTAGTAGTTAGGAAATTGGATATCTTCTAGCCCGAATGAAATTTCCATTTGCGTTTCTGAAATAATGGAAATAACTCAGCCTTCACAGACCCCAGAAGCCTGGAAATCCCAACTTTAAAAGTCTAAACAGCCTCTTAGGACATGTGAATTGATGCCTCCTTTTCTGTAACGAGCCACAGTATTCCATTTGTCTTCATTAATGAGTCTGTTTAAAATAATGATGCTGACTTCTGGGGAAAAAACTACAAAGTGAACATTTTGGAGATAAGTGCTAGATTTAGCTGTTCGCCTTTGACTGTATCTCTTTGGCTCATCCTTTTATCAACTGTGAAAGGTGCACTTTTTTTTCTTATGCTAAATCTAAGATTTTTGACTTTCACTTTGAGAATAATTTGGTCTCCCGTTACCTATTCTTTCTTTCTTTGTTTCCCCTAGGCCCTAGATTTAAGTTCTGAGTTCTAAAGGACATCTTTTAGATAGTATAACTGTCTAATAAAAAGCAGACTTTTTCAAGAACAACAATACATTACGTAATAAGTGTTCCTTGAATTTTTAGTGCTGTAGTGTACAGCTTTTTACAGTAGAATCTCACAGGGTGGCGTAAGGCTTAGTACAAAGTGCTTGTGTAGCATGTTACAAAATAGTTCTGTACATTTAGATCTTTGGATGTGTGGTTTGCTGAAAAGTATTCTGCATTTGTAAGTTCGCAGCTTGTTTTTTGATGTTTTCTTTCAAAACATCAAAAGTTGTAAAAGGTTTATTTCAGTGCATGTGGTAGTGTTTTGTGTGTGGTTCTTTGTTCCTGTTCTAAACTGTTATTAACCACTGAAGTGAACCTTCTCCCGTGTTTGGCCTTTTGGTATTCACAGTGTATTCAAAACCTAATTACAGATTAGTCTATATTTGAGACTTTTAGGGCAAGTATCAGAATACCCAAAAAAGAAAATGAGAGTAGCAGTATCATTTCATGTAGAAATAAAGAGACTCGGAACATGAATGGGTGTCAAGTCATCTGAAGAAAAAGAAAAAAAGGAACTTCATTCACAGAGATGGTTTATGAGTTGGGGATTATGAGAATATTCATGACTCAATCAAGAAGCACAATGAATTGATGTCTGAAATAGCTCATCTTTTAAGTAAACATTGGATAAATGGAAAGTAGATTCCGTATTCACTACATGTGGAATTGGCGGTCTCTGTGTAAAACGAATAGCAGTTTGTTAATCCCTTCTTGGGTTGGTTTAATTTATCAAGTAAATCACAAGTTTTATAAGAATGTTCTATTTATGAACATTTCATTTAAATATTTGTAGAAAATTTAAGATTTTATAATTATGCTGATCTGTACACATATTTCTATGAAAAGGTAATTTCTAATGGTGAAATTTTGACAATAATATTTTGGAATTTGAAACCATTGTAATTTAGAAGGATCAAAACAAAAAGTTTTAGTTGCTAACATTCAACTTCAGTTTTTATGAATAACTTGGTTTTCTTTGCAGGCAGATGGCATAGTTAGTATATAAGCCAATTCTGGAAACTTGTATCAGAATTTAAAATGTATGAATTTAAATATGGGAAATATTGCTGCTTATTATTTGTAATGTAGCTTTCTTGCCAAGCATGAAGTCAGAGAGTAGTTCCTAAAGCTGCAAGTGAATGTAGTCAGCATATTTGAGCCTTGATGGTGAGGTGCAGTAATTAAGTTGAACGTTTTTTTCCTCCACTGGTATTGTGTTGTGAGACCTGACTATTCTCTGATCTCTGTTGCTTTTCCGGTTTAGGTGTGACCCCCCAGCTTTCCTTAACCCTCACTGTCTATGTGAACCCTGCCCCCCTCCCCCCACTCCCAGTCTCTTGCCCTAGATCTTGTGATCCTGTCTTCTGTCCTCTTGGTTAGGAAGCCTGCTAAGTGTTTTTGTTTGTTTGTTTGTTTTCCAGTGATGGTATGATTCTTTTTTTTTTAATTTTAGGTTAATGTGAGGGCACAAACAGTTACAAAGTTTGCCCTAAATGGGGTTTTTTTTTTCCTTCTTCCTTCTTCTCTTCCTCCTCCCACAGCCCTTATTTTCTGTGTTATATTTTCAGGAACTTCATTCATCTCTCATTTATTTAGTATTACTGAGCACATATAATCATCCAGGCATTATTTTAGACACTGAAGATGCTGGTGTCCCATTTCATACTCTTATGAGTAAATTTACTGTACCACATGCCTGCAGATAGTCTGTCCAGCTGATAGACTAGGTCACTGACAGGGCCAAGGATGGACAGATCCAGCCCTGCAGCTGCCCTGTTCTACTCAAATCACATATTATATAGAATCAGATTTCATCTCTTCACACAGTTCAGCATTCCCAAGTAGAAGTGTTTTGTCACTGAAATGTTCAGAGGCGTCTGAGGCTGTAAACACCCTTTGGAGATTTCTGTGTGTTGTGTTAATTGAGTTAGATGACTTTAAAGACCTTTTTATTTCCAAAATTCTGTGAGACAATTTAAAAACTTTTTCTCTACCCTCCTTTTTCTTTTTTAAATTATTCAGCTGATGAACTGCACTTAACGTGAAATTCTTACATTCATTGAAAAAAAATAAGTTGTTTCTAAGCAACTAGATGAATGAATTTTAAAGCTGAGTGTGTCCTTATTTTGGGAAAGCAAATATGTTTACTAGTATTACTGCTGTCTAAAAGAATTTTTTTTAAAAAAAATTGAAGTCAGCCTACCAAAAAATACAGTCTTAAGTTTCCAAGAGATGGGTTGGTATTATTTTTTCTAGTTTCTCTTGTCTAATCTTATTTAACACTGCTTTCCTGACAACTGTCTTTATAGTTGCTCATTAAACTATAGCTGACCACTTCCCTACATTGACCACCTCCTTAAGGTGACCTACTTTTCATAGACTGGACACGCCCCACATGTACACTAGTATTCCTTATGTTGGCCACCTCCATATGTGGACCAGCTAGTTACAGCCCCTTGGGTGGTCAACTTACACAAGTTCTGTTATAGTTTGCTTTAAACAATAGAACTGTTTAAATCTGTAGGGTTTTGTCACTGGTGAAAAGGGATACTTACATCTTCAGTCGCAGATCATTTACTTTTTTTTTTTTTTTAATTGCTGGGGCGTCATTGAGGGTACAAGAAACCAGGTTTCACTGATTGCATTTGTTAGGTAAAGTCCCTCTTACAATCGTGTCTTGCCCCCAAAAGATGTGGCACACACCAAGACCCCACCCCCTCCCTCCTTCCCTGTCTCTGCTAATCCCTTCCCCACTCTTCCCTCCCTCTTCCTCTCTCTTTCTTCCCCTTCCCCTTGTCATTAATTGTCCTCATATCAAAATTGAGTACATAAGATTCGTGCTTCTCCATTCTTGTGATGCTTTACTAAGAATAATGTGTTTCACTTCCATCACGTTAATACAAAGGCTGTAAAATCTCCATTTTTTTAATGGCTGAATAGTATTCCATGGTATACATATGCCACAGCTTGTTAATCCATTCCTGGGTTCCTGGGCATTTAGGCTGTTTCCACATTTTGGCAATTGTAAATTGAGCTGCAATAAACAGTCTAGTGCAAGTGTCCTTATGATAAAAGGATTTTTTTCCTTCTGGGTAGATGCCCAGTAATGGGATTGCAGGATCAAATGGGAGGTCTAGCTTGAGTTCTTTGAGGGTTCTCCATACTTCCTTCCAAAAAGGTTGTATTAGTTTGCAGTCCCACCAGCAGTGTCTAAGTGTTCCCTTCTCTCCACATGCATGTCAGCATCTGCAGTTTTGAGATTTTGTGATATGGGCCATTCTCGCTGAGGTTAGATGATATCTCAGGGTGGCTTTAATTTGCATTTCTCTAATAATTAGAGACGATGAGCATTTTTTCATATGTTTGTTAGCCATTCATTTGTCTCCTTAGAGAAGGTTCTATTCATGTCTCTTGCCCATTGATATATGGGATTGTTTTAAATATAAAAGGTACAAATGTTGACTATTAAATGCATCTTATATGATTTTTCTATGGATAGAATGTACAATGCTTGCCAATTTTGCCTCTAGATTATTAGCTTTGAAACAGCTAGCCAGCCTACTTTAATTGATAATTTCTACAAATATGTTAAATTGTATTAAAAGGGCAGAAATATGTTAGCATGCTTACTATATTTTAAAATGGGAGGTGCGATCATGACTTTTGCACTTTTAATAGGGGATTCTCATGTACTGTGAATAGTTCACATTTGTGGAGGAAACTTATATTTCAGTGGGAAAGTGCAATTTTTTTTTTCTTTTTTTTTTTTGAGACAGAGTCTCACTATGCCTTCAGTACAGTGCTGTGGCGTCACAGCTCACAGCAACCTCAAACTCTTGGGCTTAAGCAATTCTCTCACCTCAGCCTCCCAAGTAGTTGGGACCACAGGCATGCACTACCACACCCAGTGAGAAATTATACATTCTATTTGGAAGTTTATACACATGAACATCAAATAAATTATGTAAATATACCATTAGTGGCTCTAGTGTTTTTAAACTTTTTTTTCCTTATTCATGGCTGGAAAACTTTTTTTTTTTAATCCCTTCCTCATTCCCAGAGCTCATGATCTTGAAACCAGTTTTTTGAGTTCTGTGCTGGAGAGAGGTCAGAAAAGTCCTTTTTTGTGTGTGTCTTTAAAATACATGCTCTTTCATCATCCTTGCAGCTGTTTCCCACAGTTTCCTTTGTCTTTTAATCTTAGGACATTTTGACATGTAAATAAAAGTGTGCATTTCAGTGTGGCAATAGTGGTTGTTTTTTTCCTTTATAACTCCTCCTCTTGATACTTAAAATGCCATTCCCAGTCTAAGTCTAGTTAAATACTCACTTATGTTTTCTTTTAATTTTTTTTGATTGTGTGTGTGTGTAGACACAGAGTCTCACTTTATCACCCTCGGCAGAGTGCCGTGGCATCACACAGCTCACAGCAACCTCCAACTCCTGGGCTTAGGCGATTCTCTTGCCTCAGCCTCCTGAGTAGCTGGGACTACAGGTGCCTGCCACAACGCCGGGTTATCTTTTTGTTGTTGTTGCAGTTTAGCTGGGGCCAGGTTTGAACCTGCTACCCTCAGTACATGGGGCCGGCACCCTGCTCACTGAACCACAGGCACTGCTCTTTCTTTTAATTTTTAAAAATGGTTTCTTACTTTAATATTTTCCTCTGTTCCAGGCATTGCTAACTGTGAGCCCTTGGTTGGGCTTCAAAGAATCTGGGAATTCCATAAAGTTCTGTGCACAATTGTGCATTTATTTATATATTTATTTTTCTGTGTAAGAGACTATAACTTTTATTAGGTTCTCAGAGAAATTTGTCATAGGTCTCTCTGTCCCCTTTTCAAAAAATGCCTAAGAACTACTACTATAATCCATCTGGACTTATTTGGGTTTAAGGTGGTACAGGGAGGCTGTAATTTCTTTTTCCTTTTCCTCAGATAAAGAAGTATCCCAGACCAGTAAATAATTATCTCCTATAATTTGCAATACCTGTGAAAATAATTTTTTTAATTCATTATCTCTCTTATCTAAACAGAGAAAGTTAGAGAAATTCAAGAAAAGCTTGATGCTTTCATTGAAGCTCTTCATCAGGAGAAATAAACTGTAATTAAGTGAGTAAAAGTCTATTACTGTGTTGGTGCTATCTAAACATAAAATTTATATTTTGAATTTATCATAATCATTTATCATTCTGCTTGGTTGGCTTACATCCTGTTTGCTCTTTATGATGTAATAATTTTAATGTCATGAGCTTTTGAAATTTTGAAGCTCACTTCTGAATTTCTTTTGTACAATATTCCTTTGAATAATGTGATTACCTTCTAGATGAACTAAAAACATCCTCTAGAACCCCTTTTTAACAGAATAAAGGTGAACAGAGATTTAAGATATTATGTAATAGGCAGAACGACTGTTTTTTTTTTTTCCAGAAATAGAGTCTTGCGTTGTCACCCTGGGTTGAGGGCTGTGGCATCACAGCTCACAGCAACCTCCGGCTCTTGGGCTTAGGTGATTCTCTTGCCTCAGCCTCTTGAGTAGCTAGGAGTATGCCCACAATGCCCAGCTATTTTGTTGCGGTTTGGCTGGGGCCGGGTTTGAACCCACTACTCTCAGTATATGGGGCTGGCACCCTACTCACTGAGCCACAGGCGCTGCCCAGAACTGCTGTTTTCTGCATGTAAAGAATTGAACGGTAGTCATTCTGTGTTTCATTGTTCATAATCTAGGAATAATTATGTGTATGTTAAATACCCAACTTGAAAAGCTTTTTGTTTATTTGGCTTGACTAAAAGTTTTAACATTTCTCATTTCTTAATCTTATTCTCTTTTGTTTAGAAACATTCAGATAAGCTTTTTCCTATTTAATTTATATAACCTTGGAATTTAGTATTGAATGTATTGACCTACTTACCTGATTCCATGGTCTGACATTATTGCAGTGTTCATAATAAAATATTATCGTATATGTTTAAGGACTTTCCCAGTAGCATAATCAATTGTTAATTGTCACTGAAGAATTACAATCAGTAAGTAATTGCTTTTATTAAAGAAATTGAGTAAAAGAAATGCTATAATTAAGCTATTATTAATTCCATGTATTTGACAACTTTTATCTATCTGTTAGCCTTAGCCTGTAGGCGCCCTGCAGCAGGATTGGAACTGGAAGGAATAGAAAAGTGAAAGGTTTCCTCCCTTCTTGCACTTAGTTCAGTTCAGGAAAAGGTCTTAAACCAAACTACCTAGTCTCCACTACTATAGGGAACACATATTTAAGAAAGCAAGCTGGAAAAGGAAGCGTGGCTCAGGTGGTACATCATTCAGAACGGTAAATAATTTAAATTGCGCCCAAACTTTATGTCCACCTGTATATAAAAATACACAATCATTTTTAATACAAGCCAAAAATAATTTTGGTGGGTTTTTTTTTTTTTTTTGAGACAGAGTCTCACTTTATAGCCCTTGGTTGAGTGCGGTGGCATCACAGCTCACAGCAGCCTCAAACTCTTGGGCTTAAGTGATTCTCTTGCTTCTACTTCCCAAGTAGCTGGAACTGCAGGCACCCACCACAGCACCTGGCTGTTGTTAGAGACAAGGTCTCACTCTGTCTCAGGCTGGTCTCGAACTCATGAGCTCAAGCAATCCAGCTGCCTCAGCCTTCCAGAGTGCTAGGATTATAGGCATGAGCCCCTGCACCCTAATTTTGGTGTTTTGTCTGTGTTTGTAAGTGTTTTCTACATCTTCAGTGTATTATTTTATAACCATAAGTGTTGTAGTGTCATCCTAGTCATGGTAATCACTGTGAATGATTACTAGTAGAGATGGACATTTTTAGTACTGTCTTGATTTGGATGATTCTCCTTTTTAGCAAGAGAATGTCCATTGTGGTTTTCTTCACATGTGGCTTTTGGGAGAAAACTCAGGAAAGCCACAGAAACCCAATTAAAAATAATAAGCTGTATTTCTGGCTTATTAATGAAACGAGGAAGGCTGGAGCCAGCCATTGTTTCACATAGTGGTGCTGCTCCGCCAAGCTGAGCGGTGTGACATCCAGAGTTGCCATTGCTGCTGGGAACATGCCTTTTTCCTGCCAGAATGTCCATGCCAAGAGCAGGTCAGGGCCATCCTGAGGGCCAGGCTGTGGTAATATTTTTGCACAGAGAGGCCCCGAGCATAGAGAAACCATCCCATTTTCTTGTTTCCTACTTGTCCCATCTCTAAGGCTTTTCCCAACCTTTGTGACTCTGTGAACTGTTACAAAATATCTATGAACAGATGATCATTTTTACCCTGTAGACCTATTTAAAGTGATAAATCTGGCAGACTGGTAGGTATCCTTGCTTCATTCTGACCATTTTATAAAGGTTGCCAAGCATGCTAGCTATAACATGTGTGGAATTCCTAAATAATTGTAATTCTCATGTGTGTATTTGCTTAAGATGTTTATACCCTACCCAGCCATGTAGTGATTCTTCTTTACCAATTAATTTTAATATGTGTTTTTAATTCTTTTTCTATAAGAAATTTCAGTATATTTTTATTCATGTTTGATAAAATTATGCTAATCTTGTTATGGTAGGTGGTATTTTAACTAAACTAGCAAACTTAGGCAGTTAAACTTTCAATACTTTTATGATCATGCAGTAATAAAGTTTGTTTGGAAATTTTGCATTTGTCTCCCCAATCCTAAATCTATCAAATGGGTTTATTTTTACAGAATCCTACTCACAAAATGATCGCCTCTGCATACATCTGAAGAAAGAAAACTTTACAGTCTTTCGTCCTGCCTCTTTCTCTTCTGCTCTTCCACCTTTCTAAATATACAATAAAGTCATGGGGTAAAAATAACTGATGCGTGTTGCAGGCATTTTAACCATCAGCTACCTTTTGAGTGAAGAACAGTGGTAATGGCATTAACATCCTATTTTCGTTGTACTGAAATGATACATTGGGATAATATAATTGTCATGGCCATTAGGTTCAGTCCTTGAAGATACGAAACTTGCTGTCTGCTTGATTCACTTGTGGTGGCACTAATTTAATTCATTAAATGATGTTATTCAGTGTCAGTTTCTTTTCCAGAAATATAATGCTAGGTGTCTTGAAATAAAGCTTACAGCAATTTTTGAAAGTTGTCAATTGTATATAAAATGATAGTAGCCCACTAATTCAGTCATTGTCTGTATCTGTAACATTCTATGTCCAGAACTCTCTGACCATGATAATTCAATTTATGTTCATCACATAAAAGAAAACTGGTTAATAGAAGAACCCTTCAAATAGGTTAATTTACATTCAGGGAAAGAAATTTCAACCATTTATTAACAGCTTAGAAATTTACCTTGGAAGCTAAGTCAGTAGCAGGTTACTTGTTTGATACGGTTGTTTCTGTGCTATCTGTATCTATTTGAAATAAATTCATTTTAGATGTTGTATACTTAAGTTAGGCTTTCTGTTAACAGTGGATTTCTTTCCTGTTGACAGAGCCATTGGATTATGACGTGGGATGGGGAAGATAAGGATAAACAGTTGACTGATTTCATTTAAAATATTGTCAAACATTTCATATAGACATCAGGAAAAGGCTTCTTTCATAAGGTTATTTTAAATAGAAATTATTTCAATGATTGGAATAATTTTTACCATCTTTCTTTTAGCTGAATAAAGAAAAAATTTAAACTTTAATTCATTGTGGTTCAATTACAGTAATACCCTCAACATTTTCCTGGGTTTTGCACAAATATTTTTTTAATTGGCTAACAGAGGTTAAAGCAAGAAAATATGCTTTTTTTTTTTTTTTACTTAAAATACCTATCTTATTTGCTGCCTTTCATTAAGCCTTTATTTTATTAATAAAACTATCCATTATGTGTCAGGTTTAAATGTACAGTTTACTTAATTTCATAATATTTATTAGAATACAATTCATAGGAATTGGTTTTTGGCAGCAATGCTTTTGCTATCCCCACTCCCCTTTTTACACCAATGTATTTTTTATTGTGACCTCTCCAGATCTAACGCTTAATATGTAAGTGTAAGGTTGGAGGATATCACAAAATATGTCACAAACTGGGAATTCAGTGAATATTTATTTTATACTATTTGATAAGGAAAGTAGATTCAGTTTTAAGCAGCTAGTAGCAGTATACATTATTTGGTAGATGAATAGTTCAAGAACCTTTTGTATTTCTTTTAGGTCTAGGGACAATAATGAACAGAAAGGGAATAGTGCTCCATAATGTCCCGTACAGAGATTAGGAGATGACCTCACTGGTTAAGCCCTTCTAAACATTGCTAGCAAGTAGGTAAACCCCCTCACTGTAGCGGACATCATGAATGTTAGTGAACATTAACTACACAGCTATTTCTAAGGAAAAAAATAAATAGGACTTTTATTTATTCCTGTGAACTGCAGATGGAAAAAAATGTCCTCAGCTGTTTTTCTATAGATTTCTCCCAAGGTTTAATCAGTACTATTATCATGTCTCTTTGTATAAATTTTAAAAAGGGGAGAGGATGATCTTCATTTCTTTGAGGAGGTCAGTATTATACCTTCTATAAACAGATGATAAAAATTAATATTATTACAAGTCCCATACAAGAGTCGTAATATTCCTTCCACCCCCAGCAATGTGGCTCCTTTCACAGGTTTTTTTCTTTTTAACTGATACCATACTAAACATGCTTATTGAAAGCTAAATATTTATTAAATGCAGGTGTTATTGGAAGAAAAATAAAATTCAGTCTCAGCCATAAGCTCTGTGTGTTGTGTCTGTAGTCAAAAAATTAGAAATTATTCAAATTTAAATAAAACATTTCAGATATTCCATATACAAAAATTAAATTATAAGTAGGCAAGGAATTACTTGTTTTTCATGTCAGAATTTGCAAAGAATAGAGTGGACAAAGCTCTGTATGGCAGTCTGAGCAGTTGTACACAGATTATATCCAAAATTAACCTAGTCAGGATATCAGTTTTAAAAATCAGTATATGTAGGCATTCATGGTAGGAAAGTGGCTCTTGCTGCTTCGCTGTGGAACCAACTGTGCTGTAGTTCCAAGGCGAGCAATCAGCCTTTCCAGGAGTTTAATTATACTGTCTTGCTTTTGTATTATCCACATCTTCCAGACTTTATTCCAACAGACTTCTTTCTACAATATATTTAGCCTCCAAATGCAAAAGAATAGTGTAAAAATAAGTAGGGAACACTACAGAGAGTGGTGGTTCCTAACCTCACAATTTGGGAATTTTGCAAAGGATAGAATCAGAATATAGGTTTAAAAGATAAAGTCTTTAGTTAATAATCTTGTGTTAACTTATTTTTTGATGTATTTATCTGAGAAAGAAAATATGATATTTTTGCTTTGGAATGAAGGGGATCAAAGTAAAGGTTTTTATCTCAATTCTCTGATCTGGTATATGTTATAGTTTTAGGCAATTTAGCAGTATGGAAATGTGTTTTAAAATATGCTTACCTTTTGAATGATCATGGCTGTGTGTTATATAAATATTTAAAACTTGTTTTCATTTGTGCATTGTGAATGAACTTTGTATTAAAAAAGAAAAACCTTCACACTACATGTAGATATTATTGCTACTTATATTTTGCCTGTGCTTGATCTAAGGTCATTTGTATAGATGAGTAATTAAAAAATATTTAAATCACATTATAATTCTATTATTGGAGAGCATCTTTTAAACTTTCTCTTTTCTAAGGAGGGAGAGAGGAAGATACATGTGTACCTAGGGTCATTATATGACCCCACAGTATAACCACATTCATGGTCTACTGAGCTTACGACCTTTCTCTTATCTGAGTGCTTGAATATCACATGCTTTGGAGTTCACAGTTGTGATCCTTGGTCACCTAAGGCATTTTTTCATATCCTGGCACTTGTCAAAAAACTTTGGTATTTTCTTTGGTAAAATACACATAAAAACATTTTCTAATTGCACTTTGCTGCCAAGGCTGTCATTTCATTAATGATACTAATATGTTCAGTCCTATGTGAAGCTTACTAAAAAGTTATAACTAAGTCTGAGAACTAGGAAAAACTTTTAAGATCACCAAATTTCATTTACCACCTTATTAACTCTCGTTACTATTTTATTTCTACCAAAACTTTGTTCATTTAGATATGAAGTATTAGTTGATTGCTACTGTAAAGTGAGATAGAGTGTAGGCGTGCCTCTCTAGGATTCCTCACCTGGGCGAAAGTCAAAACGGAGAAGAGACTCAAAGTCATGTTTGCCTCAGTACATGCTGCACAGTGACTGGATGATGGTATATGTTTGGTCCATAATGACAAGAAACTTTTTTAAATTCCCTTAGAATGTACCTAGACAAGAATATGTTTCCATTATATTTGCATTTATTTCCCTGATCAATTCTAACAGGCCCAGTCCTAACGTGAGGCCCCAAAAGTAATTGTATTCTAAAGTAAGTATTCATTCTTTGTTTAATTAAAATTCAGAATCTTCATATATCAGAAAAGTTTGAGGAATTGAGTTACTGAAGATTTAATATATTCTATATTTTCTTTTAGCATGTCCAGCTTAAGAATTAATATCTTTGTCAAACTGAAGTAGCTGCCACTTGCTTATAGATAAAGATAATATACATCAATTATTTAATATTAGAAAATGTGTTTTAAAGTAATCACACACCCAATCTGTGATAATTAAGATGGCCATGTGTTCTGCACGTACAAGACTAAGTTGACAAATGTAGGAAACCCAGGGGTTAAGACAAGGACTACAG
Source organism: Otolemur garnettii (assembly GCF_000181295.1). NCBI lineage: Eukaryota > Metazoa > Chordata > Mammalia > Primates > Galagidae > Otolemur > Otolemur garnettii. Next base: position 3,445,202 of record NW_003852455.1, on the reverse strand, counting down.
CAGTTGTTAAGGTTTAAAAGTGAGACAGTATCGGGAAAGTTTAAATGTGGATAGCCATTGGCCTGAAGATGATGATTTACAAAACTAAGGGTAAGAAAAGCCCACATCATAAAATATGACATCTTTATCCTTAAATGAGAGTTGAAAAGTTCTCATTAGTCATATTCACATTTTCTAAGACCAGTATTAAGGTTCACTTGAGATTGAGCCAATGACAAGGATGTGACTCCTACTTTAATCCAGGTATAAACTGGTTCCTGTTCAAGTGGAGAAGATTCAAAAATCCAGGTATAAACTGGTTCCTGTTTAAGTGAGAAGATTCAAAAATCTTTTTTGAAAACCCAGGCCAAAGGCACCCCTGAAGACCAAGTGACCATGCAGTGGTCCTGCTGGCAGCCTCCCATTGAGCTGTGTCATATGGCTGTGTTAAGAATCCAAGATTTACTCCAAATGTAGAATATTCACTCTGCTGCGTACTCTTGCCCTGCTAAATCAGAGAATATGGTCCTGGTTTACTTGATCTAATGCTTTCCAGATGCTTTTGAGACCTCTGATACTAGTGAGAGTATATAAGGAGCAGGTTAACACCATCTTTTTGCTTTGCTAAGGTATATCTGAGAATTAGGCCAAACCATGAGAAAACAACACTGCCTGGACCGGTACTTACCTACTACTTTACTAATACGTGTGTTATGCTATTGGCTTTTTATGGTAAATATTGTACAATGCATTTAATTAAAGAAAATATACATACCTTTTGCAGAAACCTAGCCTATGCCATATCTCTATTAATGTTTAAGTTCATTAAGGTAAGGATTATTAGATAATTGTGTGTCAGCAAAAATTCCCCTCCCAAATATACATACTGCTTTCCTTCTGACAGTGAGAACACAAGACCTTACCAATTTCTTTGCTTCAGCTGCCAGGCAGTGCTGAAATCAATTTGCCTCTCAACTGAAGGAATGAATTTAATTATTATTTTTCTGCTCCCTTATTGTAAGTTATTATAACACAAATAGTACTGCATCAACAAAGGCAGTGCTTACTGCTTACTGTTTCTGAAGAAATGTGTTTGTCTGGAGGGCTTAAGTCAAAAGTCACATTCGCTTTGGCACTCCAGGTGGCATACAGCCAGTCCCCTTCCATGCCAGATATACAGGTTGGCCATAAACTTTGTGTGCAATTTATGGCCACCCTGTATATAATTTTTATGTGGTTAATTTATTAATATATGTAGTAAAAACCAGGAGGTACCTTACTGATGGCTCAAGAACACAGCACGCACCCAGCGACAGAAGTGTGCGTGCCTCTCTGCTGCCCTGAGCAGCATTACGTGACCAAGAGGTGCCTGACACATGTCAGGAGGAAAGGGGCAGAGAGACGCCTAAAATGTGCCACACACGCTAGGCGCTTGGCGTGAAGTGTATACAACTGGCCATTAGCATTGTGGGATTCAGCTGGAAAATCTCTTGATGCCTTTTTAATTCAGTATCCTATCTTGCCAAGGATTGGTCCCATGGAACTTTTTTTGGGTTTGCTTTTAAATTTTGAAGTTTAGAGAACATGAACCCAGAGCGAAGAAGCCAGTATGTCTTAGGTTTTGCATCATTCTCACAGATTGTATTTTTCCATTTTGTAGATGAGCTCAGAGAAATTTTAAATATCTTGTCAAGGTCATTCTAGTGAGTAGCAAAATAAGAATTTGAAAACAAGTCTGATTACAAGCCTATACACCTTTCCAAGATAACCCCCTGACAAATAGTGACTGGAGCAGGAACATATTTATGATATTGGGGATGTATTAGGGCACACAATGTATCTGGGAAGTACAAAGTGAGCTAACTTATTTTATAAGAGAAATGGCCAAGGATGGTCTTCCCTAACTGTGAAGCTGTGGCTGCGCTGCCCAGAGGGTTCAGCAGCAGAGATGTGTGGCTCCCTATGGGGCCCCAGTAGATAAGACAGTGCTGAGATTCAGGAGGTCCTAGTTTGATGTCTACCCCAGGCCTTAGAAGTAAAAAATGAGTGCTAAGTTTCTCCTTAACATGTTAATCATGTTCATTTTCCCATCTTATGCAGATTCTATAAATCTTTTTGAGTTAACCTGCCTATTAAGGTACAGAATTACTTCTCCCAATTTTAAAACTTTGAATATTTTATTTTCTCAGATTACTACATTTGACTGCCTTTGGTTTCTAATAAAAGTAACACTTTGAAAGGAAAGCTATTTACAGTTTCAACTTGGTTTCCCAAGACTACTAAGATGGAAATAAGACTTTTTTTTTGCCAAAATTCCTAGAGTTGATCTTTTCACGTATCAGAGCATTGGTAGTGTGAAGGCTTATAACAGCATCTCTGCCATTTGCTGCCGCTCCCATTTCAGAGGCGCTCAGCACTAGCACAAAGCCCCTCCCACTTTCATACATTCAGATTTCTCTTTCTAAATATGAGACATTCACATTCTTGCTAATCGTACTAAGTGGCCGTAGCTGAATCAAGATTGTGTGAGGGTGATTTCATTGACGTCAGAGGCAGTGTTTTGTTACCTTCTTGGTGGAGTGAGGCCTTTGGAGCTGGACGTCCTCCCTGTCGGGCTGTACCCTTTGGAGCTTTCCACCAGCTGTGTACTCTATGATTGGCTGGGCTTTTGATGTGCAGATACTACAAGTTGGTCACAAACTTGTGTACAATGGGCCTGTTCTGGTTCATGTGAAAATCAACATCCTTTTTTGTGTTACCGGGTGACAGGATGCTACAATACTATTAGCATTTGCAAAGAGTGTGCTCTGTCCAAGGGTGTAACCACAGATCGTGTGCTGCTCAGTTTGTGTTTCTCTATTATGTGAGAGACACAAAGAAGCTGAAGGCTGGCAAAGGCCTGTCAAATCTTGTAATGTAGCGCTCGACCCCCAAACTCCACTTGGCCTCCAAGCATCTCTTGTTCCCCGTCCCACCCCTTGCTCTGAATGGGCTCTGAGGTAGGTAAATGAATTCAGTGGCCTGGTAGGCGGGGGATCCCTTTCTGACCTCATCCCTGTACCATTTGTTTGCAGGCTTGTAGGGGGAGAGGAGGACATTTTGGAATCCTTTGTGTCAAATCATTTTCTTGCAGGTTGGGGAGTTAATGGTAACTTTGTCTGAAACCAGCCAAGCAGAAAGCCTCCAGGGATGAGGCGTGGCATGCTCAGCCTTCTCAAAACTACCAGATGAGAATATGGAAATGGAGAACTTTCTAGAGCGGATGGATACGTGGCACATCTGCGTGTTCAGCACCTACTGGTGGGAAGCTCGCTCCTTTCTGTGTATTTAAACATCGCTTCTTTGAAAAATGTTTTTCTGAATCACCGTGGCTTTTGCACTGGCACCTATAGTTTGGATGGCCTTTTATGCGACCAGTGTTTATATATTGTGAAATATTTTGAAAGCCTTTTCTACCTGGCCAACTATATAGAGTATGGTATGATTTCTAGAAGTTACATCATTTTTTTAAACTTATATTTACCTTGACACCTAAAAATGAACTATAGTTTTAGCACAGTAATAGTTCTTACATTTCAGGAAAAAAGAAGAGGCCCAGAGAGAAGAAACCATTTGCTTAACTAGTATCAGAGCTGGGAGGTCTGTCTCCTGAATCACAGGTCAGTGTTTCTGTTCCCCAAAGATTGAGATGCAGGACCACAAATTCAGTACCTCCAAAACCAGACATTTTATAAAAGAAGTGGAGGATGTAGACATTCATGGGAAACCTCCCTGTTTTTATGTTAGAAACTCGTTTTGAAAATCTTAAATATTTGCGTGAGTCGGACAAAAACATCTGCCCCTAACACTCCGCCCACCCCATGAGTCGCTACCTGAGACCTGCGTTTTAAACTACAACTTTTTGTTAGTTTCTGGCTTCACTCAATTTGGGTAATAATATTACTAAGGCCTTCTGAAACTAGCATGATTTCTGGTCTTTTTTAGAGATCTGTAGATTTAGTTCATCTTCATTCATTATGCGGCTGGACTGGAGGGAAATTCTCACTTACTAACTGCCCGCTGTCTTCCAGGCCTGCATTACCTTTAGGTACATTGCCTTACTTATTCTTACAACTTTCTAAGCTCAGCATTCTCATCACTTTACCAACAGGTCAACTCTGGCTCAGAGAGGTTGCCAGAAGTCCCACAGCTGCTAGTGGACAATGTCTTTGCAGCATCCCATGTAGGTTTGGCTGCAGAGCCCAGGAGAAGAGCAACAAGTATACCAGTAGTTTGCTTCCCTTACCTGTTTGGTTGTGCTGAAGTGGCAGTTCCTGTTCATGTCATAAGTCAGTTGACAACAAAGCATGTGTATTCGTACAGAGATAGCTGCATGCACCACCGTCAGCACAGTGAATAAGCGAGATGCTAAGTTAAACCCTGATTGAATAAGGCATACATATTTATATAAAAGCCTTTTGTTCTAAACATCAAAGTTGTTGAAGTTCTGAAAGGCATACATTGAGCTTCAGCAGGGGAATGGCACTTGTCATTCCAATTTTATACATTTTTAATTCTTAATATTGATGGCACATTTCATTTTTACGGTTTACTGAGGAAGAGGTAACCCACAGTCTTAGTTATTATTTTGCATTTGTTAAACTGTTTAAATAAGTTCATCTCAGTAAATGATGCTTTTTTAATAGAAGAGTGTATGTGTGTGTCTAGAATTCATGAGAAAGAGTTCATTCCTGCTTCCAGAAAAAGCAGTCCTATGTGGGAAAAATTATACAAGGAAAGAAGGCCCTGCTGAGTAGGAAAAAGCAGTGACAGAGTCCAAATTTGTGTGTGTGCATGTGTCTCAAGAAGGATTAGAGCAGAGTACAGGACCATGAAACAAAAGAGAGCTGTGTCTTCTAGTCATGCTCCACCCATGGTGACCTTATCAGAGCCATCTTCACATCAAGTCCTGAGTGTGAAAGGACAGTGAGCTGGACAGTCCCAGAGTTTTCTTCCAGCCCAGATGGCCCATAACCTTCTGCCATTGGTTAAACTCAGTGTCTCAAGATGTTCTCCCCAAAGCATCTTTACTATTGATAAGGGGAAATACCTCCTGGTCCAAGTCAAGACATTTCCAGATTTTACCTTTCAGTGAAAAGCATTCTAATATTTGCCTCCAGAGCAATTATAAAGTATTTCACTCTTGAATCCTTCTAAACAATGACAGCTAACATTTGCAGGGTGTTTATTATATGTCTGGATATTGTCATGAGCACATAACCCAGGCAAATGCTGAGAAATGGAGCTTTTGCATTGATTAAGGTGTCAAGTTTGCTCTAAGTGGCAAAACTGGAATTCCCACATTGGAAATCTGGTTCCAGGTCTATGCACTTAACCACCATGCTATGATGTAAACTGTTTCTTGACTATAAATGGCTGGCATTGCCCAATTGGAGGAAAGAGAAGGAAGCCACTATTGGCAAAGGATGTCAGAGAAGTTTGAAAGATTGTGGGTTCAGAACGCAGGCATGTGGGAGCTATAAGACAGTCCCTTCTTCCACAGGAATGTTCGCAAACAGAAGCATCTTTGCTGACTAATGGGGGACCTCACCAAACTCCAGACCTGATGTCCCCCTGATTGCTGAGGAGAGAGCTCATCCAGCAGCTCCTCCCTGTTGGGGGGGTAGGGTATGAGCCCAGGTTTATCTGCATGGGAACAGGGAAGGGCAAGAGGCCTAAAACCAAAGTAGTTTTTAAAGAGACTATTGAATGCCAGGCACGGTGGCTCACGCCAGTAATCCTAGCACTCTGGGAGGCCAAGGCAGGTGCATTACCTGAGCTCACAGGTTTGAGACCAACCTGAGCAAGAGCAAGACCCTGTCCCTAAAAATAGCCAGGCTTTGTGGTGGGCGCCTGTAGTCCCAGCTACTTGGGAGGCTGAGGCAAGAGAATCGCTTGAGCCCTAGTTGGAGGTTGCTGTGAGCTATGACGCTACAGCACTCTACCAAGGGTAACAACCAAAAAAATAAAGAGACTATTGATTGATACCTAAAGTGCCACCTTATTCCTGAGGGGACGCCGTGTGAGGTGTATGAAGGCTTCTGTTCATGGCCAAACAGCAAAGAGACCAGCTTCTTATTACCAAGAAGCCTGGTACCATGCTCTGTTCCTTTTTTGACATTTAAAGTATTCAGTATGATTGTTACATTAGCTAACTTTATATTTTTCTGATTTGAACAAGCCTTTCTTCATTCTTATTTTCAATTTACTATGTTCTGAGTACACTAGAGTTACCTAGAAATAAAGCACATGATTTTTATAAACGTCCTGGAATCCCAGCATCTAGAAAGCTATGATCTCATTTAATCTTTAAAATGTCAGGAAGGTAAATAAGATAGTTATTGTCTTATGTGTAAAATGAATAGAATTTATCTTATTTTAAGCATTTAACCTTAAATAATTGGATTCTGTGCTAAATTTCTAAAATATTTATTGTAACATGGATACATTATAATTCCTTTGCTATCAGAGCTGTCTCAAGACTTAAAACACTTTCTTGAAGAGTAACATTGCCTTTTTTTACTTAGCATCTGTAGAGTTTCTCCATGAGTAAACTGCCTTCATAGATGTCACTTCTTCCTCTACATAAGCAGTTGATGGAGAGTGGTCTCTGCACCCCTGGGGACACTCAAGAGCCCTTCTGTGGTCCCCAAGATCAACATGATTTTTTTATCATACTCATATTTGCCCTTTTCTTTTTTATTTTTTTTTTTTTTGAGACGGAGCCTCAAGCTGTCGCCTTGGGTAGACTGGCATGGCATCACAGCTCACAGCAACCTCCAACTCCTGGGCTCAAGTGAGTCTCCTGCCTCCACCTCCCAAGTAGCTGGGATTACAGGCACCTGCCACAACCCCTGGCTATTTTTTGGTTGCAGCCATCGTTGTTTGGCGGCCCAGGCTGGATTTGAACCCTCCAGCTCAGGTGTATGTGGCTGGTGCCTTAGCCGCTTGAGCCACAGGCACCGAGCCATATTTGCCCTTTTCATTGTGTTGATTTTCACTGCTTGTGCAAACACGATGATGGGTGACGCTGGAGCCTTAGCGTGGATCAAGGCAATGGCACCAACCTGTATTAACAGGCATTAATTATGTCATCTTCACTACCATGCACTCACAATTTAAACGTCCATGTGACAGATTAGGAGATTCACCTGCATACAAAGGATCATGGTGATTTGGGGGAAAAAAAAACTTGTATATAATTGTTACAATAATTTATTGTAACATAATTGATTGTAAAATAGTCAATTTTATTGATTTGAGACCTAAACTACAACTTTTTTCAAGGAACACCAACCACTTTGTTTAAAAGAATGACAAATTATGGAAATTCAGACTTGGTCATCTGGCAGGCATTTTCTCAAAGCTAAGTAGAGCGAGCCTGCCACTTCAAGGTAAACAACTCTTTTCAATTTGATGCCAATGATAAAATGTATACATTTAAGGAAAAATGAGACTTTCGAAAAACTTGATCTGCCATCCTGAGTTTGACAGCCTCTCCGTGTACATATTTCTGATGAGATGGATGGTGATGTTAACAAATGTGATTTTTTTAATATATTGTAAATGGCAGCATGTTGATGGTTGAAAGTTCTGCATAACCAAGAGAATCCATGTTTTTCAGGAAGCTAATGCGTGATGGTACCAGATCAGGCACAGGTAAAGGTCCCTACAAAGTGGGAGGTAGATCACTGGTTTTAAGTCACAGAATATGAGGAGCTCATTGATACGCTTTCAGATTCCACGATATACCCAGCTTGTCAAGTGTTGGTGTAGTATCAAAGAAGATTCACAATTACCTGAAAAGGCTATTAAATTCTCTACTTACATAACTCTGTGAGGCCAGTTTTTCTTAATATACTCCAGCCAAACAACTGTCACAACAGACTGAATACAGGAGATATGAGAATCCCATTATCATCTATCAGCCAGGCATTAAAGAGAACTGCAAAAATGAAAGACAGTGCTACTCTTCCTACATTTGTTTTTCATAAGAAATGTTATGTATGTTAACGTAATTGTTCTACTTTTTCAATAATGAGTATTTCTCAGTTTTAATTTCAAATAAATACCAATCGACATAACCTACGTAAACAAAAACTCTTGGAGTGCCCAGTGATTTTAAGAGCTCAAAAATTTGACAATCCCTTCTTTGTACTCTGCGGCTTAGCTGTAGGAGACCCTTTGTTTAACATGTCCGAACCTCCACACCCCCTTGAGAATTACCTCTTGGTTTCATTACGTGAGATCAGGACATATTTTAGATAAATGCCAGAAGCCAGGCTATCAAACATCAGTGAGCCCTGGTGTGTGGGTTGCACGTTCGTATGACCCCCACTACTTCCCCAGACCTAGCCACACCAGGGTTGTTCACGTCATTGCATCTATTGGAGGGTCTCCAGGCCACATCTCCCGTGACCCGGTCCCTGCAGTCTGCACTGTGGACCACTCCCTCGTCCATGTACTTGTGTCTCTTGGCCTCCATTATAGCACACGACTCTGATTTTTCTCTTAAACCTCTCAGGCTGTTTTATTAACTTTAACCTTTGTCACTTGTCCCTCACTAAGGATCTTAGTGTCCTCACACTAAGATCATTAAGTGTGATCTTAGCATTCCATGCTGGCCCTCTGCCAGCATATTCTCTCCCTAGATTTCATCCACTCCCATAGTTTCAACATTAACTTGGTTATCAATGATTCCCAAGCCTGTTCAGCATTTCCTCTTGCCTTCTCAAAGGTTCCTCGTAACTAAAACCATCATCCTCGGCCACCTGCAGTGACTCCACTGTACCCTGTTTCATAAATGAGAATACATTTACCTTTCTCCTCAAGCTCAAAACTAGGAGTCATCCTGGGCTCTTCCACCTCCCTTAATATCCACATCAGACCATCCACCAAGGCCCCTGGGCATCTCAGTTCCCTTGGTGCCCCTCCATCCCCAATGTCTCCGTCCTGGCCCAGCCACCATCTGCAGAGGCTCCTGTCCCAATTCATTTGCTTCCCTCCAGCCTGCCATCTATTTTATAGACACATAGTTTTTTAAGGTACGTAAATACTTTGTTATTCTCCTGATTAAAACCATTCCACTGATTGGCACTATCCTTATGATAAAATTCAAAGTCACCAACAAGGGCTTCAAGGGCCCATTGAGATCAGCCCCTGCCTTCTCCAACCTTTGCTTCAGTTGCATGGACTTTGGGGCTTTTAAATATACTCTTTGCTGGTTCACACCTGTAATTCCAGCACTCTGGGAGGCCAAGGTGGGTGGATTGCCTGAGCTCAGGAATTTGAGACCAGGAAGTGCAAGCCCCCATCTCTACTAAAAATAGAAAAACTAGCTGGGCATTGTGGAGGGGCCTGCAGTCCCAGCTACTCAGGAGGCTGATGTAAGGGGACTTCTTGAGCCCAGGAATTTGAGGTTCCTGTGAGCTATGAGGGCACGGGACTCTACCCAGGGCAACAGAGTGAGACTGTCTCAAAAATAAATAAATAATAAACTCTTTGCCACCCTACAAATGTGCCTTTTGCATATTTTCTTCTTAACTCCTGAAGACCCATTGGCCTCGTTAACCACTATTAACTTGGAGGGCTCAGCTGAAATACCTGGGGCACTCACAGGTGAGATGCCCCCCTTTGGGGGCTCTTCCCTGACCCAGCCCCCAACCCAGACTCACCTGTTACTGCTCTGCCACTGTAGCACTGTAAACTGTGCCATCCTAGTATACGTCATGTTTCTGGTTACTTATTCAGTGTCCATCTTCCCATTTAGATTGTAAATTCAGAGAGATCAGAGACCACATCTGATTTCCCTACAACACTGTGCCTGGTACAATAAATTGTCACATGAATGAATGGATGAGCTTGAATGCTGGGGCCGTAAAGGATTTCAGACACCCAACCTCTGCTCAAAAATATGGCAAAAATGAACGCCCAAAGGAGAACGTAGCAAAACTAGTTTGTTAGAGCAGTGATCTCTGAACCAAAGACTTCAGGTGTCCCGATTTCCAGTACGATTTTCTTCTTCTCAGGATGGTGTGTTGGTGAAGACCTTGAGCAGACAGAGCTGCGTTAAAATCCTGGCACTGCCTCTTCCTAGCTGTGTAGTGTCTGACAAATTCTTCTCTAAGCCTTGGTTCCCTCATTTTATTTTTTAAAAAAAGTGTGTGTGTGGTCTATCTCATAGGGTTTTTTAGGTTAAATTTAAATAATATATTTAAAGCACTTTCAAAGTGTCTAGCACATGGTGAGTGTTCAAAACTATTGGCTATTACGATGATACTGTGTTGGTTTAATTAAGATTCATCAATAGTTGCTTCCAAGCCAAAAACAAGAATGGCATCAGAAATACTCATGCAATCTTGCCCCTCTGCAGCCGCTGACACATGAATCAGCTTATTCTCCAGAAGTGTTTCCTCTACTCTCTCTGCTAAGAAAAGGGTTACCTCGACGTTTAAGAGCCGTGCTTCCCAGTCTGGCCAGGGTTGGGGCTGTGAACTGCCCAGGCCCAGCTCCTCTCTGTGGGTTCACCATCACTCCAGCTGCTGGGTTTGCACCAAGCACTGTGGACCTTGGCCTCTGAGGAGTGAACAACAGTCCAGCTCAGGCCAGGTCCCTGGCATCCATGTGTTTGTCCAAAGGCAACTACAGGCCCCTAAGAGCCTTCCTGTGTGACATTGACTCAGTGGGCTATACTTATAGATTCTGAAGAAAACTTCGCCTGCCATACAGGTCTCTGTTTGGGGGTTTGTTTGGTTTTTTTTTGGTTTTTTTTTTTTTTGAGACTATGCAGAGAAGCTAGTTTCAAACCATTTTAGCACAGCTTAATGAAACTGTTGTCATTGCTGCAGGCATAGTAAGCATGACGTTTTTAATGCAGCCCAAGGTGGTTTTTTGAAGACCTGCTGTTGTTGACAGAGCTGTCTCAGAACTTGGGAGAATTTGCTCTTACCTGCAATGACGATTTTTCTTTTCTTTGGCCACCAGGAACTCCAAAACTCAATTCTCAGCCTCTCCTTGCTCCCATAGGGAAGCTTCCATTTGTATGCCTATGATATTAAATTTTTCTCTGACTTGATTTCAGTTTGTTACCTTTCCCCCCACATTTAACTTTGATTTCTTCATCTGCGTTTTCGTGGGTATTTCCAAAAGCTATCTCAAATTCTTTTGTCAAACAAAGTGCAGACTTAAACATATGCCGCCACCAAGAGTACAGCAATGTACTGAAGCCAACTCCTTTCTAAGCAGCAGGTTGCATGTCTATAACTTCTTTGTTGTTATTTCCTTTAATTTGTCTATAAAATAGGGACATGTCTTAGCAATGGAAAGCAGCATAGCGAAGCCTTATGAAAACCTGGTTCTGCATCCAGCCCATGGCAAGAGCTGAAAAGCCGGCAGGGACCCAGAGGCTGTGGAGCAGGAAGGCAGAGAAGAGACAAGGCTGTGGGCAGGAGTAGGTGGGAACACTGGAGGCCCCTGGGACCCAGTCTGCTCTGCTAATGAAAGGGCCCTGCTTTCCCGGGGATTATAAGAATATTCATGACCCTCAAGATCAGCAGGTGAGGTGCAGCCCTCCCTGCTCATCCTTTGGGCAAATAGTTCAGAAAGCCGAGGTTGCCAGGATGAGAAAGAAACCGTGGGGGTGGGAGTGGGGGGGCTTTTCCTGTTTCCCATAAAAGCCCCCAGCCCCCTTTTATTTTCAGAAGAGGGCACGGTGGGGGCACTTGTCCTGAGGTGAATCAAGGACTGTGTCTTTCATTTCTAAAGAGCAGGCAGCGAGGCTGGGGCAGAAGTCCCGTGACATGACTGGAGACACAAAATGGTATCTTAGCATCGAAGAGCCCCTTTGACAAGAAGAAGAAAAGCCCTTTTCTTCCCAGCCCGGATTAGCGAGGAGGGAATTCTCCAGAACATGTGTGCATTGTTTCCCGGAGGGCAGCAGGCTGGCCTGGGGCTGGCCTCCCAAAGTCAGCCCAAGGAAGCTTGTCCCCGTGTAATTAAAAGGGAAGGGACACAGCGGGGAGTCTTGTTCCGCTACTGGCCACCAAAGTGGGGGCCCCGGGGGCCAGTGTGGCCCAGGAAATTGGATAAATTGATGGTTATAGGAGGCCTCTCTGAATGTGCGGCCCAGAGGCAGAGAGAAGGCAAGGCAGAGATGTCTAAGGACCTTGCCACCTGACAGGGCAGCCAGGCTGCCCTGGGGACACAGCACTTGCAGGGAGGGGTCAGCTCTGGAGGAAGGTAGTGCCTCAAGACAGCGTGTCCAGGCCCTCGTTTGTCCAGCTGATAGCCCAGCAGCAAGGAGGTCACAGGTCATAGCTGGATGCTGGGGCCCTAGAGCTCACAAAGGGGGAGCAGACATTTCCCTTGGCAACATGCGTTTCTGGAAAACAGTCTCTTACTTTGTCAATGGTAAAGTGTCTGCCTCAGAAATCTTAGGGAGAAGTACAACCTTAAACTGGAAGCTAACACTTTTGGTGTTTACAGGGTTTGGCCTATTTCTTATGAAAAAAAAAGAAAATTTTCTTCGTGAATAAATTCTTTCTAACTGGCATCTCCTGAAAACTTCATTCAAAAACGTGAACTCCATGCTCCCTTTTTCCCAACTCCCTTCCTCTAAATCTTTCAGGTTGGATTACAGAGTTTAGGCCATCTTCTTAATCAGCAGTGTGGAAATTCATGATCCCTCGCCACGGCCTGGGTACATGGGAAAAATAATAGTGACAGGAGACATGAAACCCAGGGGCTGGTTTTCCATGACCCCACACATTCTGCCGAAGGCCACGCACTGCCCGGAGGCCACAGTGGATGAGCAGGCAGGCTGGGCACTCCGGGTTTTTGGTAAGTGATGAATTGAAGTCAATATTGCAAAGTAGATGTGGCTGCTCTCGCTCCTCAAATATTGGACCAAGGACTTGAGCGTGGTGATGCTATTGACAGTTACGAGATGGTGGCATTGTTGTCTTTGTTATGGTGAAGTGCAGCTCGGTGGAGCCTGGCCTAACACCCTGTGTACACAGAGGGGACAGTGTGCTCAGGGGCCCATGTGTTTGCTCTGCCAATACGCACCAGTGGCTGGCCCTCCAGCGTTCCCTCCCATGGTTACAGCTGAGGGTGTTTGCAAGGCACGGCCCTCTCCAGCTCCTCCCGGGGGCTGCTGAACTGTTCCTAAGCCACATGCTTCTTTTCGTTCATTTTTTAAAAACTGTTTGTATTGAAGCATAATGTACACCTATCACCTGCACAGCTTGATGAATTTCTTCAAACCGACACTCTCTTGAGTGCCCACATCAAGAGACCGAACGTTTCCAACATCCCACAAACCCACCTGTGTGCCCTCGTGGGCAGGACCTCCTCCCTGGGTGACAATGGCCAGTCCTTTACCACAGATCACTGTGCCTGCTTTAAGGGCCAGGATTTTGAACCTTCACCTTGCGTTTGAAGCCAGTGTGACACGTGTTGGTCCAGTGGACCACAGTTAGAATACCACCAGGCTCAGACCATATGACTCTGCCCCTATCTTGATCCGCCCCTTCCAAGCTGTGGGAGCCCAAGCTGGGTCACTTTGGAGTTCCCCCTATACCACTGGCAGGCGTCTGACTTGTTCTGGTCCTGAATCTGGCTCTGCCGAAAACCATCCCAGGCAGATTTAGAGAGAAGTGCTGGGTAAAGTCCTTCCAGATACACTCACTCTTGATATCCACTTCTCTCAGTGTTCATAAAGCCTTTTCTGAGTCCGTGTGTGGGATTTGGGGGGCAAGAGCTAAGGAGATTTGTTAAACAGCTGGCAAAAAACATGCTGGGACAGGACGGGGTTCAACTTCCTCACAGGTGGGGTGCTGAGGCCTCATAAAGAGAAAGTTTCTTGAAGCTGTGGCCACGCTCCTTCCAGTTTGCCAAATCCAGCCCTAGAAGGCTTCCTAAGGACTTTATAGCTCTTGTCAAGGGGGAAAACTATATCAGCAACAGCGCCCGCTTCCAGGAACACACACAAGCAGCAACAACAAAAATAATCCGTGTTTGCAGTCCTCAGAATTTTCCATTCCACCTGCTTCCCCTGCATTTGTGTCAACCTCTGCAGTACCCCCAGGACGCTGCTGAATCTGCCTGATTCCAAGGTCACAACAATTCCATTATCTCCTGGGATTATTGCTCTATTATCATGACCCCCATTTACAAACCAGAACCGGAAGCCTGCATCTTACCTGGGTTACCCAATACGCTGTCCAGGAAGCTGGTCTGGCGATGCCAGGTTCTGAAGAAGCCACCTCCTCCCTAGTGTCCAGCCCTGTCACCCCATTGAGCAGAACCTCTGAATTCCCTTCACACCTCTGAACTCAGCACTCAGGCCAAGGGTTAGAGACTCCACAGACTAGAGGAAGAGGGTTTGGGCAGAGACCCCTCAGATCACCCCTCGACTGCGGGCCTAGCCAATGCACTATAGCCCCACAATCTTGCAAACTTTATAACCTCCATTCCCGAGGTCTTTTTTCACTTCCCTTCAACATACAGGGCCAGTCTTACCCCTGGTATGGGCACTGGACCCCCTACAGCTGGGGCTGCTGGGGTGGTGGAGGGATCTGGTTTCAGACACAGAAGGTTCCATTCAGTTCACATTCAGTTCAATCTGACTCCTGGCCTTGGCCGTGATGTGCAGCTCTGACCCCGGTAGTCTTCATGGAGGAGAGGGCATCCAGCTGAGTTGAAGGATGGGCAAAACTGAACTGTCATCTGTGCGTAACAGCTAAGAAAGTTCATGATGAACACACACCTAGCCTGGCGTCTGGTGCTTATTAGGTGTGCCTCAGTGTCATCTCAGAGTTAGGGAGTAAAAGCCAGCCTGGTGTGATGAGAGCTCAGTGTGTGGCTTTGTCACGGAAAGGGAGGAAAGCTGGGAGAGGAGATCAAAGACTTGGGTTTGGTTTAATTTGGGACAAGCTAAGGAGTTTAGATTTTCTCCTGAAGGCAGTGAGAGTCACTAAGGGGTGTGAGAAAGTCACGTGATCAGAATTTTTTTGTTTGTTTGTTTAAAACATCATTTTGGTGGAGAAGACATTGATAAAAGGCATATTTGATGCCATGTCTGACTATTAGGCAAAAGATACAAAGAACTCTTAAAACTCAGCAATAAAAAAATAAGCAACCCAATTAAAAATGAGTCAAATACCTTAACAGACACCTCAGCAATGAAGACAGATGGCAAATAAGCATATTAAAAGATGCTCAGCATCTATGCCATTAGCTCATTGCAAGTTGAAACAACCCAGAGATGCCACTAAGAGCTGTGTGACTGTTAGAATGCCCCAAATCCAGGACACTGATACCACCACTTAGTGATAAGGATGTGGAGCCGCTGGAATGCTCCTTCCTTACTGGCGGGACTGCAAAATGATAGCGCCACCACAGAGGTCAGTTTGGCAGTTTCTTACAAACGAGCCATACAGTGTCACACGATCCAGCTATCACACTCCTTGGCACTTTCCCCAAAGAGTTGAAAACTTACATCCACACAAAAGCCTGCACGCAGATGTTTATACATACTGAGCAAAACGCTCCCACACCTGAAACTTGGTGAGCACCAGCATGACGCTCAGAGAGACATGTCTACTGGAAAAATCCAAAATCCCAAACACTTCTGGTCTCAAGCATTTTTTTTTAGTATTTATTTTATTTTATTTTTTATTTTTTGAGATAGAGTCTCAAGCTGTCACCCTGGGCAGAGTGAATGGTGTCACAGCTCACAGCATTGTTGGTCTAGCTGGTCTAGGCTGGGTTCGAACCCGCCAGTCTTGCTGTATGCGGCTGGTGCCCTACCCGCTGAGTGACGGGCGCCACCAAGTATTTCATATAAGGAATACTTGGTAGCATGGTATTCTTGTAGCAGCTTTATTCATAACTGTTAAAACCTGGAAACAACCAAGATGTCCTTCAATAGGTGAATGGATAAATAAACAGTGATGCCTCCAGATAATAAAATAATAACACTAAAATGAAATGAGTTATCAAGAGCTATGAAGCCATAATACATGGAGGTAATTTAAGTACATGTACTACTAAGTAAAAGAAACCAATCTGAAAAGGGTACATGCTAAGTCATTCCAACTGTATGGCATTCTGTGAAAAGCAATGGACAGCAAAAATATCAGCCATTGACAAGGGCTGGCTGGGAGGGAGGCATGCCTAGGTGGGCACACAGGATTTTTAGGGCAGTGAAACTACTCAGTATGATGCTGTAATGGTGGGTATATGTGATGTATCTGTCCAAATCCAGAGATTGTCCAACACCAAGAGTGAACCCTTTTTTTAAATTTTATTTTTAAAATAATTTCAAAGCTACAGAAATATTATAAGAACAGAGACTTTTGACCCAGTCTCACCAGTTGTTCTAAGTCTACTGCCTTGGCTTTATACCTTGCCTAGGAGTTTAGATAATTTTCCATTTAATGTGACTACTGATATTTTGGATTTAAATCTATCATCTCACTGTTTTAAATCTATCTTGATATTTCTACTCGTTTGATTTTTTGTTCTCCTTTCCTCCTTTTCTTCACTCTTCTGAATTAAGTTTAAATATAATTTCGCTTTCTCTTTGGTCTCCCTTACGGGCCTAGTGGCGATACCTCTTACTTTGTCTTTTAATGTAAGCTTCAGGTTTATGGTGCATATCTTTAACTCAAATAATATTATACTTCACATGCAGAAACTTACAACCATCTACTCCCATCTCTCCTTGCTCAATCTTTGAGCTGTTGTGGGAACATTGTACTTCTCTGTGTTATAAAATGCCCCAACATATTGTTTGTTATTTTTGCTCTAAAGAGGAAATTATATTTTAGTGATCTTTTAAAAGGACTTAAATAATAAGAAGAAAGTTCGGCTCGACACCTATAGCTCAACCGGCTAAGGTGCCAGCCATGTACACCTAAAGTGGCGGGTTCGAATCCCCAGCCCGGACCCGCCAAACAACAATGACAGCTGCAACCAAAAAATAGCCAGGCGTTGTGGCGGGCGTCTGTGGTCCCAGCTACTTGGGAGGCGGAGGCAGGAGACTCGCTTGAGCCCAGGAGTTGGAGGTTGCTGTGAGCTGTAATGCCACGGCACTCTACCCAGGGGGACAGCTTGAGGCTCTGTCTCAAAAAAAAAAAAAAAAAAAAGAAGAAAGTTCATACAGTTCCCTGTGTGGTTTCCATTCGAGGTGCCCTCCTTTCTTTCCGTAGACCCAGATTTCCATCTGACTGCATTTCCTTCAGCCTAAGGGATTCCCCTTAATACTTCTTACAGACTAGGTCTGTTCCTGACGAGCCCTTTCAACCTGTTTCTGAAGAAACTTAAGTTTCCCTTTGATTTTTCGAGCTTTTTTTCCAGAACTTGAAGCATGCTACTGCACCTTCTAACTTGCACTGTTACCACTAAGGCTGCTGTGATTCTGTTTTGTTCCATTGTGTCTTTTTTCTCTAACTGCTTTAATTACTTTTTCTTTTTACCACTCTTTTTAAAAAATTTGACTAAGATAGGCCTTGTTATACTTGCCTTCATGTTTCTTATGCTAGGGATATGCTAACCTTCGTAGATCTGGACACAGTTTTCATCGAACCTAGAGAAGCATTAGCCTTTATTTCCTCAGTATTTGTATGCACACCCTCTCCTTGCCTTATCTGTGACTCCAGGTATAGCCACTTGACATTATCCCACAGCTTACTGTGGATCTATTCATTTTCTCCCCGGTTTTGTTTTTTTTTAATCACCTCTTTGGGTTTCATTTTCACTTCCATTTTGTGTGTCTGTTGCTCTGTCATCAGAATCACTAAATTCCTCTTCTGTGGCCACCAATCTACTGTTAATCCCATCCAGTGTTTTTTTTTATCCCAGACCCAGGATGATGAGAACTTGAGTGGTGGGTGGAGAACCCACACAGGCAGCTGGAGGAATCAGAGAAAGTTCTGTAGAAAAGGTGGCATTCCAGATCAAATTCCAGATCAAATCTGGGGAGTGGAGGCATTTCAGGAAGAAATAGATGCAGATAAAAAATGGAAGGCAGGGCACAGAGGCCAGGAAGGGCCTGCTGCGTGGGCAGGAGTTGCCTGGAATACGTTGAAAGGACAGAGAATGGGCTGGAGTATAGTTGGGAAAGGCCTGAAGGCTTGAAGGCTTGAATGTCAGGGGAGACTTTTACTTTTTTTTTTTTT
>NW_003852455.1:3423761-3426860 GCF_000181295.1 Otolemur garnettii | reverse complement strand
TCATTGTTGTTTTGGCGGGCCTGGGCTGGATTCGAACCCGCCACCTTAGGTGTATGTGGCTGGCGCCTTAGCCACTTGAGCCACAGGCACCGAGCCGAGACTTTTACATTTTTTAGATGGAAAAACATTAAGCTGGGGTTGGAATCCAAATCCTTCCATAAAACCAAACAAAATCAAGGCTAGGATTCCTAATAGAAGTGAGGGGTTACAGATTCCTTGCACTGAAGTCACTTCCTCCTGTTAGTAATTAATTCTCACATCTGAAACAACAGGGTTAAACATTGCTTCTCTGCTATTTGCTGTACATGATCGCTAGGGCCTCCCCTTCTGTTCTAAATGTGCATGACTCCATAAGTCAATTTTAAAAGCACTGGAAAGTCATTGATTTTGAGCAGGAGAGTGACATGCTTTTTAAGGAAATGAATATTTGAGCATTCATGAACCAATCGGGTGAATACATTCCCACTGTAAGTACATACAGTATGGTTCTGGGAACCACAGATGCTAGGAACTGCCAACTAATATATAGTGATAAGAGGTCAGTTACCCGGATACAGGATTATGGTATTATAGGGACACAGGGAACTTTTAGGGATGATAGATATGCCCGTTATCTTGATTGTAGTAATGATTTCACATATGCTGAAGCTTATCAATCGTACACTTTAGCTGTGTGCAGTAGATTCTATGCCAGTTATACTTCAGTAAGAAAAAAAACTATGGGCTTCTACGTTGCGTAGATATGGATTTAATTCCCACATTTCAATCCCAGCTTCACTACTTATATCTTGAATCATGTCAGGCCAGTCACATAACCTCTCTGAACCTCAGCATTCTCATCTGTAAAATGAAAATGATAATATTCTTACCTTCCTTGTCAGACTGTTAGGAACATAGAAACAATAATACATATGAAGTATGCAATGCCTAGGACATGGTGGGTGCTTAATTATTACAACAATCCCACAGCACCTGGCATTAGATAAATAAATGCTCGATAACATTTCACCTCCTGTCCACACTTACTTTCCCCCACTGAACTCTGTGTTTGGTCGTGTAAGAGTCTTGGTGTTAAATCAGCACATTGTACCCCACATATGCATAAATGTATCCATGATCTATGTGCATTTGACTTAATTAAAAAAAAAAAAAGAGTCTTAGTGTTATAGACAGAGAGGAGTTGTTGGCTGCACTAGGCAGAAGCAGCTGGCTTCTGAGTGAAACAGTTCAGCTGGGTCTAGGTCTCCCATCTTGTCCCCATATGGGCGTGGCTGATGTTGGTCCCACCAGGAGAGGGCTGGAGGCCACTATGAGGAGCCCGGCACAGCGGAGGTTGGAACCTCTTCCCCTCTCTCTGCTGGGCCCTTGTGGAACTTTCCACCTCCACAAGTGCTGGCAGCTGTGAAGTTTGTGAGCCTCAGCTCTCCCTCCAGGGGGAGCAAGCTCTTTGGAAGAGAGTGGCCCTATTGTCCAGGAGGATTTTTTGGCCACAAAAGCTACAGAGGTCTCCATGTCCCTGGACCAAAGCTGAGGGTAGAACTTGCACAGAGGAACAAGGCCCGCTCTGTGTGGCCACAGCCCCTGAAACTTTAGCAGCAGAGGCTGAGCCAGCAACCCACCACTAACTTAGGCTGGCAACAAAGACATCCCTTTGCAGTTAACCTTTCACTTGCTCCAAGTTCCTGGACAAAGCATTCGAAACCAGAAAGTGGGTAGAGCTGGGAGGTGTGGTTGGGAGGGGGGTAGGGGCAGGTGCATTAGAAATAAAGAGAGTTTGTTCAGCTTCGTATGGAAGGTTTGCTCCATTGCCTGGTGGCAGGTGGCGAGGCTGGTTTTAAGTATCAGATCTGGCTTACACATAAGCCCTAATGGGAAGTGAGCTGAGGCCTAAAGGCCATACTACTTCAGAAGAATGTCTGCAAGCATTGTCCAAGTCTGGGTTTGGGGGGAATTTAGGGAGAAAGGTAGCGTACACACCCCTAGGTTTCCCAAGCATATTTCCAGGACCCATTTTAACATCACACCAAGCCTATGAGGTTCATATTATTTCAGTTTTTCAGATGAGGCAACAGAGGCTTAGAATACATTTTGGTTTTTGGAGTCAGAAAAGTCTTGTTTCCTTTATGTGTTCAACAAACATTCAAAATTGCATACTGCAGGCAAGGTGTGGAGGATGAAGTAGTGAATATGACACTGTCCCATTCTCAAGGAGCTCAAAGTGGCATATTGAGTTCATCTTGTTGTGTGGCCTTTGGAAAGTCATTAAAATTTTTTGAGCTTCAGCTTTAAAACCTCTGAATCCATTTACTCAAAGGATTGCGATAAAGATAAAGTTGAGTAAAGTAAAATGCTAAGCATGATGGCCCCAGGTCTCTAGGACCATCAGCAAATAGTAGGATGGGAATCCAGGGGACCTAACCTTCCTATTGAGCTGCATTGCTTGGGGACAACCAATGCAGAGCCAAGAAACCTCCAAGAGCTGCATCAATCCTGAGATGGAGGAGATCCAGGGGCCACGTTACCTGAAATTTAGCTCCCTCTCAAACAAGGAAACCTAGCTTTTCCTGAGAGCTTCTCCCCTCCTCCCAACCCCCCCCCGCCCCCGGCCAGGGTACTACATAAATTTGAGTCATTCTCATTCATTGAACACATACATATTTATTGTCACCTTCCAAGGGGAGAAGCTGGGACATAATGTTGCGATGACACCTGCTTCAGGGAACATCCAGTCTGGTATGAGAGCCAAGCCTCAGACAGCTGCGATGCACCCACCATGGGGGTGCCCTGGGGTAGCGATAAGGCACCTGACTAGCTTTGGCGTTATCGGAGCTGCTCCCTCTCTGTCCCTCGCCTCCACCCCAGGCAATCACCTTGCAAAGGCTGCTTCCAGCAGTCACTTGCCCAGGGTTGCTGAGTCCCCAGTTCCCCCCTTCCCAGTCCAGTAGTCCTACCACATGTCCCATGCTCAGAGTTCTCAGCACCTCAGCCCTTTGCTCAAGAGCTTCAGGGGCTCCAGTCACACGCATGAGAGGTCTCTGCAGAACAGCCCAACCTTCATGTGTACACCAACCTCACACACTCACCAGGGGCTCCAGTCAC
>NW_003852455.1:3335469-3423276 GCF_000181295.1 Otolemur garnettii | reverse complement strand
CTGCAGAACAGCCCAACCTTCATGTCTACACCAACCTCACACACTCACCAGGGGCTCCAGTCACACGCATGAGAGGTCTCTGCAGAACAGCCCAAACTTCATGTCTACGCCGACCTCACACACTCACCTGCACTGTGTCCTTTTAGCTCCAGTAAAACTGGTCACCGTTGCACATTCAGACCTGCAGAGCTGCCTTCCTGAATGTTCCTCCCACCTTCCCCACAGAGCCCCACGCCCACTCCCAGCTCTAAGAAGTCCATAATTACATAGACTCTTAAAAGATGAGTCTCACCCTGTTAATTGTCAAGTTTCCACTATTGACAGTCACAGCTTACGGAATGACCCTTCCCAGTCTAGAGGTCCTTCTTTTCCAGTCATTTATATCCACACTTCTACAAAAAGCTCTTCACAGACATTCAGACCTCACAATCACCCTGGAAAGAAAACAGGGTGGGTATTACTATTATTATCATTATTCCCATTTACAGAGGAGGAAATAGTATCAAAGAGGTAAAGTGACATAGCCCCGATGAAGTGTAAATCTGAGACCTACATGCTCAAAGTCCGAGTCTCCCCAGTGCACCCCCACCACCAATTTTATATAAGTGTAAGACCAAATGAGTTCTTTCTCATTGAGGAGATTCATGTGATTAACTCATGATTGTTGAGCAGAGTGGTAGAGAGCCTTCCAGCCAGCATGGCTGGGTCTTGGCAGAGACTCAGCCTCACGTCCTAACCCTGCAGTTCAGCTCAGCAGGCCAGTAGCAGTAGAGGAATGAGCATATATCAGGCTCCCTACCTGCACCCCGACTTCAAGGAGCAGTCAGTGTGTAAGAGGGATCTGCAAAACGATTAGAAGATAAGGTACAAAAGATGCTATAAGCAGGCCAGACAAGGGCCTCGCAAGGATTGTGCTGATGCAGATGTTACTATCAGAAGGGTCAGGGCAGAATCAAGAAGCACTCTGTGGAGAGAGTGGGTTTGAGAGACCCTGAGGGAGGGAGCCATTGGTTCGTGGAAGGGAACAGAGAAACCAAGGAAAGGACAGCCGGCTGGGGGAATAGCGGGGTGGAGGGAGAGATGCAAGGGGCTCCCCTCTCCCTGGCTCTCCTTCCTCTTCACTGAATTCTCTCTTTAGTAACTGGGTCTATTTAATACGATAACTTCAAATGCAAGCTATACACCTTTTATCGAGTCCGTGCTCTTAATTTTATTACCAAATAAGTTGAAAATTTAGAATTTTTGAAGTAGAAAATACCAGATGATTTTGGATGTACATGATCTCTGATGGACCCTTACTTTGAAACATGAAACTCCAAGGTAACAGCTATTAACTACTCTAATGTTGCAAGCAGCTCACTTTGTAGCCACAAAAAAGACAGGTGGAGCCAGCAGCAGCCTCTTCTGCAGCCCTTTTTTATTTTTATTTTATTTCATTTTATTTTATAAAATACTAATCTTAGTTATTATTTCATATCTGTATGAAACGCTTAGTTGCCATGATTTTTCCATCTTTTTTTAAATTATTTTTTTATTAAGTCATTTATACATAGATCATGCATACATTTATGCCGTTGTGGGATTCAATGTGTCGATTATTTGTACAAATTGGAGTGCTTCCATCCTACTAATTAACATAGCCTTCACCTCACCACACCTCTGGGGCATATTGCAAGTACAAGTTGGATCTATCAGGTGTAGAATACAAATGTCTGCAGCCCTTTTAGAGGGACTGAATTTTGCAGGTGGTACCTGTGCCGCTTCATGCCTGTCTTGGGGCTCCCTGCCGCTGGGAACACGACCTACCCCTCAAGAGCAGTCAGTGTGGCTAGCTGTGGCCAGGCTGTTGGGGAAGGACAGCCACAGCGGGGCGTGGAGAGGAAAGTCACTGAGTGCCGGAGTGACCATCCTCATGGGCAGTCACAGACCCACAAAGCCCTGGAAGGAGCCCTTGAGATTTAATTGTGCAAACTCACGTGGCTGATGCTGACGCAGGAGGGGCCCTAGGGGTACCTTTTCTTTCTTCTCTTTCTTTTCTCCTTTTTACTTTTTCCCCCTGACTGATGGCATAAAAGGAAACGATGTGTCTGTCTGCTGCAGCCTGGGGACTTTCTTAGGGTTGTCTGTGCGGTGTTATTTGAAAAAAGACAAAACCTCCAAACAAAACACAGTTGTATGAACACAAAAGTCCAACTCCACGGTTGAAATCTCCCTTTCCATTCCCAGGCACGGGTTTCCCAAATGAACCCCGGCTCATCTGCGCTAACAATGGGGTCCCCAGGGAGCTGCACGTGATCAGACCAGTGAGTGAAGGGCCCATGGGGTCAGCGGCCAGGTCTCTGTGACCTCCCCGCCAGCCCAGCTCTGTGACCGAGAATGTGCGCTTTCTGTCTGCAGCCTGAGTCTCCTGCGATCACACG
Organism: Otolemur garnettii; assembly: GCF_000181295.1. NCBI lineage: Eukaryota > Metazoa > Chordata > Mammalia > Primates > Galagidae > Otolemur > Otolemur garnettii. Next base: position 3,420,856 of record NW_003852455.1, on the reverse strand, counting down.
TGATGCCAAATGCTCGAACAGTCCAGGCACAGGGCATCCTCGTTATCAGCCTGTAAGGCCACTTGCGGTTTACACCCCCCATGAGACTGCTCGCTGCCCCCGTCACACACACAGGGCACACAAACGCCTTTTGCTCAGCAAATATGTATGGGTGTGTGTGCATATTTACCCATGCTTCTGTGCACATGTTCTATAAAGTTTTTAAAGACCCCCCCAAAAAGACATCCTTCAGCTGCTAGAATTCAGAAAATAGGTAGAAGCAGGCACGAGGACCTAAAACAGGCACTTTCAGACAAGGCGGAATCTATGGGGATGCTCCAGGTCAAAGTTTTGGCTGAATGAAAGGAAAGTTGGGGAAGATCTATGTTTTATCTAAAGTTTATGTTAACCAGGCAACGCAGTGCAGCTGGACTGGGAGGTCATAACAACAGACGCATCCTGAGGCGGTCACAGAAAACCTGAGGATTTTCTTGTTTTTGATTCTAGAACCCTCTAGAGGCAGAGGCCTCTCTCCCGGATAAAATCTCCATGTGTCCACCTAAGACTCCTGCACCTCGGGGCCCAGGAAGTCTAGGAGGGGGCTTACAGAGTCACGAGAGAAGCTTAAAGAGTTTGAAAAAGTGAAGAAACATCCAAAATTCCCCCAGTCCTTGTTCTTTAGGTGTGGAAATGAAGGTCCCAGATTAAATTCAGCTCGAAAGAAGAATGGACTGGAAATTTCTCTTCCTTAATATTCTGAGCCCAGGAAAAGGTTATCTGGTGAATGATTCCCTTCCCCCATGTCAAACTTTTGGGTTGTCCATCATACACAAGCTTTAAAACAGCAGAATTTCAGCTTGATGGGCCAATGCTTCTCTCATGGCCTGGTTTCCCCATTTGGGAAACACCCCAGAGGAGACACAGATCCCACCCAGGCTCAGCTACCATATACAAGAACGCCCTCAGCAGGGCCTCCTCAAACAGGGCGCCTTGGCCCAGGCTGAGGCTGCATCCCACAAACAGCTTTCTGCCCACTGTGGGCACCAGGCACCCTCCAGAATAATCCCAGGGTGAAGACTGCCGAGTAGAGTTCTAGAGTCCGAATTAGCAAGGTGCAGGTGGCGGCCTCCATTCTCGCTCTTACATGCTGAGGGCCCAGGCCAGGGCAAAGTTTAGGCAAAATAGGGATTATCTGGTTTCCCTGTCACTCTCCCCCTTTTGTCCCCTACTTCTCCTTGTTTGTCATAAGCAATGCTGTTGTGTGAGACTGCTCTGCCCGAGGTGGCCCATGACCTTGCCTCCCAGTCTGGCTGCATCCCAGTGGCCTTGGTGTAAGTGCGGGCAGCCAGGCAGACCTGGCCGCCTCTTGGTGCAGCTTCATTAGCAGGCCTCTACTAAGCCTTGAACAGAGTGACCAGTTGATGGCCACCAGGAGAACGTTTGCTTTACTCTTTCACCAGACCCTCAGAGTCCTCTTGGTACCCTGGGGCCGTCATGGGATGCACGGCTCGGGTTTACATTTGCTGCTGTTCTCCCGGGCCATCTCCTGGTTTCCTGTTCTATCACACTTGTCTTTTACCTTTCTCCTCTTAAAATAAGACTTCTCTTCCTCCATGATACTGAAAGATGGTGGATATCTGAAGGGAGCAGCAGAACTCACTTAAAAACAGAGACACAAGGGAAGAAGTAAACTAAGGGCCGGTGGAGAGGGGCTGGGAGAGCTGGGGTGAGCCCGACACTGCCACCATGGAGTTGCTCTCCCTGCCTCAGTTTCCTCATCTGCAATAGGAGGTTTAAACAGGCCCACTCTTAATAGATGGGTTTGTCGTAACACTGAATATGGCAATGACCAGCACAGAGCTTTTCATATTTACGTGGCCGAGATCTGTAGACTTCTAGCAGTCCACAGAAACTTCTCTGGTGGAAGTGATACTAACAGACAAATGGGCATTCTCTTTATGCTAATAAAGTGGTTACAAAACACTATTCGAAACCTCTCCAGGTATAGTGGTTGCAGGAGGAAACCTGATTTCTCCCTGTGGGTGGGTAGGGAGCAGGTGCAGGGGATGGGCCTGAGCCATCATGGCAGGATAACAAGAGGCCCAGGTCAGCCTTCTGGAGTGTCTGAGGGAGAGGATTATTTGAGATTGCCCTGATTTGCATGCATCATGTTCCGTAGAAGAGCTGCTTGGCCAACTCTTGAGAGCATAGAGAATGTTTTAAATGCCAGATTCAATTCTACATCCTGAACATCGTTCAAAAAATGATCTAAAACCACTTTTTGAGGCCAGTGGGTTTCCTTTGGTGGAGCTCTGGGACTGACCCTCTCTGAGAATGAGCTAGCAGGCAGCTGGTAACTTAATCAGAAGGAACCTCTGTTACCTACCAGCCTGCTCTGCTACCTAAAATGCCACCAGACAGGGCCACACCTCTGCTCTGGGTCCTCCGGGAAGTCAGTCAGCCGGGGAGAAGGGCTGATTTCTGTTATCAGTGGCTGCGATACTTGCGGCTGCATGGGGAAAATCCTGTTTTTTTAGAAAATATATGCATTGTTCTGAAGCTTGACCTTTTTAACATATCCCAGATATCTTTCATTTTGGTATACATAGATTTCCCAGATGTGCTTTTTTGGGTGCATAGACGAAGAAGGACCACCCAGTTATGAGTGGTCAGGTAACAGCACAACAGCCTGTAAGAAAGCGAGCTTTCCATCACTAAAGGGGGCCACGCAGACACCAGCCACCTGTCACTCCAGATGAGCAGTGCGTGAGCTGTTCATAACACAAGAATAGTAGTTGAGTCTTAGTGAGCAGTCACTGTCCCAAGCACCATCCCAAACACTTTACATGGGCTGTCGCCCTACAGACACCATGAAGTGGGTGTTATTACTACTCCCCTAATGCAGATGAGAAAATGAAGGAGGCTCGGGGAGTTAAGAAACTTGTCCAAGGGCGTAGAGCTAGTAAGAGGCAGAGCCTGGAGTCAAACCTGGTGAGGATGCCTCCTGAAACCAGGCTCTCAGCCTTAATGCTGTAACACTCACCTTCACAGGAGGCCTGCAAGCATCCTTCCATCTGTGGGGTTCAGTGACTCCCCCTTCACTAGGGGCAGCTGCCATTGGTGTTCCTGTCGAGTTGAACCTGACTCACTGGCACCTTCCTGTGCTTAGCCAGAGTAAGGTCAAGAAAAGATGCATGGCTTTGAGGGGTGCAGGTCTCCCCTGGAGGAAGAAGACAGTAGGAATGTTCCCTCTCAGGCATGACTAGCCCAGGAGGGGCAGGAACTGCCATTTGGGTGTGCCTTCCAGCTGACACCCAGGGTCCAGTCCAGGGACAACAGAGAGCCCCCAGGGCTTTCACGGTCCTTTAGGGGCTACACCAGCCCTCCTTGGTTATTTTGAGTTGGTACGTCCTCTGGTTTGTGAGCACGTGAGCCTCAGGTCTGGAAGGAGATAAAACCATGTGAAGCCTGGCACGTCTTGTCTTGGCAGCTACTGCCTAGAAGCCACCCAGCACTGGGCCCCCTGGCCTGCTGAGAGCCGGCCCCTCCAAGGCCAGCGCGGCCTCTGCAGCTCCACTCTTTCCTGCTGATTGGACTTCATCACAGAGGCTCCCAGGTCCCTTTTACAGAAAGGGTTAAAAAACAGGTAGAAACAAATTCCTGGGCACAGGTTTTCAGGCTAACAATACTTTCACAAGTTACCCTTTATTAAATACCTGTGATGTGCCTTGACCTTGACAAAAATGTGACTTTTACTGTCACTTCTGGTGCTGCCACTTCCTTGTTCCAATCCAGTTCTTCCTCTTTCTGACTGTGTGACCTTCAGCAGTTTACTGAACCTTTCTAGGTCACACCTCTTTTTTCACCTATAAAATGGGACTAAGAATAGTCCAAATTTTGGACTAAAAATTGTTGTTCAGAGATTAAATAAGACATATAAGACACTTGCCATAGTATCTGGCACTTTAATAAACATTATCTTCTATTATGATTAGAAGATCACTTGTTTTGGTTTTTTTTTGCAGTTTTTTTGTATTGGCCAGGGCTGGGTTTGAACCTGCCAACTCTGGCATATGGGGCCGGCACCCTACTCCTTTGAGCCACAGGCGCCACCCAGCATCTCACTTGTTATTAGCAATTGTTGACTAGGCCAAGATTGTTGTTATTCACATTTTATAGATGAAAAAAGTAAATAATAGACAGGTACAATAAACTATCCCAAATTAGACAGCTAATAAATGATGGAGCAGGAATTTAAACCCAGGCTTTTTTTGGCTTTAAAACCCTCACTCTTGAAGCCGGGTGCAGTGGCTCACACCAGTAATCCCAGTACTCTGGGAGGCTGAGGGGGGAGGATCCCTTCAGCTCAGGAGTTTGAGACCAGCCTTAGCAGGTGGGAGACCTGATCTCTACTAAAAATAGAAAAATGAGCCAGATATTATGATGGGTGCCTGTAGTCCCAGCTACTTGGGAGGCTGAGATGGGAGGACTGCTTGGGCACAGGAGTTCAAAGTTGCTGTGAGCTAATAGTACTCTAATAAATAAACTAAAAAATAAATAAATAAGTTCCTCACTCTTACCTGTCAACTAAACTGCCTCTAGGCAATGCTAGAGTATAATTTAAATATTCAGGATTTTCTTACAGTGTTTCTAGTTATTGATGTTATACTAGAACATCAGATATTCCCACTTACAGGAATAGGCTGCTCATCTGCAAAAACTGCTTAAATTGATCAAAAGGTCAAGGGCCTTCCCCAAGGAATTTAAATAATAATCTTCTAAAGGTGTGGTCCCACCAATCACCCTCCCTCCACCCATCCTCCCCCCTCCCCTCCCTCTCCTATGGTCCATCTTATAAGGGTACGTGTGAAACTTACTAAATGTAGAATATAAATGTCTTAACACAATAACTAAGAAAACGCCATGAAGGCTATGTGAATCAGTTTGGTGAAAATATTTCCAATGGTATATAAAACTAGCACACTGTACCCCATGACTGCATTAATGTACACAGCTATGATTTATTAAAAAAAAATCTTCTAAAGGTGCACGTGGTTTATGGAAAGGTGGTGCAGTTTGCTGGGGAGACTCAGGTGGGTCAGGAGGCCCACACCCCTCCCTGGCCTGCCACTAACCTGCCATGTGACCCTGTCAGTCACTGGCCTTCCTCCAGTGTTGCTGTCCTTCTTTGTGAGGTTGAGACTTGAGTAAGGCTTACTGACTCAATGAAATGTCCCATTCAGTCATTCAATCAACAACTTTTACTGACCACTTACTGTGCACCAGGAACCAGTTTAGGAGCTGGAGAGAGGCAACAGCAAACAAAATAAGGACGTGGTCCTCCTTGGCTTCCCAGAGCTGGAATGGGGGATGGGGAGAAGCAAACTGACAAGGACCACAGAGCCGTGAGCCCTGAAAGCACAGGGCGCAGCACCCAGAGGAAGGCTCCTGATCCAGCTCAAGGGGCCAGGCAAGTTTCCTGGAGGAGAGGACATTTCTGCTGAGAACCAAGGGGCAAATTGGAACTAATGTGGTGGGGGTGAGGGAAGAGGGTGGTGGAGGAGGGCACAGGTGTGTGGATATGTGGGCCTGGGCCATTTGAACAATCCAGTCCTGTTAGTGTGGCTGGGTCTCCAAGGGTGAGGGGAGCAGAGGCTGACAGGAGGCTGGGGGACAGGGAGCAGGCGGGCCCTGACTTCATGCCAGACCTTGCCAACCCTGTTAAGTTTTTTTATTTGATCTTAAAATTGTTCTTGAGCATCCCAAGGGTTAGGCTAACTTGCAATTTAGGAAGATCCCCCCTGCCTCTGTGGCAGAGACTAAATCAGAGGTGGTAAGGGAAGTGGGAAGATTGCAACAGAGATGGGAGTGTCCCTGGCCAGGAGCACAGGCTCTCGGGCAGAGCAAGGTTTGACTTAGTGGCTCAAGTGACAGAGCATCAGCAGGACCACACAGGGAGGCACTGGGCAGAATACAGACACAGGTCTGTGGCTTGGCTACATCCAGGATCCTGAGCTAGGTTTTCCTTCCCTTAACCAGACACAGGCTCTCCTGGAGGATCAAAGCTCTCCCCATGTCACCGCAGTCCCTCTCCATGTCACCCACAGCTCAAGACCCGCCCTCTTGTCCGGCTCCTGAGTTTCTCATTCACCCATCCAGTTGCTGACTGGTCAGCCCAACTCAGCAATCTCTAGGCACCACAATTTCAATGCCTTCCGAGGGAACAGCTCACCTCTCCCAGCCCCACCCTTCCCCTCTTCCCTTTGGGAGCCCCATTCCTGCAAACAGCACCCTCTCCAAACAATCTGCCTCCAAACACAGGCTGCCTAGGCTGCAGGAAGCAGAGTGTCCCCCACAGTGTGTGCCTGAAACTTTGTGATTGGCCTGCCAGCCTGTCGCAGGGAGCAGTGGGGAGAGAGCAATTATCCGCCTTCAAGACCCCACCTGTGCTGTTAGCAGGAATGTTGCTTTCCTGGGTGTCGATATAAGCCGAGGGTCATTTTTCAGCATTTGCCAATGGCTGTAATTGCATAGGCCGAGTAGCTCCCCAGAGAATTCCCGCAGTTCCCCATTCTTTCCTCCCGGACAGTGCTCTATAGCTGCACCCCAGGCCATGGATCATGTTTTTCACATAACCCGTTAATTACTAAATAAAACAACCCAGCTTTCAACCTGATTAGCCCAGATTAATGGCCAGCAGCAGGTTTCACGCTCCTGCACAATTTATCACTGAAAGGAACTGTGTCTTTAATGATCTAGCTACCTGGCCTGGCAGGGCGTGCTCAGGCCTGGGCCTTCTAGAGGAGTTAATTGCTCTTCTTCGTTTCTGACCTGGAAAGGCCCAGGTGACAGTTCCCATTAGCCAGGCTTGGCCTGCCCAATGACAAAAGATGGCAGGAAGCCCTTCCCTCCCACTTTGTTCGGAAGATATATGGAGGTCAGGTGTCCCCAACCCCAACACCCCAGCTGCCAGCTAAAACAGGTTGAATCAACCTGTAAATGTATGTAATTTTCCATCCCCCTTCTGCTTTTTCGTTCTTCCTCCTTCAATATGTTGAAAAGAGTAAATAATTTTCGGCCTTGTTGGATTTCTCCAAGAGTTGTAAAAATAAGAAAAATGTTATTTCCTCTGCTTTCTTTCTGTTACATTTCCGCATGCTTTGGCTTTTTCGGAGAGACAGAACGAGAAAATGTCTGTAATGATTTGTCCCAGAAAGACCCTTTGATTAACAGACTCACTGAATGTCAGAACCAGTCCCAAGCATCTGAGCCAACTCTTGTATTTTCCAGACGAGGGCGCTGCTGAGGCCCAAGGGAGAAGGAACTGACTTATCCAAGGGTACATGCCAGGCAGGGGTGGCACTGAAGTTCACCAGGTCTGTGCTTTTTCCAGCAGCCAGCACTGCCTGGGGCTGGCACCACTTCTTATTGACTAATTATAACAGTGCCACCACTTATTGAAAACTTACTATGTTCCAGAAGTCTTTCTTTTTAATAGTCACACACTCCGTGAGGGAGAAACTCTCCCCATTTTTCAGGCAAGGGGACTGAGCAACTGTTTGTGCCCGAGCAGTGCTGTTCAGTAGAACTTTCTGCAGTGAGGAAATGTTCTCTATCTGTGCTGTCCCACACTGGGGCCACTCCTCTGGTGTGGCTCTCAAGCATTTGAATTACGGCTACAGAGGCCACACTTTCAAATTGTGCATTCCTGTCACATAGAAATATAATTGATTTTCTTTTCTACAATTGATTTTTATATGCTGATCTTGTATCCTATAAGCTTGCTAAACTCATCTATTAGTTCTAAGTTTCTTCATCAATAAAATTTATTTTCTAGAGCAGCAGTTCTCAACCTGTGGGTCGCGACCCACAGGAACTTTATTAAAGGGCTGTGGCATTAGGAAAGATGAGAACCACTGTTCTAGAGCAATTTTACACATACAGAAAAATTAGGCACAAATACAGAGATTTCCCATATCCCCGCCCCCCCCCCAACCTTGTGCACCTGGCACCTGATTTCCTCTACTATGAACAAGTAACACCAGTGCGGGAGGTTTGTTACAGCTGGTAAACCATAGTGATATAGAACTATTGGCTAAAGTCCATATAGGCTTCACTGCTTTGTTGTCAGTGCTGAGTTTTGAAAAATGGATAATTCCATGTACCCATGATCACAGTATCATACAGAAGAGTTTCACGGCCCTAAAAATCTGTGCTCTGCTGATTCACACCCCAAGCAACTGCTGATCTTTTCACTGTTTCTACGGCTTTGCCTTTTCCAGAATGTCATATAGGAAGAATTGCATAATATACAGTCTGCCCAGAATGGATTTTTTCAATTAACAACATACATTGATGTTTCCATCATATCTTTCCATGGCTTGATATCGTCCTTCTTCTTACCACTCAGTAATAGCATTCTCCTGACTCGTTGTACTACAGTTTCAATACTGAGGACATCTGGATTGTTTCCAAGGTTGGCAATTATGGATAAAGTTGCTATAAATATTCATAAATAGGACTTTGCATGAACATAAATTTTTAACTCATTTGATTAAATACAAACAAATGCAATCACTGTATTATATGGTAAAATTTTGTTTAGCTTTGTAAGAGCCTGCCGAATTGGCTGAATCATCTTGCATTCCCACCAAATTAATGAGCGTTCATATTGCTCCACCCCCTTACCTGCATTCGATGGTGTCAGTGTTTTGGATTTTTGCACTTCTCATAGGTGTGCAGTAATGTCTCATTTTGTATAAATTCGCAATTCCCTAATATGCGTGATGTTGAACATCTTTCATGTGCTTGTTTGCCGTCTGTTATCTTCTTTGATGAGGTGCCTGTTCAGGATTTTTGCCCATTGTTTAATCAGGTTGCTTATCTTCTTATTGTTGAGTTTTAAGAGTTCTTTGTGTACAGTAGATTGGATAACGGCCATTTCTCAGATGTGTCTCTGCCAATGTTTTCCCAGCATATGAATTCTTTTCCCATTTTCTTGACAGCGTCTTTCACACCGCAGAAATTTTTAATGTAAAAAAGTCCATCTTATAAATTATTTTTTTTTCATGGATTATGCCTTTGGTGTCATTTCTAAAAAGTCATCGCCAAACCAAAGACCATCTAGACTTTCTCCTATATTATCTTCTAGGAGATTTATACTTTTTTCATTATACATTTAGGCCTATAATCCATTTTGAGCTAATTTTTCTGAAGGATGTAAGCTCTGTCTGGATTCATGTCTTTGCATCTAGATGTCCACTTGTTCTAGTACCATTTGTTGAAAAGACTATCTTTTCAGACAGGCATGGTGGCTCACGCCTAGAATCCTAGCACTCTGGGAGGCTGAGAAGGGAGGATTGATTGAGTTCAGGAGTTCCAGACCAGCCTGAACAACAGCAAGACCCCTGTGTCTACTAAAAATTAAAAAATTAGCTGGGCATGTGGTGGCCACCTATAGTCTCCACTACTCAGGAGACTGAGGCAGAAGGATCACTTGAAACCAGGAGTTTGAGGTTGCTGTGAGTTAGGCTGATGCCAGGACACTCTAGCCTGGGCAATAGTGTAAGACTCTGACAAAAAAAAAAGAAAAAAAAAAGAAGGAAAGAGAGAAAAGAAAAGACTATCTTTCCTCCATTATGTTGCCTTTGCGTCTTAAGTGTCTATTTCTGGGTTCTTCATTCTGTTTTACTGATCAGTGTGTCCATTCTTTCACTCATACTGCACTGTCTCAATAACTAGCTTTATATTAGTCTTGAAGTCAGTGTTTATCCATCCTCCATCTTTGTTCTTCTCCATCAATGTTGTTGGAAAGAACAGACATCTTACAATATTGAGTTCTCCTATCCGTGAACATGAAATATGCAATTATTCAGATAATATCATTATTCCAAGCCAAAGAGACTAGCAGACAAAGCGTAGTGGCATTTACTTCTCCTGTAAAGCAGATTCAGAGTGACTGCAGTGCAGTACCTCATGGTCTCAGGGTCTGGTTCTAACAGTAAAGACAGGTGGGCTGGGAAGAGGTGGTGGAGGGAACACAAGAATGGAATAAGCACAGTAGTGGATGTGTTGAGGGAGCTTTTGAAAGTCCCAGATTTGGGCTGGGGAGAGCTACAGGGTACACCTGAACCTCAGCTCAGCTTGGATGAATCAACAAGCCAGGTCCAGGGCAGACAGGCAAGACTGGAGGCCAAAGAGGAAGAGAAGGAATACAAGGCTCCAAACCCCTCATTAAGAAAATTCTGAGGACGGTTTCCCAGATCTTAGAGGATATCTCTTCACCTGTTTCTGTTCAATCATGACACAATCTCAACCTTGATCAGAGAGGGGAAAGTTAGTGGATGCCATAAATAAACCTCTCATCATTGCCAGGCAAACCCAGGACCCTCCACATCTCCCCTCTGGCCCTCGCTGGGGCCTGAGCCCACCTGTATCTAGGTGCTGTCTGGCCCCCCGTTGGTTTTCCATTTCACTGGTGTCCAGATTGGAAGGCCCCAAGATTTCAGTTACTTCGTCCTTGCCCTACATTTTAAAGATGAAGAAACCAAGGGAACAACAACCCCTCGGCCACATTCAAGACATCTTATTTATGTATTTATTTATTTATTTATTTTGAGACAAAGTCTGCAGTGCTGTGGCATAATCATCATATCATGCACCTATAGTCCTAGCTACTCAGGAGGCTGAACCAGGAGGATCACTTGAGCTAACTCCCCAGGCTCAAATGATCCTCCTTGTTCAGTTTCCTGAGTAGCTAGGACTATAGGTGCATGTTACCACATTACACTAATTTTTTTCTATATTTTTATAGAGACAGGATCTTGCTATGTTGCCCAGGCTGGTCTCAAACTCCCCAGCTCTAGTGACCCTACTGCCTTGGCCTCCCAAAGTGCTGGGATCACAGGCATGTGCTACCAAACCCAGCCCATCCTCTTATTTTTAAGGTCAGTTCTCCTTGGCCTGAGGGACCTGAGAGCAGGACTAGCCGGACTTCACAGGCCCCCAAAGGGAAAGGACATGGGCCAGGAGTGTTTCCAGGACCCACTTTGGCACTGGGAGCAATTTGGCTTATGCCTGAAGAACACTTCATCCAAAGCAATACCCAATTCTCAGCCTAAGGGAACAGAAGCAGAGAGGCTTCTTAGTCCCGATCAATGTCTTTTCCCACAAGGAATGAGGAAATAAAAACCATGTTGAACCCTCTCATGCTGCAAATGAAAAGGAGACAGGGCTGGGGCGGGGGCAGCCAGGGAGCATGGGTGGGGGCATTTTCCATTGAACTTTTTCTGCTTATGCAATAGATCTTCATTATCTACACTGTCCGGTGGCTCCCCAGCTCCCCCAGGGAGATGCTTAATGACATAAATTGCTTAACAAGCGATGACTGGTACTCCCAGAGAGCTGATGGAAGAGGAAGGCAGCCTGCTTCTATCTCCTAGTTTAGTGTGTTTCCTTTCTCCCAGCTGATGTTTGAGATACTGGCCGGTCAGAGAGAAAAGGCAGCTGGCCCCAGCGTTTGCTCTGCTGGAAGACCGGCCACAGGGCAATGTTGCCAGCTGCTTGCCCTCCGGAGGGAAAGCAGGCCTCCATTTGTGTGCACAGATTCCCTATTTGGACACACCCTGTCTAAGGCTCCACCTGGAAGTCACATTTACTTTCACTCTATTTACCAAACACAAGTATTGTAGTCACCGTGTGCCAGGTAATATGCCAGGTGCTTTACAAATATTAACTTACTTCATCTGCTAGAGAGAGTTACAGAGTTAGGTTCATTTCTAAGCTCATTTTAAAGATAAGGAACTGAGGTATGGGGTGGGGTGGAGGGTTAGATCTGCCCATCCTTGAGGAACATGGTGGCTTTCTCACACCTCCACCCTGCTTCTGGAGCCAGGCCTGGCCTCATCGGTTCTCTGCTCTCCCTCCAGGTCCAGCCTGCACCTCTTCCTCTTTTACTAAACTGAGGGCCCTTCCAGGCTACGCACACCCCCTGCTGACCTTGCCCCTCTCAGCCTGTATGGGAGGCTCTACTGACCTCCTTTCACGCACACCCTCATATACAAATGTCCAGCAAATCCACTGTCCGTGATTTTCATCCAAGATTAAAAATCAGGGAGAGACAGTTCTCTTTTAAGGAAATGACCTGAAAAAATGTCAAGGATTATATGCAGAGATATTATCCTCATGTTCTTTCTAAGACTGAAAAATTAGGACTCGTCTTGGAGGAGTATCATGCAACCATTAAAAATGCCGATTTCTGGAAGCTGTTAGTGAGAGAGCGTGTTAAGGGGCAAATGGGACTCACATCACGTACACACAGTGAGTGCTCTCATCGGTGTGAGTGGGAGGGGGCAGGGCTCTGCGGGTGAGAATAGTTTATCACTGACACTGTTAAACAGTGGCATGCCAAAGGAGGGGGTCAAGGACTGACCCCACTGACGTTTTGGTTTGTATTTTCTGTTGACCTGCATGAGCAAATACATAAAACATCAATGGGGTCAGTCCCTGACCACCCCTTTTTGGGTGACTATATTAAGAACTGCTGTCCTGTGGTGATGATAAAAAAGCAGACAGGGGCTCAGGGTCTGTAGCTCAGTAGCTAGAGCTCCAGCCACATACAGGAGAGCTGGCGGGTTTGAATCCAGCCTGGGCCCGCCAAACAACAATGACAACTACATCAACAAAATAGCCAGGAGTTGTGGCGGGTGCCAGTAGTCCCAGCTACTTGGGAGGCTGAGGCAAGAGGATCGCTTAACCCAAGAATGTGAGGTTGCTGTGAGCTATGACACCAAACACTCTATCCAGGGTGACAGCTTGAGACTCTGTCTCCAAATAAAAGACAGGTTTTAGCTAATTTTATTCTTGTTTTAACATTTGCTGCAGATAATCCACCTCCTTATCACCAGTACTTGAGGGGGACTACTTATATCACACCTCCAGCCTTGGAACGTCCCTGCTACCATGTGTCCATCAAATGTCACTTAATGCATCATTCAATGTGTCTTCCTTGCAGGACCTTAAATGTTCTGAGAGAATTTCTCTAATGCTTAAGAATGTGGAACATACTTTCCTGTGTTTATTGGCCATTGATATGTCTCCTTTTGTGATGAAAAAGCATTGGGTTGTTTGCTTTTTAAAACTGATTTGTAGGCCAGGTACAGTGGCTCCCACCTGTAATCGTAGCACTCTGGGAGGCAGGGGCAGGTGGATAGCTTGAGCTCACAGGTTGAGACCAGCCTGAGTAAGAGCGAGACCCTGTCTCTAAAAATAGCTGAGCGTTGTGGTGGGTGCCTGTAGTCCCAGTTACTCAGGAGGCTGTGCCAAGAGGATCCTTTGAGCCCCAGAGTTTGAAGTTGCCATGAGCTATGATGCTATGGCACTTTACCAAGGGCAACAAAGTGAAACTCTGTCTCAAAAAAACACAAAAAACCTGATTAGTAGAAGTTCTTTATATGTTCTGGATGCAAATTCTTAGTGGGGCATTTTAGCAAACTTCTGTTTGTTTTTCTTATTTATAAGTTTATTTTTAATGAGCAGAAATTTTTAATTTTGATGATATCCAATTGATTAATTTTTAAATTTCATGGTTACTACCTTTGTGTGCTACTCAAGAAACCTTGGCATACTTCAAAATGCCAAAAGTATCCTACCTTTTTTTCTAGAAGACTTAATCGTTTTAACTCTAAATTTAAAGTCTAAAATCTACCTCTATTCTTGTGAATTGTGTGAGCGAGGGGTTAGTGTTAGTTTTTTCCTGACATAGGGATGTCTAGTTATTCCATCATACTCGTTGAAAAGACTTTTCTTCCGTTATTGATTTGCCCTGTGTCTTCGTCAAACATCAGTTGATTGTATGTGTGAGATATTTCTGAATTCTGTTCTCTTGATCAAATAATTCTGCCTCTCCAATGTACCGCTATAGTAAGAAATTTTATAGTAATCAAGTAATTTTATAGTCTGAGACTTTTAAGATGTGTTCTTTTTTAAAGATGGCTTTAGGTAATCTAGGTTCTTTGAATTTTCATATATATTTTAGAATCGACTTTCCAATATTTAAAACTGTGCTTGTTGAGAATCTTACTGAAATGTTGCTGACTCTGGAGATCAATTTGGGGAATCGATATCTTACCCATATTGCCTCTTCTTATGCATGAATGTGGCGTAAATCTCCATTTGTTTCTGTCGTCTTTATTTCCTCTCAGCAACGTTTTTAATTTTCAATGTAGTAGTTATTAATGCCTTTTGTTATTTTTTCCCACTGAGCATTTTATATTTTATCTTATTATTAACGGACTTGTCTTCATTATTTCATTTTCATTTGGCTTGCTGCAGGTGTACAGAAATATAATTAACTTTGTATATTGACCTGCTTGCAACCTGGCTAAGTATGTATACTATACTCATTAGCCTAATAGCCTTTTTTTGACTTTAAAGTAGTCCTTAAAGTTTTCTATGTGAACAGTCATATTATCTGAAAATAATGCCAGTTTTACTTCTTCCTGTCCAAACTTCATACCTTTATGTTTCTGGCTTTACTGAGCCAGATAGGACATCAATACAATTTAAAATAAAAGAGGTAGGAGTGACCATCCTTGCACTGTTCCTGACATTAGGATGGAGAGCATGTAATTTTTTTACCACTACATAAGGTATTGATTTTAGGTTTTGCATGGACACCCAGTGTTAGGTGGAGGAAGTTTTCTGCATTTCCTTGTCTGCTTAGAGCTTTCTTTTTCTCCTATAAATGGGTATTCAATTGATCACATGCTTATCATCTATTGAGATTACATATGATTTTTCTTCTTTTTCTGCTAATACAGTGACTTATATTGACTCATCTTCTAATGTGAAAGCAACTTGACATTCTTGTGCTAAATTCAGGATATCTTATTCTTTTTATACTCTACATCCTACTGCTACATTCAAGTTTCTATTATTTTGTTAAGGATTTTTGAGTCTAATTTCTTGAGGCATATTGGTCTATAATCTTTCTTGTAACGTCTGTCACTTTTTGGTATTAGGAATTGTTAGCCAGGTGTGGTGGCTCACGCCTGTAATCCTAGCACTCTGGAAGGGTGAGGTAGGTATATTGCCTGAGCTCAGGAGTTTGAGACCAGCCTGAGCAAGAGCAAGACCCCACCTCTACTAAAAATAGAAAAACTAGCTGGGTGTTGGGGCAGGTGCCCATAGTCCCAGCTGAGGGAGGCTAAGGCAAGAGGATTTCTTGAGCCCAAGAGCTTGAGGTTGCTGTGAGCTCTGATGATGTCATGGCACTCTACCTAGGGTGACAGAGTGAGACTGTCTAAAAAAAGGGGGGGGGGAGTTTTTTGGCACATAAAGAAAGTTGGGAAGTAATTCTTACTCCTCTCTTTTATGAAATTGTTTCTACAAGACCGGTATTATTTTTCCTTCAATGTTTGGTAGACTTTCCAGTGAAGCTAACTGAAGCTGGGGGTAGGGTTGGCTGTTTTATTACCTATTTTTTCTTCAGTGACCTTTGGTAGTAAACTTTTTCCCTGATGTGGTTTTCAAGGAATTTGTACATTTTATCTACATTGTCAGATTTATTGGAGTGAAGTTTTCCATAAGACATTCGGATTATTCTCCTAAAATCTATAGATTCCGTAGGTGGTATCACTTTTCTCTTTCCTGACTTAAGTAATTTATATCATTGCTTTTTAATAACACCTTATCATTTGGCCAGGAACTTAACCGATGTTGTGATCTTGTGCAAGAGCAAACTAGCATGTTGTTTTATTAGTTTTCTTTAAGTTCTATTGAATTGATTTTCTGTTCTGATCTTTATTATTTCCTTTCTTCTGCATATTTTGGTCTTATTTGTTTTCCCTTATCTAATTTCATAAGGCAAAAACCAAGACCATTGATTCAGAACTTCTATTCTTTCCAAACATTGGCATTTAGTGCTAAAACTCACTCTAAATATTGCTTTAGTTGCATTCTACCAATTTGAATATGCTGCATTTTAACTTTTACCCAGTTAAAGATACTTCAAAATTTTTATAATTTCTTCTTTGACCCAGGTGTTAATTTCTAAATATTGGATTATTTTCAAGATATATTTTTGTTACTGGTTTCTAATTTATTTTCATTGTGGATATAGGATACACATGTATAATTTGAATCCTTAAAAATTTATAAAGCCTTTTAAATGGCAGCAAATATTGTCTATCTTGCTAATGTTTTCTATGTCCCTTGAAAAGAATATGTATTCTACAGTTGTTAATTGGAGTGTTCTGTTGAATGTCACTATGACAATTGGGGGATGTTTGTCAAGCTTCTCTATCTTTGTTTTCTATGTGTTCTATCATTTATTGAGAGAAGGGTATTGGAATCTCAGCCTGCAATTGAATATTTCTTCTTGCAATTTGATCAGTTTAAGCAAAGCTCTGTTATTCAATGCAAAAATGTTTAGGACTATTGTGCCCTCTTGATGAAATGACTTCTCTACTATATAGAATGACTTCCTCTTTTTTTTTTTTTTTTCTTTTCTGAGAGACAGTCTCCCTGTGTCACCCTGATAGAGAGCTGTGGTGCCATCATAGGTCAGGGCAACCTCCAACTTGGGCTCAAGAGTTCCACTTGCCTCAGCCTCCTGAGTAGCTGGGACTGCAAGTGCCCGCCACAATGCCTGTCTAGTTTTAGAATGACTTTATTTGCTTTTGGTAATATTTCTTCTCTTAAAATCTACTTTTTTGATATTAACATGCCACACCAACATTTTGTTATTGTTGTTTGTTGGTGCCACTGTGGCACCCTGTCACTGCATGAATAAAAACAGCTGGGACATGGATTAGAAGTACATGCTTGCAAGAGGTGGGCGTCCCATAGGTGCAGGAAAAGCCCTGCGTAACCTCTGCCGTGGCCTTTTATTGAAACATTATACAACAGATGTGGGGGTGCCCAGTGATGACATACAAGGGCTACATGCTCAATGATCGCTATGTGCTCTTTCCCCATGGCTCAACTCCCATCCTGTTGCACCACAAATGTCCAAGGTTTAACACCTGCTGGTTAACAAGCTACCGATCTTATCTCATTAAAGCACTCAGTTGCTTGAGGGCTTGTCTCTGGGCTGCAAAACATCTCCATCTCCATTCCACCTAGGAGATTGTCCTGCTCCCAGTGCCTCCCTCAAGAACCAGCCACCACTTCTACAAGCCTGGTGCTCAGTCTCCTACAGTTGTTGTTTACAGTTAGTATGGAATACTTTCCTAATGTTTTATTTTTAACCATTTGTATGTTTGCATTTAAGGTGGATTTCTTGTAGGCAGCATATAGCTAGTTCTTCCTTTTTTAATCAAGTCTGAAAAGTTTGCCTATTAATTGGGGTGTCTAGACCTTTTACACTTAATTATTGGCGATGCTGATTTTAAATCTAAGATCTTACTTATTTTCTATTCTTTTCTTGTTACATCTATTCTTTATTCCCTTTCCTGCTTTTTCTGATTTCTTTTGGGCTAATTCAGTGTTTTGCAAGATTTCATTAAATTCATCTCTTTTTTAACTTATTAACTATACCCCTTTCTCTTGTTATTTTATTATTTACCTTAGGATTTATATGGAGTATCTTTAGTTTATCTTCAAGTGATATTATACCCTGTTACATACTAGTACCTTAAGAATACCTCTATTTCTCCTCTTCTTTCATTTGTGCTGTTGTTGTTATATATTATACTTCTGCCCACTATGTTATTATTTTTTACTTAAACAATTATTTTTTAAAAGATTCAATAAATTAGAAAAAAATTTGAGAGCTCTTCATTACTTTGTATAGATTCATATTTTTGTCTGATATCCGTTTCCTTCTGCTTAACAGTAGGAAATTTGATATTTCCTAAGCTTTTCTTTGTCTAAAAAATTTTATTTCAATATTCTAACTTTTCCCCAGTACTTCAAAGGTATTGCTCCATTGTCTTCTAGTTTGCATTAATTCGGACAAGAAATCTGTTGTCCTCTCATTTTTGTTTTTCTACATGTAATGTGTTTCTTCTTTTTCTTCCTTCTTCCTTCCTCCTCCTCCTTCTCCTCTCACTTTGTCACCACACTACAGTACCATGGTGCCAGCCTAGCTCCCAACAACCTCAAACTATGGAGTTCAAGCAATCCTCCTGCCTCAACTTGTAGCTAGGACTACAGGTAAGCACCACCATGTCTGACTAATTTTTCTATTTTTAGTAGAGATGGGGTCTCATTTTGCTCAAACTGGTCACGAACTCCTGAGCTTACATGATCATCTTGCCTCAGCCTCCCAGAGTTCTAGGATTACAGGCATGAGCGACTGCGCCCCGGCTACTTTTAAAATTTTCTCCTTTTCATTGATTTTAACTAATTTAATTGTGATGTTAGTTGATGTAGTTTTCTTGATGTTTCTTGTTGAGCTTCATAGTTGTAGTTCTATAGTTTTGTAGTTTTTTCTTTCTTTTTTTTGAGACAAAGTCTAACTCTGTCATCTTGGGTAGAGTGCCATGGTGTCATCATAGCTCACAGCAACTTCATACTCTTATGCTTGAGCAATCCTCTTGCTTCAGCCTCCCAAGTAGCTGAGACTATGGTCTGCCACAATGCCTGGCTATTTATTTTTTTAGAGACAGGGTCTCGCTCTTGCTCAGGCTGGTCTGGAACTTCTGAGCTCAGGCAATTCACTCACCTTGGCCTCCCAGAATGCTAGGATTACAGGTGTGAGCCTCTACATCCAGCCTTAACATACATTAAAAAAAATATTTTCTCAGTCACTATTCTACCCCTGATACTCTAATCTGTATATTTGGCTGTTTGAAGTTGCCAAAATATGCTTTGTTTTCTCTTTTGCCCCATCTGTGTGTGTGTGTGTGTGTGTGTGTGTTATTTTGAGTAGTTTTTAATGCTACGTATGTGTGTGTTGTATTTTGAATAGTTATAATGCTATGACTTCATGTTCACCAAATTTATCTTATACTATGTACAATGCCTAATCTACC
This sequence comes from Otolemur garnettii, assembly GCF_000181295.1. Lineage (NCBI taxonomy): Eukaryota > Metazoa > Chordata > Mammalia > Primates > Galagidae > Otolemur > Otolemur garnettii. The sequence continues at coordinate 3,401,900 of NW_003852455.1, read as the reverse complement.
ATTAGTCTCATCACTGTATTTTTCACCTCAGACATTGTAGTTTTCATGTCTCAAAGTTCAATTTGGATATATATATCCTCCCAGCCTTGACCACTTCTGGAATAAGTTGACCTAATTTTCATAGACTAGACATGCACAACATGTAAGTCAGCACAGTAGACTTAGTTTCCTATGTTGATCACCTGTGTGTGTTAACCAGTTTGTTATAGTACCTTGAGTGGTCAAGTTACATAGTTTTCTATATTTATTTAACATGTTCCATTTTTCCTCTAGTTTCTTGAAAATATGAAATTTAGTCATAGTAACTCTTTTATATTCTTACTAACACTGCATTATTTGGGTGTCAGTTTTAACTAATCAATTTTTCACCTCATTATGACTTGTATTTTTGTGAACCTTTGCTTGCTTAGTAATCTTTTACTGAATGACAGATATTTAGAATTTTACCTTGTTGGATGCCCAATATTTTTGTATTTCTAGAAATATTCTTTCACTATTGGTCAAGATGAGTAACGAGGACCAGATTTCTCCTCACAGCTGACCTTTCTTTGTAATCTCATTGGTAGACTCATAATTATGAGGTTTTCATTCTAGCTGTTGGGAATAGGCAGTATACTTAGCTTTAGGTGAGCTCTGGGTTCTGTTCCCCTCAATTTTTTTTGTGGTGGTTCTTCCTCTACTTCTGGTCATTTTCTGGCAACATACATTGATCAGTATTCAGCTAAAGATTTATAGAGGACTGTCTGGGATGCTCCAGAGTTCTCTCTGTGTAATTCTCACCACTCAGGTATTCTGCCTCATGACCTATAGCTGTTCTGGCTGCACTGGATTCCCAGCTCCAGCTTCTCAACTCAGGGAGATCACTGAGCTCTACCTTCCCTGCTCCATGGCTTAGAAACTTTCTCCAGGAAGTAAACTGAGCAATTGTAGGGCTCATTTCATTTGTTTCTGGTCTCCTGTCTATCCTCTATTGCATAATGTTCAGTGTCTTGAGTGTTGTCATCTGGTATATTTTTTCTAAATTTTTTAGTTGTTTTGCTATGAGGGTAAATCTAGTTTCACTCTACTCATGTGGACCAGAAAGTTCTGACTAGAGCCTGGAGTCTCAGAAATTTAAGTATGATGTGTTCTTAATTAGTACTTAGATAAAAATACTTTAATTTCCCTTTTGTTTTTTTATATGATTCCTGCTTTATTTATAAATGTACTATTTAATTATCAAATATTTGGGAAATTTTCGTATGTCTTTTTGCTTTTCATTTCTAGTTTATATCCCCTTGGTCAAATAGTATATTCTGTATAATTTGATGCCTTCTAAATGTATTGAAACATGTTTTATGTCCCCAGATATGATATATCTGGTCAATGTTACAGATGCATGTGAAATAATATATACTCTATTACTGGATATTATGTTTTATAAATATCAGTTAGGTCAATTTGGTGATAACCATCATGTATATTGTTTGATATCCTTACTTATTTTCTATTTGTTTTACCAGTTACTAAGAGGGGCATTGAGTTTGTCTGTTTCGTTTTTTCAACTCTGTCAGCTTTTCCTTTGTGTATTTTAAAGCTCCATTATACACATAAAAAGTTATGATTGCTATAAATTCTTGATGAATTCTTTTATTATTATAAAGTATTATTATAAAGTACTCATCATTTTCTTTGTCTTAATATATACATACTGTCTGATATTGATACCAAAGTAATAATATAATAAAGCTAATTCAGCTTTATTAAGATTAGTTATTTGTTTTGCGTTTTTCTTTAAGATTAGTGTTTTTATGGCATAACTTTTATTTTTCTTTTAACTTATCTATATCTTTAAACTGAAAGTAAGTTTTTTGGTAGCCAGCATATAAGATGGGTGTTTTTTCCTGTTCCCTATTCAATTTAACAATCTCTGCCTCTTCATTGTTATATTTAGATCATTTATATTTAATAAAATTGACATGTTTGTGTTTAAACTGGGCATTTTGCTGTTTGTTTTCAGTTTGTCCTTATATTTATTTACTCCTGTTTTCTCTTGCCTTATTTTGGATTGAATATTTTTACTACTATAATGTATCTTCACTATTTACTTCACTATTGCCTATGCCTAATTATTCTATTTTTAGTGATTTCTCCAAAGTTACTATACATATATTTAATTTATCAATGTCTAATTTCAGTTTATATTTTACTACTTCTTGTATAATATTAAAACTTTACAGCAGTATAACTCCATCCTTCATCCTCCATGCTTTGCACTGTTGTTGATATACATTTTATTATATGTCACAAACACCACATTATTGTTTAAATAGCAAGTAATCTTTTGAAGAAATTAAACAAGTAAAATAAAGCCTTTCATATTTATTCTCACAATCATTTATGAATTTTTCTGGTTTGCTTAAATTTGAATTTCTATTATCTTTATCTTCTGCATGAAGTACTTTCTTATATTTTGTAGTACATTTCTGGTCATTAAAAATTTGCTCAGCTTTATGAAAAATGTCTTTATTTTGCTTTTAGTGGGATATTTTTTCTAACCTTAAAGTTGAGAGGGTTTTATTTTGTTTTTATTTTCTTCCCTTTTGTACTTCAAAAATCTTTTTCACTGTGTTCTGGCTTTCATTGCTTCTGAAGAGTTCAACTGTCATTTATATCATTGTTTCCCTTGTATACAAATATGTAATGTGTCTCTTTGTCCTCTAGCTCCTTTGATAACATTTTTTTGTGTGTATTGCTTATTTTTAAGTTTGACTATTATGTGCCTGAATATAGTTCTATGTGTGTTTATGTGCATAGCATATATTTGTGATATAATGTGGGTCTGTATTTTAATAATTTTAACTAATTCTGAGAAATTTGCCTGCCATTATTTCTTCAAGTATTTTTTTCTGTCCTATTTCTCTATCCCCTACCAACCCTAATTACATATGTATGAAACTGTTTGGTATTTTCTCAAAGATAGTAGAGACCCTGTTCAACCTTTTTGATTTCTTTTATCTGTTCAAACTGGATAATTCCAAATCATCTATCCTCAAGTTCATTAACCCTTTCTCATGTAGTCTTTAATCTGCTTTGAAACCCATCCAGTGTAATTTTTTATTTTACAATGTCTTTTTTGGTTTTAGTAATTCTGCTTGGTTCTTTTTAAGGGTTTCTATTTTTTGCTAAGACTTCCAATATTTTTATTTGAATTGTCAAGTATATTAGTAATAGCTACTTTACATTGAAAGTCTGGTCTGTTAATTCTAATATCTGGATCACCTCAGGGTCTATTTCTATTGATTGCCTTTTTTTCCCCTTGGATTTTAATTAGGTCACATTTTTCTACTTCCTCACATGTCTGATGATTTTTTATTTTATGTTCCTTAAAATGTATAATGTGATAAAAGGAGTTCAGATTTGGACACCTTTCTTTAAAGGGCACTGAATTTTATTCTCAAAAGCAGATAAATAGATTGGAAGATCTTTCTTGTCCTGTCAGGCTTGTTTTTTTTTCTTTTTGAGAATAGACCTATTTTTGTTTTGAGCTTAGTTTTAGAGTTGGGCTTATGTCTAAGTCATGGTTCTTCCTCTTAAGACATAATCTTTCTGAAGTCTCAATTGATGAGGTATCTTCATGCTGCTTTGGCCAGAAGTTCAATGTCTCTCAGCAGTACAGGACTTTTTGTGTCTCTGTTCAGCCCTCAGCCCTCAGCCCTGCAGTGTGTGACTTCTACTGGGCACTTGTGAATTATTGGCTTGTGTTGAACAGCTCAGTTCTCAGCCGCAGACCCGCAGTCAATCCCCAGGTCAACTTTGGGGCCTGCCTTTCTGTCCAGTTCCTTCTCTGGTATCCCACCCCACAAGTTTCATCCTTACTCTGAACCTCTTATCTCTTCCTCCTTGGCTCAGGGAGAACCAAGAACTAAGAACTCTAGGTCTTTTTATCACAGCAGGAGAGTTCCCCTGGGCAAAAGCTGGGGTGACCACGGAACTTTGCCTAACATAGTTTACTTCTCTCTGAAATCATTCCCCTATTGCCTGTTGTTCAGTGTCTGAAAACAGTTGCTTTATGTCTTGTCTCTGTTTGTTGTTGTTTAAAGTGAAGTCAACTTCTATACTGCTTCTTGTGTCATGGCCAGATGCAGAAATCCCCATGTGTTTTTAATTTATCACAAGATTAGCTTTTCTGATGATGCAGAGTGGAGGATCCAGTTTCTCTTAACCTTTTGTAATATTTTTTAACAAGGCCCCTTTGCTTAAAGCAAGGAAATCATGTGTCACTCAGCCTTGGCTGACTGAGTGATTTAACTGAGGTTTATGGGGATTAGCTAGAAACTGGCCAACATGCACTATAAAGAGAAAAATGGCTGCTTTATTACGAAATGCACATAGTCTTTTCTGACTACAAATTCCCAAAAAGGGAGATGTTTAGCATTGGGCAGCCTTATTCTGCTGATTTTCTGACACCTAGGAAACAAATGTGGTGTCAGAGTGTGTGGAATCATTGTTTCCCATTACACTCATTACCCTCTGCTAGAATCCCTCTTTGCAGGTTAACAGAAAATCAAGCTCTATCTGAAACCAATAAGCACTGAATGTCCTCACAAAAGAGTATCTTAGCTTATGTTGTCACTTCCTTATTGCCTAGCGTAAATAAATCCCACCTGTTATTCTTGCCATCAGCTCCCTCTTCTTTTACTTCAGAGCACTTAAAATGATCTGTCATCACCCATATATCTGTGTTGCTTATTTTTAGTCTTCCCCAATAGACTATAAGCTCCCTGAGGGCAAAAACTTGGCCTGTAGCCCCAGTCTAGCACAGTGAGTGATAAAAGAGAAGCTCTAAGAATTATCCAATGTATCAATGTATCCACAAATGAGCAGATCCTTTTGGAATTTGTCTAAAAAGGATGAAAACAGAAGGGCTTCAAAGATTAAAAGAGGAATCATTAGTTCCTAAATACCAGCAGACTTGATTCTTTAAGGCACAAAGTCTTCTTTAGCCTGAGATGCCCATAAAAAGCTACATTTTTTTTTTAAGAGAAAGAATCTCCTCCCATTGTCACCCAGGCTGGAATACAGTGATGTAATTATAGTTCATTACAATGTCGAATTCCTGGGCTCAAGGAAGAGATCCTCCTGTTTCAACCTCATGAATAGATGAGATAACAAGCATGTGCCACTATGCTTGGTAATTTTTTGATTTTTTTTGTAGAGATGGGATCTCACAAGTTGCCCGAGTTGGTCTCAAATGCCTGGCTTCAAGCAGTCTTCTCACCTTGGCCTCCAAAATTGCTGGAATTACATGCAGGAGCCATCACACCTGTCTGAGACATTACTTTTAACTAGAAACAAAAATTACTCCTGGAAAATCAATCAAAAGAAATTACTTCTAAGAACTGGGAATAAGAGTGTCTGCCCTTTCTGTAGGGACAGCAATGGTTAGGCCAGGCTTTTGTGACACTCTGGACTATGTCCCCAGGATATACCCCCACAATCATCTTCCCTGATAGTACCATGCACCAGGAAAGGGTTTCTTGCTGTCTGTGGGACCGCTCAGCAGGCATGGGCTTTAATGACTCCCAGGACACTGCAGATTCTACATGTGGTCCAGAGAACATCTTGTCTTCTCTTGGTTATGGCGGCAAATGAAAACGAGAATAAAGGCAGGGCATTTTTTAACTGAAAGACCCCTGGACACAGAACATTAAGGACCATCCGGCCAAAATGTCTGTTCTTATAGGAGAAGAAACTATACCTAAAGACCGAGATGGAACATAACAAATCCAAGGTCACCCAATTAGTAAAAAACATCATGGTGACATGAACCTTCCAGTTCAGGCTGTTATTGTTGATTTGTCTCTCATTTAGCATCTCTATCCCCTCTGTGAACATACGAGGTTGTGCTTTATCTTGGACCACTTCTCCTCCTAAGTCAGAGAATGATCCTTTCTGATCCAGTGTGATTGCAGAAAGTATAAAAAAAGGGGGGGCTTTCTATATTGGCAACACACTGCAGCAAAGTTTGAAATTTCTAGGAAAATGAGACATGAGTCAAAAGTCCAGTGACTGTTCAGAATTAGAAAAGAGTATATCCGAGAGCAGGGTAGTACGGAGAAAGAACTAGCCCAAGAATTTAGAGGTCGGAGCACATTCTGTTCCTTACCCCGAGCAAGGGGAAGCCCTTCCTTTCTTCACCTCTTAGTTTCACCATCTGTAAAATAAGGGGCTGGGTAAATAAGAGTTAGACTCTCTACCATACCATCTTACTTGCATGTCATCCTAAATCAGTGGCACACTCGAAGGAAACGTACACTGCCATTATATAGCTTTGTGGAATTTCTATTTCTCTGTATATGCTCAGAAAGAGAAAAGACCCCTGCTTCTGAAAAAGTTGCATACAGGAGCCTCAATGTGCATCCCGAGCAAGCTGGGAAGTCTGGCCATGTGGACATCCTGGAGCAATCTCCAAAGCTGATCCATTTCCCCACAGAGCAGATAACAATGAGCTTTTCTTTCTTTCTTTTCTTTTGGCAATTTTATTTTCACATTTCACAATGTAAATCAATACTTCCCCCCCTTTTTTATTCCACTTCTTCCCTTCAAAACGATTCTCTCATTGACAAGAAAGGGGAGCAAATTTTCCTCATTGTGCTTTTAAGACAACACTCAGAGTCACAGCACCATGATCTGGTGAAGCAGAACAAGTAACGTAAAACTGACATAAAGCGACCTCCCTCTATCTTTTTCTGTCTGAGGGAGTCCTTCCAGGTGAAGTGGGTACCATCATGGGACGGGCGAGAGGGCTCATCATGGGAGTGAGCCCAGGCGTCACTGGCATGTGGCCTCCCATAGGTGGCCTCATTCCAAAGCAGGTCCCTCTGCGTCATCCCAGGAGGAAGAGGACCCTTCATCAGTATGAGGGGAGGGCCCCCACGTGGGGTGCTGGCATCATACTAGGACAAGCAGGACCTCGAAGACGGGTGGGGGTGGCGGGTAAAATCATCACCTGTGTGCCGGACGAGCAGATGAATTTCTCCTTGTTGAAAAGCAGCACTGTGTTACGAGTCAGGCTCTGGTCCTGCTCTTCCAGCTGCTTCTTTTCTTTTTTTTTTTTTGAGACAGAGTCTCACTATGTCCCCCTGGGTAGAGTGCTGGGGCATTGCAGCTCACAGCAGCCTCAAACTCTTGGGCTTAAGCCATTCTTTTGCCTCAGCCTCCCAAGTAGCTGGGACTACAGGCACCTGCCACAACACCCGGCTATTTTTTGGTTGTAGTTGTCATTGTGGTTTAGCAGGCTGGGTTGTTTCCAGCCACTTCCGATAGCAGTCTTTCACATTCTCTTTGTGTATCCTATCACTGGAGGGTCTCTTTCTCACAGATGGAGAGTCATGGCTGAGGCAGTAGTCACAATAAAACACAGGCAGGTTCCTGTCGGACCCTTGGCTACTCCATTCTGTGAACTGGAGCTATTCTAATGACCCCTCCATGTAGAACATCAGGATTCTACTGCTAGTTTCTCCTCTGACCTGGAGACAAGTCCAGTCAACTCCATCTCACAATAGAGGTTCCTTTATAAATTCAAAAAATAAAGATAGGACCAGACCGTACATAATTATTATTTGTATCCTAGGATGAGAATTGAGTTTAAAGAAAAAAAAAATCCCATAAGTTTATCTTAAATGCGTAAGGAGTTAAATTGTTACCAGTCCAAAGAATTTTGTCAATGACTGTTTTCTATATAGTTCTTTTGAACTTCAAAAATCTCTCCAGGATGATTCTTACAAACACAAGCAGCACAGCTATGGCAAATGGAACCCTGATGAAACTGATCACTAATTGTGAACCGTCACAGATTCATCAACCATTACTATCCTCATACTTCTTACATTTTATATAACAAGCCCTGACACAGAGGTACTGAATATGCATAACTTAAAATATGCAGTTTATACTATTATAAATACAGAGTAACATGTGGGTCTTCACTGACTGTCAGTTCTTCCAGGGAAATCCAGCAGCTGTCTAACATCTTGAAATGTCAGCTAACATGGGGTTTCAGACAATGCTGGATACAATTGACGTGGAGGAGTTTTCAAAAGACAAATGAAAAGATTCCGGGCATAATTAAGGAAACTAGAACTTAACAACATGTTGTCATTGAAAGTTGGGGAAAATGCAACAAGACAGCCATATTTTCCTATTTAACCATAAAATATATGTTTTTATATAAAGTTGAAATGATGCTCTTAGCTGGAGCTGGGTTTCCCAAAGGGTACTAACTCTGAGCATGTGGAACTGTTGTGAGATGTTCTCAGTTAGGCAGAGGGAAGACAGGGCCTTGGCAGCAAGGCAGCATTTCTTCTTAGGACTTGGCCCACTCTCCGGTGGAGTGCTGCTGACCTGCAAGCTCACTGGGCTAAGACAAGCTCTGGGGAGCCGGGCACGGTGGCTCACGCCTGTAATCCCAGCACATGGGAGGCCGAGGCAGGTAGATTGTTGAGCTCAGGAGTTTGGGACCAGCCAGAGCAAGAGCAAGACCCCGTCTCTAAAAAATAGCCAAGTGTTGTGGTGGGCACCTGTAGTCCCAGCTACTTGGGAGGCCGACACAAGAGAATTGCTTAAGCCCAAAAGGTTTGTGACAGCTATGAGCTGTGATGCCATGGCACTCTACCGAGGGCAACAAAAATGAAACTCTGCCTCAAAAATAAAAAAACAAATGAATGAAAACAAAACATGCTGCTTTCATAAGAATGAAAACAAAACAAGCTGTAGTCATAAGAAAATGGGTGATCCCTGCAGGAGTGAGAGTAGGGAGGCTCTTCCTGGGCCCATGGAAGGAATATGTGGACCAGGAATCCAGAGAGTGGGGAGGCTCTGGAGTCTAGGCCAGCTGAGCTGGTAACTAGATCTGATCTTCCCTCCAGCCCCAGGATATCATTCCAGCCATTTTCCTCTCCTGCACCCTCAATTCCTCCCTTTCTATTAGGTCACTGTCAACAGTCTAACAGCAACTAGAAACAGGATCCCAAATGTCCCTTTCACTGTCTTCTAATTTCTCTCCTTCCCTGAACTGCCAAACACCTTGAGAGATTTGTCTTCTCCTGCCATTATCAAATTCACTTCTCCGGTTGTCTCTGTCCCCTGCTGGACTTTCCCACCCCTTTGTCCAGACTTCTCTCCTAAGTCCTACTGTCAGCACTCACCTTTTACTTTTCCTATCAGCAGCAACCTCACCCCGTGCATCACTCCCTCTTCTGGAAAGTCTTCTCTCACTTTACTTCCTGGACAGCATTCTCTCTCATATCTTCCTAGGGGACTGTTCCCCCTTCTAGTCTCTTATGGGCCTCCCCTCATCACCCCAACTGCCCCAGTCCTCTGTGCCTGACTCTCTTCTCTCCTGCTTCTGTATTCTTACCCTTGGTGACTTCATTATTCTTAGCCCATTAAATGATACTCTACTAAGTTTACATCTCCAATATGTTAGTTTCCTTTTGCTGCCATAACCAATTACCACAAACCTAGTGGCTTTAAAACAATACAAATTTGTGTTCTCTTATAATTCTGGAAGTCAGAAATCTTATGGGGCTAAAAATCATGTGTCAGCAGAGCTGGATTTTTTCTGCAGGCTCCTGGAGAGAGCCCATTCCTTGCCTCTTCCAACTCTAGAGGCTGCCAGCATTCCTTGGCTTAGGACCACATCACTCTAATCTCTGCTTCTGTAACTGCAGGAACAGTTCACACTGAGTAACTAGTGTTTAAATTGTTACAGGAGATGCAGAGCCAAAATTGCCCAGGCATGGGCAGTGGGAAGAGCTTTCACCTCCTAATTGTTAACACTGCAAGCTAGAGGATCGACTGCATTGGCATCACCTGGGACTAGTTAGTAATGCCGTGAAAGCGGGACCCACCCTCAGATCCGGGAAAGCAGATTTGAGTATTACCTTCTGTCTCTTTGCCAGTTGACTTGCCATAAAGATTTTTCTTTTCTCAAAAGTTGGCTTCTGTCCTTGGTGGGCAGCGAGCCTGTTGCTTAGTAACACTCATCGTCACATCATCTCTTTTGATTTCTCTCGCATCCATCCTGTAAGAACCACTGAGATCTGCAACAATAACAAAAATAAACAAATGGGATTTAATTAACTGAAAAGCTTCTAAACAGCTAAAGAGATAATGACCAAAGCAAATAAACAACCTACCCAATGGGAAAAGATATTTACATATTTTGAATCAGACAAAAGCTTAATAACTAAGATCTATAGAGAACTTAATCCACATAAAAAAAGCCAACGATCCCATACATCAGTGGGGAAGAGAGATGAACAGAACCTTCTCTAAAGAAGACAGATGAATGGCTAGCAAACATATGAAAAAATGCTCATCAACCCTAATTATTAGAGAAATGCAAATCAAAACCACCCTGAGATACGATGTAACCTCAGCAAGAATGGCCCACATCACAAAATCTCAAAACTGCAGATGCTGGTGCGGATGTGGAGAGTAAGGAACACTTTTACACTGCTGGTGGGACTGCAAACTAATACAAGCTTTTTGGAAGGAAGTATTGAGAAACTTAAAAGAACTCAAGCTAGACCTTCCATTTGATCCTGCAATCCTATCACTAGGCATCTATCCAGAAGGAAAAAAAAAAAACTTTTATTATAAAGACCCTTGTACTAGACTGTTTATCACAGCTCAATTTACAATTGCCAAAATGTGGAAACAGCCCAAATGCCTCCCAACCCAGGAATGGATTGACAAGCTGTGGCACATGTATACCATGGAATATTATTCAGCCATTAAAAAATGGAGATTTTGCAGCATTTGTATTAACCTGGATGGAGGTGAAACACATTATTCTTTTTTTTTTTTTTTTTTTTTTGAGACGGAGCCTCAAGCTGTCCCCCTGGGTAGAGTGCTGTGACATCACAGCTCACAGCAACCTCCAACTCCTGGGCTCAAGCGAGTCTCCTGCCTCAGCCTCCCAAGTAGCTGGGACTACAGGCACCTGCCACAATGCCTGGTCATTTTTTTTTTGGTTGCAGCCATCATTGTTGTTTGGCGGGCCCGGGCTAGGGATTTGAACCCGCCACCTTAGGTGTATGTGGCTGGTGCCTTAGCCGCTTGAGCCACAGGTGCCGAGCCAAAACACTTTATTCTTAGTGATGCATCACAGGAATAGAGAAGCATGAATCTTATGTATTCAACTTTGATATGAGGACAATTAATGACAATTAATGATATGGTGGGGGGTGGGGGAAGGGGAGAGCAGACACAGAGAGAAGGAGGGAGGGGGTGGGAGAAAGGAAGAGAAAAAAAGAAAAGAAAATAGTGACTAATTCTCACATAAGTTGGATTTAATTTTGACCAACATACATTATTTTAACAATAATTTTTAATTCAACTGGTTAATATGTTGTTTAGCATATTGAATCCTCATTTATAAGTGAAATATGTTTGTAATTTCCCTTTATAATAATACATTTTTTCCGATTTTAATATCAGGTATATCCAGATGAAGTAGAATGAATTTGAAGTATTTCTTCTTTTTCTATTGTCTATAAGATTTGGCATGATCTGTTTTCTGAAATTATCTTCTAATTTTATTTATAAATATTAGTTGTCTATTTCTTGAGACTTTGGAAAAATATTAAAAAAAAAAAAAAAAAGAACCACTGAGATCACACCTGGATCATCCAGGATAATTTGCCATCTCAAAGTCCTTAACTCAGTCATGGCTGAACTTTCATGCCCCCTCCTCACTGGTCTCCCTGCTTGCTGCACGCACTGCTCCAAGGCTGTGTGTTCTCACACAGCAGCCTGAGAGATGCTGCTGAAAGTTAAGTTGAGTCAGACAACCCTCTGAAGGTTCTCCAAAGAATTCCTATTTTTCCAATAATGCTCACCAGGCCCTACATGGCCTGCACACCCGTCAACCCTCTGCCCTCATCTCCACCACCTTCTCCTTCAGTTACTCTGCCCCAGCTACACAGTCTCCTGAGGCATGGCCGTGCCTCAGGGCCGTGCGCTTACTATTTCCCCTGTGTCCGAGGCTCTTACCCCAGGTGCCCAAGCTCTCCTGCATCTCTCAGGTGTTTTTCCAAATGCTAGGGCCTCCCTGATCTCTATAGAGAAAAGCGGGGCCCAAATCCTCCTCCCACTCCTCTAGCTGGCTCCAGCTTCATTTTCGGCTGATTTTTTTCTGTAGCTTGTTTCTCCCCCAGTTGCTGCGGTCTGTCTATGTCACATAGTTGTTTTGTTTGTGGTTCCGCCCCACCCCCCATCTCATTGTTTATTTTCCTCCTCTAAACTGTGAATTCCAGGAAGTTGGGCATTTTGTCTGCTTTGTTTCCTTCTGTAACCAAGAACAGTGCCCTACATATAGTAGGCTCAATCAACATTTGCTGCGTGAAGGAAAGCTTTTCCCCATGTTGGTGTCCAGGAGGTCAGTGAGATGGGATGTTTTCTTCATCTGTGCTTTTATTAATCCTATTAATCATTAAACGTTTAGTGAGGGTCTTCTCTGAGTCTAGCTCTCAAGGAATTCACAGCCTGGGGGAGACGTATATACAACCATCTAATTTTAATACAAAATAGCTTGCTAGGTGCTACAATGACAGTTCAAAAGTACAGTGGGGGCAGATAAGGCAGAGAGACACTATCTTGCTGGTGACTGGAAGTGGCTTCATGGAGAAGGTGGCACTTGGCTGTGTCTTGATGGATTCCTAGTTGTAACAGAACCTTCAAGATCCACAGCTCAAAGCAGCAGCAGAGTGAGGGGTCACAGTTCCACCAGCCTGACCTTGGAAAGGCCAAGGTAAAGAAGGTGCTTCAGCCCATCACAGAGGCCACATTAAGAAGACCACATCTGCCAAACAGAAAGCAAGGCCTTCAGTGAGGTCCAAGTAGACACAGTGCCTTCACGCTGTTGTCTACAGGAGTCCACGTGCAGGATCAGAGCAGGAGATCAGAGCTGTTCCAGGGAGGGGGGAGGGGGGCTGAGTGCATGGAAAGCTGGGCCTCAGGGCTCTGTTTGAGGGCTAAAGAGTGTCATTCAAGAGCAAGGATAGAGTAACAGGCCATGCAGCCCTCAATAGCTCCCCTATCTCTGTCTCCTGGTGGCCTTGAAGTCCGCAGGGATGGAGGTTTTGTGAAAAAATATCTGACTGGGTTGCCCTTGGCTATCTCAGATCTGACCTTCTGTTCCCATTTCAAACCTCAGAGTGAAGGCTTCTTGTCTTTGTTCTTTGTTTTTGATTTTCTTCTTTATTCACTCCAAATGTCTTAGGAGGCCAGGGAAATTGGAGATTTGGTTTTATAACTGCTAGGCTTAGATCTGCACCTTCTTCTTTTGCTGGCTCCTTGGGATTGGTGGGCTTTATCCTGTAAACTGGACCACAAGGAGGGGAGACGCTCCTGCACACCTTGGTGGCTCCTGCGTCACCGGCTACCAGGTGTCAGCACAGCTCTGGACGACCACGACCCTGCCAAAGAAGCCAAAACCCCTGGTGGTCCAGAGGGAAGGTGGCAGTGGCCTGGGGCTTGGTCTGGCTTCTACGCTGCCGGCTGAATCCAGGCCACAGTTTGGGTGGCCCTTGTCAAGGAGCAACCTCGGTGAGGAGGAGTTAGCGGGTACGTGGAAGGCTTGCTTCATCACCCTCCAGGGATGGGAGTGAGCTGGATGCCTTGCTGCGGTCACACCACCAGCCCACGAGGGTCCTAGCCCTTTCCCTGGGGTCAGGGTGACCACATGCCAGTCCATCCCCCTCAGGTGCTCTGCTTCCAACACGCTGTGGAGATGCATCAGAAGAACCGGGCCCACCACCCAGGCATAGCCCACCACACTGGTGTGGGCCATCACTTTGCATGGAAAGCAGAAAATGACCTTGATTTCACCTCTACTTGTATCAAATGATGACTAGTGTATAACCTAGCACGTCTTTGCTTGTCACAGGGATGACTTAAATAAATAACTTACCTTAGGGAAAAATAAAGCAGTCAAACCTATATCTCTACCCCACAAAGTTCTTGTATGTAAGTTAACTCCCAGACCCAGATGTTCTGGGCTGATGCAGAATTTCATGTTTGAAGAGAGGATGGAGCCAAAAAAGGTGGGATTGAGGGGGAATAGATGTGAGAAAGCCCAGCGAGTAAGAAGGGCAGAAGGCTGAGGCCCGCCAGACATCAGAAGGCAGCTGTCGTCCACCTTAGCCCTGGACTGGCCCATCACAGTAGCCCAGGGACAGAAGCAGCCACTTTAAAGTGAACAGCGGGGTGGGGCGGGGGCACAATCTCAGTGTTGGTAATACATTTTGAAGCTATTTATTTAGTTTTTCAATAAAAACTAACAAGAAACACCCAGCTGGCCCCCTGGGTGAAGGGCTTTTCTACAAATGGAGCTTTACCCTGGAAGTGAGAACAATGTAACCTAAAAATTATACCCTCATGTTAATTTGATTTAATTTAAAAAATTTAAAAAAGAAAAAACACCCAGATAACAAAACAAAAATCTCTTTTCCTTGGAAGGACACCATTTCTAGCCTCCTGTGGTTCTTCTAATTATACGCATGTCTTTTTTATACAGCTAATTTGGAGCCAGGCTGCCTGGGCTGAAATCCCAGCCTTGCCATTTGCTGGCTCATCCTGTGATGGGCAAGTATCTTAACTTCCTCGTGCCTCAATTTCCTCATTTGTAGAATGAGGAAACTAATAGAACCTATTAATACTTTTTAATGATCAAATGAGGGAAGGTTTGTTGAGATTCTTGGGATGGTCAATTATGTGGGTATGAAATAAGATCAATCCTATAGCCAGATTATAATGCCAGCCTCCCACTTCCCACCTCCCACCCGCACCCACCAAGAGGCCTTCTCTGCCTTCTCCAGCCCAGGGAGCTGCTGTCCTCAAGAGCCCTGTCCATGGATTTGGAACAATAAAACTAATGCCTCTGTCCCTAAGAGTCCCCTCTGTGGTTTAATACCTGGATTCAGGGGCGCATTACCTATGTAATGGGCAGTGATGTGTCCTACGTATGTCTGTGTCCCTTAGGCTCTCATAGTACCTGGCACACAGAAAGAAATCTATGGATACTTGTTAGAAAGAAAATCAAAATTTCTTCCCACCTAATGATTCCTGATATACATATAACAGGAGTATGCATTTATTTCTCAACAGCTATGGGACCATGGCAGAACTGGGATTATTGTCTTCTATTTTTAGAGGCTCAGAAAGGGGACTGGAGAATTCAAGTTTCCCTGAGGAGCTGGCCAAGGCACAGATGCTGGCCTCAGTCCAAGATCTTTCTCACCAGGCCGGCCCCTTCTCTGAAAATTTTCATCATTTCTTCTCCCAGAGGCTGCATTCATCTCCCAACTTATTCTAGCCACCTCAGTGTGCCCACCCTGCTTATAAGAGATGCCTAGTGCCTGGAAACCCAGTGGCTCAGAGGCTTATAGAGGGGGGCTGGTTTGTCGTCCCAGCTTCAGGCCAATGCCTGGTCTCCAAACAAAGTTACAAGCCTAAGGCAGCCTTCAGGACCCAGCTGCTGTGATGTGGCTGTCAAAACATCCTGGTAAAGCAGACAATCTGTGCAACAGACATCCAGACCCTTATGCCTTCTTGAGACATGCCCCAGCCCCCAGGGAATAAAAATGACCCAGTCATTAAGAAGAAAACAAGGGTGGCGCCTATGGCTCAAGGAGTAGGGCGCCAGCCTCATATACTGGAGGTGGTGGCTTCAAACTCAGCCTCGGCCAAAAACTGCAAAATAAAAAAAAGAAGAAGAAAAAGAAAATAAGCCCTTTTTTCCCTTTTGGCTGCATCAAAATGCTTCTGTTTCCAAAACGATCATGGCAATGCCCTGTCCTCCACTCAGAGGCACCCTGTCTCTGTTTCTGGCTCCTGGGGGCTGCAGAGCTGAGGCAGCAGCATCAGCTATATATTGAATCTTGGGACCAGGGCCCCAGGAAGAGCTGGAATAATAGTGATTCACAATTGCATATCACCTGCCACTTTACAAATCACTTCCTCATCCATTATTCATTTGACCCTCACAGCTCTCTGGCTAGGTCAGCAGGATATTACTAGGGGCAACAATGACTTTTTAAACTCCCAGTAAGCTGAGATTGGCTGTGACTTTAAGCACAATTTCTGGTGTGCAAACTACAGCCAAGGGGTCTAATACAGCCTGTGATAGAGACGGTGGAGTTAATCCAAAAACCAAAATGTATCCTGGTGCAGAGCCAGCACACCTGGCTTCTTTCTAGTCCCATTTGTCGAATGAACTTGGGTAAAACACCAACCCCTCTTGGCCTCAGTTCTCCCACCTGTAAAATGAGTCTATGATCCCTAAGGTCTTGCTTAGCTATTTGGACAAGGCTATGTCAAGATGTACCACATGGGGTTATTATTTATGTAATGGTGAATCCCTGTATGAAGAGAGACCTTCCACCTCCCTGTCACACCATACACTCTGAAGTGGGGCACATGTCACTGCGAAATCAATAAATTCATAAACTTGTCCCCAGTTGTTAGCAAATCAGTGGACGATACCTGCCTTAAGTGTCTAATCCTAGCTTCATTGTGTGATTTTCTTTTTAAATCATGGCTCCTGTGCTCACAAGTTTCTACTGAACCTCGAAAGGGTTGCAAGACAATATGTATATATTGAGATGAATGCTATTAAAAAATGAAAACAGTGGAATTGTTTTCTTGACATCAAATTTGTGTTAGGAGAAAAGTCAAGGAAAAGATTTTAATACATATGAAGTGGAGAAAAGTCTCATTCTAAATCACTATATAAAGGAGAATCTTCATTTTGTCTAAATTGCACGTATTCAAACATATTATTCATAAACATGGAGGATTCAGGGAGGAAACGTACATTGAAATAATAGCTGTCCCTCTGAATGGTAAGTTAATGTCTTTAATTTTTTTTACCCCGTTTTTGTTTCTTAACTTCCTGTAATAAGCATTCATTACTTTAAGAATGGGGGGTGGGGTGTGTGTGTATACATTAATGCTATACTCGTTAAATTTTTTTTTTTTTTTTTTTACAGTTTTTAGCTGGGGCCAGGTTTGAACCCACCACCTACAGCATATGGGGCCGGCATCCCACTCCTTTGAGTTCCAGGCACCAGCCAAAGTTATAAGTTTTTTAAAAGACATAGGAAATTGCTTAATAAAGTACATCGCGTGTCAAAAACAATACCCTTTGTGTATAGGGCATTACCTAGAAGACCCAGTGGTACCTGTACATTGTGACATAGGACCTCAGAGACTGATGTTCCCTTTGTTTTCTTCTTGGTAGCAGGAGAGGGGAAAGGGGAGTGGACCCAGAGCCCTGCTCTTCACCTAGGGACAGGGCCAGGGAGTCAGCAGTAGGCGGCCACTTCTTTCTAGGATCTCCGTTCTTTGGAGTAGCAGGTCCCGTGTTGCCTGTTTGTGTGTTCTAATTGTTCAGGGCGGCAAGCATGGTGGAGCCACTCTAAATTGTGTTGTAAATTGCTTCTTCATCCACAGATATCCTTGGAAGCAAAAAATAAACAGAAGCTCAATCAATTATTTTACTATACTCAAATCTGCACAGCTGATGTGAAGTGCTAACTGCTATACAAACGACAATCGTCATCAGTTCAATCAACAACAAACAGGGTTGGAAAACAGGGCTTTCAGCATGTCTTTACTGCCAATGGATACAAACCAAATAGCTTCCATTCAATCCCTTTTTACTTGACTGAAACTATTGACAAAGTAAAAATGGAGAAAAACTTGATTTTACTTTTCATTATTTATTTATTTAGAGACAAATTCTCTCTGTGTCGCCTTGGGTAGAATGTTGGATGTCATCATAGCTCACGGCAACCTCAAACTCTTAGATTCAAGTGCTTCTCTTGCCTTAGCCTCCCAAGTAGCTGGGACCACAGGTGCCCGCCACCATGCCTGGTTTTTTTTACTTATTTATTTTCTTTTTGGCAGTTTTTGGCCGGGGCCAGATTTGAACCCATCACCTCTGGTATATGGGACCAGCGCCCTACTCCTTTGAGCCACAAGTGCTGCCCTGTTTTTTTTACTTTTAATACAGACTAGGTCTCCTTTTTGCTCAGTCTGGTCTCAAACTCCTGAGCTCAAGCAATCCACCTGCCTTGGCCTCCCAGAGTGCTAGGATTACAGGTATGAGATAACTGTGCCTGGCCTAGATTTTACTTTTTAAAAAAGTAACATTATAAAAGCCCAGACTCATGATTTTACAAAATGTAATATCAGCCATTTAAAACAAATATAGTTGATTACAGCATTATATTATGATAGCATTGGAACAAGAATTTGTTGAAATAAAATGAAAATTCATAAAGTAAGCAAAATTACATTGCTTTTGAACGTTAGTGTTATTCTTTTAGATTTAATTAAATGGCTTAAGTTCTTATTCATGCTTTTTAAAAATTAAATGATAGCTGTGTACATTAATGCAATCATGGGGTACAGTGTGGTGTTTTCATATATAATTTGAAATATTTTCATCAAACTGGTTAACATAGCCTTTATGTCATTTTCTTAGTTATTGTGTTAAGACGATTATGTTCTACTCTTAGAAAAAGTCACTTGTACCCTTGTAAGATAAACCATAGAAGTGATTACTCATGCTTTTTTAATAGAAATTATAACTAATATGTATTGGTTATATAATAGTGAAATAGAGAAGTCAATTGCACATCTTAAACAGGTATAAAATAAGTATTTTAACTATGTTGATAGAATTTTAAAATTCTATAAGAGGTGTTTGTTTTGAATTACAGGTTTCAGAAAAAAACTGATTTTTTCTTTCTTTTGCAGTTTTGGCCAGGGTCGGGCTTGAACCTGCCACCCCCACTATATGGGGCTGGCGCCCTACTCCTTGAGCCACAGGTACCACATGATTTTTTTTTTTTTTTTTTAGATAGGGTCTCATTCACTCTGTTGCCCAGGATAGAGTGCCCTGGAATCAGAAGTCTAGCTCACAATGGCCTCAAACTCCTAGGCTCGAGCAATCCTTCTGCCTCAGCCTCCTGAGTAACTGGAATTATCAGCACCTGATTATCATGATGCCAGGCTAACTTTTCTATTTTTGGTAGAGACAGGGTCTGGATCTTGCTTAGCTGGTCTCAAACTCCTCAGCTCAAGTGATCCTTCAGGCTTGGCTTACCGGAGTGTTAGGATTACAGGTGTGAGCCACCATGCCCAGCAGAAAAAATAAAAACTGATTTTAATTATCTAATTTGCATATGTTTAATTTCCAAGAACTTCTTAATATAGAAAAGAAGAGAAGTTTTTATTGTGGCTCTTAAAAATTACAGCCAATTTAATGCCTGCAACTGCCTAAAAGGAGTATACATTTTGAAAGAATAAACAAAGGAAAAAGAGCCAGTCCCAGGTGGGAGTTGGGCTAGAGGGTTGGTGGCTTCCAGGACAGCCCGGGGCCTGCCCTCCAAACAATAGCACAAATGACAGGATGTATCAGCTATAGCCCATTTTCTACTGACAGTGTTTCTTAAAATAAGGTGGTCGAAGCTCAGGAATCCAAATACTGGGCCAGGTGAGCTGGAGCCCTCACATCCTCCACCTCCTGCTCCACCTATTACAGCTAATTTCTTTTATGTGTGGGGTAGACAGGGCACTATATAGAAACTCTGGGCTGGCCTGGGAATCTTTCATCTAACGTCAGCAAGTGCTTCATGTTATGGCAGGGCCTAGAAAGGCAAGCAAGGTCCATGACTTGCCTAAGGTCATGGGGAAAGTAGTGCCCTGCCAGGCTTCCCAGACCTCGGGCTGGACTTCCCCTCACATTTCTTTCCTATGACACACAAAGCAACTGATGAAGAAATATTATACCTGCTCCTGTTATTTCCAATAGTTGGAAAACCTGCTTTGCTGAGATGGTGACCAATTTCTTTCTAAAGCATTCAATACATAAGACCTCCTGAAAACGCCTGTGTAAACAGGATCTGTGTCCCTCCTTTGTCATCATCGTGATCATCATCATCAGTGTTGTGGTGCTGGTGCTGATGATGGTTCTGACTGGGAGTATTATTCTGGGCTTTCTCCCACCACATCCCTTTAAACCAGAAAGCCCCTGTAGATTTCTGGTTTTACAGTGTGAAAGTTGGTCAGGTATGGTGGTTCTCGCCTGCAATCCCAGTACTCTGGGAGGCCCAGGTGGGTGGATCACCTGAGCTCAGGAGTTCAAGACCACCCTGAGCAAGAATAAGACCTTTCTCTACTAAAAATAGAAAAACTAGCCAGGCAGTGGCAGGCACCTGTAGTCCCAGCTACTCAGGAGGCTAAGGCAAGGAGATCACTTGAGCCCAGGACTTTGAGGTTGCTGTGAGCTATGATGCCACAGCACAATACCCAGGGTGACAGAGTGAGACCCTGTCTCAATAAAAAAAATTTTTTTAAAAAGGTCATAAAGGTTACTCTGTCCCCAAATTCTAATTTGTGAAGCCCTCAGAGAAGGAGCACAGCTGTGAGGCCATACAAGGGATCCAACCCTTGGCTGGGTTTAATATTTGGTTTCAGGATCTGAAACCTATTTGTTTTTACCATCTCCTGCTCCCTCTCAAACAACTCCCTCCTTGTTGGACACTTAAAATAAGGTCCTCGTAAACTCCTTCAGCTTGAGAGTTTCCAGGAAAGGGAATGTTAATTTTGTTGACAAATTTCAGTGTCCTGAAGCCCTAGGTCTTAATTCTTTGTGCAAACTCTTGGGTCTCAAGTTTGCATGCTCCCCCAGTGCCCTTAATTAGTCTTGTCATGAGCTTCTGCACCACTGTCTTAGACACAACCCTAATCCAGGGAGCCAAAGGGCTCTTTGGGCTGAGTATACATTTTTCAGAAATGGCCATCCCTCCTCTTGCTGTGGCCGCCATCATTTTTCCGTGGAAGTGTTGCCATAGAGATGTTGTCTTATCCATCTCTATTGATATCCCCCTTTAAAGGGGGCCCTGAATGGGCACTGAGGTAGGTAAATGTATGCAGTGACATTGAGCGGATGATTCTATTCTGAAGCATTCCTGCACCGTTTGTTTCTGGGCTTGTCTGAGGCCTGGGACACGGTGTTGGGTTTTGTTGCACGCGCTCCCCTCACAGGCCCGGAGTTAATGCAGGCCTTGTCTGGAAGCACTGAAGCAGAAATTTCTCTGCTACCAAGGACAAAAGCTTCACAGGCCACCTCGGAGGCTGCTTTGGGAAGGCCGTGTCTCCAGGGCTCCCAAAGGAAATGGGAGATAACTCGGAACACGGAGAAGGGCCTCGAATTCTCCCAGCCCTCCTAGACAGACGGGACACATCTGGCCCCACAGAGTCGCCTCCGGGGAAGTGCCGGCTCCTTCAGTCAAAGGTTCTAACTCGATTTGTCTTTTCCCAGCCTGTTGAGAGAAGTTATTGTGAAGACACGGACGCTTTTCTGCGCGTGGTAATAAATGTGTATTTGCACATCTCTCTGCTCTATCTCTTGTCTCTCTCAAGTGTGTGTGTGTGGGGGGGATGCCTTCTTGGGAAAAACAATCATAGTTTGTTGGGTCATGCCTTCGGGTTGAAGCCCAGTGACACTGAAGTCCTCGCTCTGAGCAAAAGGAAAGGAGGAAGGAAGGGAGCACGGGAGGAAGGATTTGCTGAATGCCCGGTATCCTGGAACAGCGTCGGGGACATGACATGTCACAATGGATGAATTTTGTTGAACAAATGAGTGAATGAATGTTTAAAGCCAGGCATTGTGCTAGGAGTTCCCACAAATACTTTTTTGCCATTCACTATTTACGACCCAGTGACACAGGAGTTATTAGCTCTTTTTTACACAAGAATCAAGTGACTCATCCAAGACCACACGGAAAGTGGGTGGTGGCCCTGGGACTTGAGTCTTCTGACTCCACATCCAGTGCTTGCTTTTCCAGACCCCCTCGCTTTTCTTTCCCCCTGGACTCTGAGTTTGGTGGCCTCTGCTCGTGGGCCAGCGCTGTGCAAGTCAGGTCTGCTCTCTCTAACTGCCGGGGACTGGCATGGCCTGGGTGAGACCACCCATTTCCTCATATCCCTTCCCCAAACCCTCATCCTCGTCCGATTGGCCATGGCCAGCCCCCACTTGGTGTTAGGAGCAAGATAGAAGGGAGGGGCATGAGGACAAAAGTGGAAACTGCCAAGCTGTATACATTTCCTGAGCTTCAGGACTAGCTCCAGGATCATCCAGGGTCTGGTCTCCAGCTGTTTGCTTCTCTGTTAAGTTTCTCCATATGTGAGTCATGTCAGCGGAAGGCTGGGAGGCAGGGAAAGCTTTGTCTCTGCCTTGCAGAGCTTTGGTGTATGGATTTTGGGACACAGAACTCCAGTGTTCATTCATGCTTTTATTCACTAATTCATTTGTTCACTCCTCAGCTCATTCATTCATTCATATGCTCAGTATACCCTCTGGGTAGAACAGGAAAGCAGGGGTTGTGCTAAGATTGCAGAAATGAACTGTACCGGGGCCCTGCTTCCCATATACTCAGAAATGTATAATAATAGCACCAAAAATAACAACAGTTAACAGCTGCCCTTTATAGTTTTGTTTTGTTTTTTGAGACAGAGCCTCAAGCTGTCCCCCTGGGTAGAGTGCTGTGGCATCATAGCTCACAGCAACCTCCAACTCCTGGGCTCAAGCAAGTCTCCTGTCTCCGCCTCCCAAGTAGCTGGGACCACAGGTGCCCACCACAATGCCTGGCTATTTTTTGGTTGCAGCCGTCATTGTTGTTTGGCGGGTCCGGCCTGGATTCCAACCCGTCAGCTTAGGTGTATGTGGCTGGTGCCTTAGCCACTTGAGCCACAGGCGCTGAGCCTGCCCTTTATAGTTTACAGAAAGCCTTCGCATCTCTCTTATCCCATCTTTACCATATGCCATGTGGGACAAATCCCTGCCAGATCCATTTTACAGATGAGGAAAACAGCACACAGCCTTGCCCACAGTGAGTGAGTGCCTGGGATTGAGTCTGGGCCCCAGTCATTCCATCCCAGGTATTATATGGTTGGAATAGCCCCATTGAGGAGGACTTTCTCTTACCTCTGCTTTCCATTTCGGAACCAGAGAGCGAGCTCATCTTGCATAATGAAGTTACCTAAACTCACTCTATTGGACGCTATCAAATATATAGGAGGTACTGGTATTTCACAGAGCTCTCCAGGAAAGATTGCTTTGTCTGTGTTCTTGAGAGTCATGAGTAAGTTACAAGGGTCCCGTTACTTTCAATTAAAGCAGTGATTTTCAGTTTGGGCCATGCACTAGTAGCCTAGAAACACTCAGGCCTGGGCCCCAGCCCAGAGATTGTGATTAATTGGTCTGAGATGGAGTCTGGGCACTGGGATTTTTTATCCACATCCATCCCAAGCTTGGATGTTTCTTGGCTCTTCTCAAAGAGCCCAGTTTGGGCCTATTCTGCAGGTGTCCCCTGATGGGGAACACTGGGGGAAGGGAAGTGTGTGCTCCAGTGGCCATCTGAGCTCCAGGGATCTCACGTGCTGCTGGGCCTCATGCCACTGGGTACGCTCCCTCACGGACAGCTCAGTGGATGCTTGGGAGTTCCCATTTACCTGGCAGTACTCGGGAGATAAGTCTGTTGATTGAAGTTAAAGGTTTCCTTCAGTGGACTAGAAAATTCCTGTGAAAAAGTAAAATACGATGTCACCACTTTCCTGCATTATACAGGTGATGACATTGTCCAGGAGAGGAGGCAGGAGGATGCCTTGCCTTCATGGAGCTCACAGTCTAGAGAGAAAATACCCAAGAGATCATTTCAACAGAGCAGAATGTAGAAAATGGGGTCAACCCTACATGCAGGGGCCCAGGAAGGCTGTACCAGGGACAGGCCCCTGGATTCAGTTTTGAAGGGTAGGTTGGGTTTTTCTAGGCATGGGTGTGGGAAGCACTTTGCAGGTAGAAGACGCAGCAAGAACAAAGGCAGGTGGTGCTCAGAGATAACGAGGGATCTGATACGACCAGAGGGGTCCTGGGGAGAGATGGGCTGAGCCCAGAAGACTGCAACTTTGCATTTTATTCTGGAGGTAGAGGAGGACTGGGGAAGGATTTCAAGCCAGGGAATGGTGTGGTCTGTGCCTTGGGAAGAGCATGTGTGCAGTGATTCCCGCGAGTAGCAGAGACTGGAGGGAGCAAGACCAATTCAAGCAGTTGTAAGGCCAGAACCTTGTTGAAGCCAAGCCCCTGGAGTGGAGGGTGTGAGATCCTTTAAAAAGATTAGATGGGCAGCAGCAGCAACTCCTGTAACTACTATTGGAAAGCTGACCCTTGACCTAGGCAGGATCCATTCTGCAGCTCCCAGTCACTGCCTTGCTGTGGAGTCATCAGGGATGATGCTCTCAGGTAACCAGTTAACTGCTGTCCTGCTGCATCTCAGGGTGGGTTTCCTATGGAGGGCGGGTGGGCGGGATGGGTGCCTAATCTGCACTCCTATGTGGGGGGCCTTCAGCGTTAGAGTCTCTCTAGTTGACCGAATGCTGTGGGCTTCCCAGGGCTGAGAGCTATTAGGGAAACAAAGGAAAGCCCTTTTAATTAGGCTCTCTGCATGTCTCTCCAGGGGAGGAGAGGAGAGGCTGAAAGCCCCAGTTGTTCTGGTGATTAGATACAACAGGGGGAAAGTTTAAAACATCTGGGTGTATTTATAACCTCCAAAGCTGTGGCTGAAACACACGAGGAGGATTCAAACAAGAAGGATTTAAGAGGAGGATTCAAAGGCGCTGAACCTTCCTCTCAGCTTTTGTTTTAATTTATTGGCAGACCCAGTGATAAAGGAAAGCCCTGAGTGTCTGTCACCCTCTGTGGACACTCACCTGCCCCTCCCATCACTGCCCAAGCCTAGAGGAGGGGAGGAGGGGGACTATCAATCTCAGAAAGTTACATTTATAATGTTGCTCAGGACACCACTTTGTTTCTTAACCAAGTCCCTCATGTAATACTCAGCTGGCACCCTGTGGTAACTGGCAGAGAAATCTCCAGCAGGCTGGAGACTTTCAGCTAAGAGTTATATTAAAACCCACATCCACTTTCTGTAAACACGTAAAATGCGTGAAAAAGGAGCAATGAATTGTTAGATATTTGTTCTTAATAGTCACTGGCAAACTCAAAGGAAGACGAATGTCCCTTCATCCCAGAGGGGTTTATTTTGCAGCATCTGGCAAAATGCAAATGCCATGGAGACCCTGGAGTGGATGAATGTCCTTTTCAACAAGTGATGCCATATTTTATACGAAAGGTTTTAGGAAAACGGTAAGTGAATAAAGGAAGACAAGATTCTTCTCTCTTGATCAAAGACCCAGGGCTGATCTTCTCAAACTGTCCCCTCTGGACCAGTCCTGCCACACGAAGAGCCACAGAGGATGGGAAGCCCCTCTCCTGGTGATGCCAATTTTTTTTTTCTGTTTAAGAAAGACTGCTTTGCAAAAAGCATTTGAAACAAATTGTGCCATTTGAGAGAAGACAGGGATAGAACAGAAGCCGTCAAGCTTTAATTTCTCTGTTAATTAATGGTTGATCATCTATCCTTTTATGATTCTTGACCCCAGAAGGAAAATTTATTAGTACTTTTAGATTTTGCACAGTCGTGCTAAATGAGGCATGTAATGCACTAATTTAGTGCCTCATTAGCATAAGCAGGACCTCCCCAGCCTGCTCCGTTCCTGTTCCCCATGGAAGGCTTTCTCTGGAGCTGTGGGGAATTTACCTAGGACAGGCACGGATTATTTGGCTCTGGTGTCTAAGAGGTCATAGCCAAGATGGGGGCTTGTTTTACCCACCCTGGAGGATTCAAACATTGGGCTGCTCTTTCATTTTAATGAGAACATTTAAATCCTCAATTCTTCAAGCTGGCTCACGCTAGCCTCCCTGCACACACTCTCCCACAGAAGGCTTCGTCTGCACAGCTGTTTTTCAACATCTCAATCCCATCCCTCAAACCAAAAACCCAAATCTTGTTTGTTGAGATAATGGGCAGATGGTGTCCTAGTTGATTCGGGTCATATTTAACACAGGCATTTAGGCCAGACTTTTATCTGGTGGAGATGCCAGCCCAGTAAATGCCTCCGGTTTGCGGCATTGACCGTGTTAAAAGCCTGAAGCTCACTTCAGATCCAGGCAGTGAAGGGGCCTGAGTTTCAGGGAGACAGGGAAGTGTGGAGGAGATCGCCAGGCAGGGAGCGGGGGCTCTGCTCTGACTTCGCTGCCGCCAACTCCCTTTGGGAATTGCAGAAAGGCACTTGCCCTTTTTGGACCTCTGTTTTCCCATCTGTTCATCAATCTGTAAATCTTCATGCCTAAGGTCCCTTCCGGTTTTGACATCCCATCATTCAGAATGCCGGAGGCTGACCGCCTGACTTGCCAGCAGCAGGGGCCAACATTAAACATCTTTAGAAAGTCCTTATCTTTTGACCATTCTATTTTTAGGGACCCAAACCAAGAAGATAATTAGACAAATGCAAGAAAACAGAGTGTTTATGGGACTGTCAGCGATTGGTTAAATAAAATATAGTATAGCCACATGATGCACTATTATGAAACCATTAAAAATAATACCATGGAGTGTTCCAGGCGTGGACAGACATGCTATTTATTTTCTTATATGAAAATACAGAGTTCCCAAATAAGACCTCTCACATAATAGTTTTGCAAAAATACATCCAAAACTGTGCCTAGCAAGAGATCTGCGAGTATGTATACTAAAATGTTAATACCTAGGTATGTATTGCCTACAATTGGGTGCCAGGATTCTAGGAGATTATTTTATTCTCTATAATTTTCTGTTTTCAAAATTTGCTTAAAATGAATGTGTATCTTTCTTAGAATCAGAAAAAAAATACATAGAAATTCTTTAAAATAAACAGAATTCTTCTGGGCAGTGCCTGTGGCTCAAAGGAGTAAGGTGCCAGCCCCATATGCTGGAGGTGGCAGGTTCAAACCCAGCCCCGGCCAAAAACTGCAAAAAAAAAAAAAAAAAAAAGATGTAAAAATAATTATAAAAAAAAAAGAAAAAGAATTCTGGTTCAAATTATATGTATTCTTTTCACATCTCATTTTTCCCACATGAAATGACAACTATCAATAATCTCAAAAATCTCAGAAAATAAATGATTTATTGGTTGGAGGTTCTTCATTAAAAACATGGATGACCAAAACAGTTTGACTCAGACATAACTCTGGGTGACTTAATTTATTAAGACTAGACTTGGCGGGCGGTGCCTGTGGCTCAAAAGGGTAGGGCACCGGCCCCATAAGCCAGAGGTGGCGGGTTCAAAAAAAAAGACTAGACTTGGCATCCGTAACACACTGGTTACAGTGCTGGCCACATACTCCAAGGATGGAGGGTTCAAACCTGGCCTAGTCCTGCTAAACAACAATGACAACTGCAACAACAAATAGCCAGGCATTGTGGTGGGCACCTGTAGTCCCAGCTACTTGGGAGGCTGAGGCAAGAGAATTGCTTGAATTCAAGAGTTTGAAGTTGCTGTGAGCTGTGACACCATGGCACTTTACCAAGGGCAACATAATGAGACTCTGTCTCAAAAAAATAAAAATAAAAATAAATAAATAAATAAATTTTATGAAGACTAAAGAGACAAAATGTGTAAAGGTCTTTAAATGAGAACCTGCTTGCCTGGTGTGTGTCCTTGTTATGATTCCAGCATGCCAGTCTGGCAGAGGCTTTAAAGGCCGTCCAGACCAGACCCCACATTGTACAGACAGCTAATGAGCTCGCTCCAAGTCTGAGAGCTGGTTATAGCAAAGCCAGGATTAGAATCCTATGTCCAGCTCCCATCTGGGGACCAAAGCTGTCAGGACACCCTCTCCCTCCAGTGACTATGGAGGAATCAGCCAGTTGAAATTTCCTTTCTGGTGGGTTTAGTAACATTCCTCTGAGAGGATGTCCTTAGCTTTAGAATGTGCACTCCCTCAAAACAGTCATGGCACCAGGCCTGCTGATCCGAGGTCTGCGGGGGGTGTATCAGGAGCTGGGACTCCCACAGCGTAGCTGCTTCCAGGACACCAGGGGCTCCTGCCACCCCCTCTTCTGAGAAGGTACAGTGGCAATGAAGTTTTTGTTCTCTGAAATATGTTGCTTTTCTGGGTTAATTCGCCCTAGGAAGGACAGCAGAGATGGGAAAAGACAAAATATTGAATTATATGAATATCACTCATAATTGCTTAGTAATTCAATCCCACAATTACTGTCTGAGAGCATCTTGGCTGGTGGGAGCAGTGCTGTGTCTTCGGGTAGGGGGAGGGTGGAGAAGGGCAAGATGCTGCAGGTACTGCCCCTGCCCTCCAGGACTCGGAATCTGAGAGCAGGAATAATCGGAGCTGCAAACCAGAAAGGTCTACAGGAACCTGATGAGGCGCAATGCCAAACACAGCGCTGGGACACTCAGAGAAGATCTGTTTGGTTTGGTAGGAGGAGGCCCCCAAAGGCTTCCAGAAGAAGGTGGCCTTTGAGATAGTCCTTTGGGTAACAGAGTCTCAACATTTGGAGATAGAGGAAAGAGCGTCTGAGGGTGAGGGAAGTTATGAGTATGGTCTACAGAGACTCAGAACAGCACGGAGGGCAAGGGCAGACACCGGACAGGACTGCAAGGACAGACTCAGAGGAGCACAGAGGGCAAGTGATGGATAATTTGGGAGTCATCTGTGCCATGCCGGGAGCTCAGTGCACGCGTGGAGATGTGAAGACACACTTCTCGGAGGGATGTGGGGTCATGCCTTGAGGTGCCTCAAGACCCTGTAAAAGTGTCTGGACTTGGCCTGCAGGCAAGAAAGAGGGGTGGCCTGCAGGATTTGGGGGGTAAGCTATGTTTTATGAAGATTTTCTTCATGTTAGAGGAAAAGACCGGAGTCAGCGGCGGCATCTTAGAGAGAAGAAATAATCCAGCAGGTAGGAAGCCCCCACACCCACTCTTTATTCCAGGGGTTGAGGAGAGGAGCCAAGCCCTCAGTGCTGTCCGGCAGTGTGGCTGTTCTCAAACCCTGCTGACAGAGACCCCTGAGTGGCTTGTTCCAGCAGCATTAGCTGGAAGGCAGGAGAAGTAAGTAGTGACATTGGTGGCCCCTCTGGGGGTGGATGGAAAGGCTGGGGTCCTCCCTGCCACCACCCAGGAGAAATGCTGCCCTCACTTTTAAGCTGTGGCTTCAGTGTGATTCCGAGTCTGGGACCGTGAAGCTCCATTATCCCACTAACAGATGCCCCAGGAAATAATAAATCGCTCAAGATTTATGAGTCAGGAAATTCTTTCAGGAGAGAAAATAATAGGGGAGAGGTGAGGCAGAGGTGGGGCAGGGCAGGGGAACAGCTGCCCAGGCCCTTCCGGGCACAAATACTGGGGTGGAGGGTTGTCTATCAGGACTCATGGTTGAGACAGACTAAAGATAATCTAACAGGATGTCTCGTCTGCTTCTCCCTTCACTGAACTCAGCCTTCCTTCTCTGCAAAGTAATAAGGATGAACCGAAGGACTTCCAGGTCTTTATCCCTGGTTATTTGGTGCTTGTAGTCAAACCAGTATTCTCCTATGAGTGCTGATTATTCTGTGTGCCTCGCTTTCCCCAGCTGAACATACAATCAGCTGAGTCTCATGCATCACCCATTATGGACTGAGGATTATGAGAGGACATCTGGAAATGTCCCTAGGGGGAAAACAGCTGGACCTGATTAACTTCTTATTTACTATCTTGTTATTCCGGAGACAGGCCCAGATACTCACACTAAGGAACAATGACAGCATGCACACCCTCCCAACACACCCTCCCAAACCCATAGCCCGGCATGCAGGCAGTTGCTATGCATAAAATGTATAAATCTTCAGACACACAAACTCAGGCACACACATGTGCAGGTACACACACAGGCTCTCTTTTCCTGTTTTCTGCCTGGTGTTTGTGACACAGTGAATTCCTTCATTATCACAGATCTGAGACCAGCTCGTTCCTCTCCCTGGGCGATTCTACACCTCCTCAGCCTCCCCTCCCAAGCTGGCTGCTGCTGTCCACCAGCAGATGGCGCCCGGAGCTCTCAGACGAGCGGCTGATGCGTCTGGCCTGAACTTCTGGCCTCCCCCACTCCCTCCCTTGGAATAGGATAATTTGGGAGTCATCTGTGGGAGGGCTGCCAAGGCCTTAAATTTACTACTTGGAGCTGGGATAATTTTCCCCAGACCGGGCACTGGATGGGGTGAGAGGAGGAAGGAGGAGACAGTCTCCTGGGGCAGGGGGTGTGGATCTGATGAGAGCCAGGACAGCTCCAGCTCTGGCAGCCAGAGAAGTCCTCATGCAAGGCCCCACCCTGAGGGGTGTCTGAAACAAGGGTGGTCACACCCTGGAAGGGGAAATGCTTTCATTGGTATGAAAACCCAGGAGAACAGAAGGATTCACAGACAAAAAAATAAAGCCAACAAGAGCTGTAAATCATGTCCATCCCGCCTACTCCCAATCTCTGACTCATCTTTTAACCCCAGTTTCAACCTCACCTTCTGTGCAAAGCTGTTCCTTACCTGGATACCTCATGTCAGAATTAATCACTAGTTTCCTTTCAACTTTTTATTCTGGAATTTTCCAAACATACACAAAAATGGAGACTATGATATGATCAACACCTTTGAATCCATCACCAGCTTTAATAATTATAATGATCGATGTTTTGCAAAATTGTTCCTCTATTCCCATTTTTTTTTCTGGGATACTTTATAGCAAATCCTAGACATCTCAGCCCAAAACACTTAAGAAGACTTCTTTTTTTCTAGAGTATTTTAAGACAACCTACATATCAGCATATATGAGGACTGATATTTCTCTTTAACATAATCGCTTCCATTGTCTAACATTTACAATCATTCTTTAATGTCACCTGGGGCTTCCTTGGCACTTGGTTCCCTGTAGCACTTGTCACAGCTCTTCTAGTGTGAGAGTCACTTGGAAAACTGTATGTCACAACCTCCCCTCCCTATTTCACTGGGCTTGCCTTCCGAGAAGGAATTAGCCCTCATTTATTCTGGAATATCGGGGACCCAGAACAGCACCTGTTCAAAGGTCCTGGGGAGTGAAAGCACAGTTAAAGACAGTCACTTTAAGAAGACACTCTCGTGGTCAGAATGTGGAGAAAAATTTCATCAGCTGGAATCATGAGCTCAAAGGACAAATCCTGCTTAGACTGAGTCACAAGACTCCTGTCCTTCCTCCTGAGGTAGATAAGACACAGCACACACAAAGGCAGACACACACTCCTCATGGCTCAGGGGCAGCAGAGGCAGGGAATGCAAACTATGTGGTGGTGCCAGCCACAGAGAGGTCTGGAAATGCCTTCCTAATTGAGCCTTTCCTGGAGCTGTGCAGGCTGGAGGAGGGACAGAAACAGGAGAGTGGAGTGGAAGGGCCCTGAGGGACCAGTCTGAGGTGGGGCCCAGGGTGCTTCAATTCCACTTCTTTATTGGTAAACTTAGAGACCCCAAGGGCAGAGGCAAACTACTTTATAGTTTCTTCCTATCAGGTAACGTTATCTCAACAATGCTCATCAGGAGAGAATTGCTCTGTCTCTGAACAGCTCTGTCTACAGGGAAGTCTTTCCTAATAGAAGCCCAAGTCTATTTTCCTGCAGATTTCGCCCACTCTGAACAAATTTTCTTGTTTGATGGGAACTGCGGTTGGTGGCAATGGGTCTCAAACTTCTGCAGAGTGCCTATTAAGTGCCAGACATCTTGCGGGCATTATGTCACAAACAAGAAAGCCCCAGGGGTATTTTTGCTGTGGGTGTGATTGTCCCCATGCTGCAGATGAGGGAAGGGGCTCAGAGAGTTCTGCAGCTGGACACACGTTCCTCTTGGCTGTCTTCTAGCCTGTCTTCCGGTTTCCCTTCAGACAGCTGGAGACACGGCTCCTGGTTTTTCAAGCCCTGGTCCCTAGGCTTCAACTCTCTCTTGCAGCACACGTGTTCCCGTTCCAGCCCAGCTTCTGGATGCCCTCTGCTTGCTCTACAACCCCCTACAGCAGTGGTTCTCAACCTTCCTAATGCTGTGGCCCTTTAATACAGTTCCTGTGGGTCGCGACCCACAGGTTGAGCACTGCTGTTCTACAGCAGTGTTCAACTGAGACTTGCTGTAGAACAGGGATGTACTGATAGAGTTCATCATTTGCTGGAAGAAATAACACGAGCTTGTAGCTCCTGGACACACATTGGCCTGGGTCCTTGAGAGGGACCTGGGTCGCAGGAAGAACACTGTCTGAGGTCAACAGGTGTCATGACCCTCAGCTGGACAGGCTGAGACAGGGTTCTAAACTCGGCCCTTTTCATCCTACTGCTCTCCTGTGTCCAAGTCACTGAACCACTGACCTTGCCACTGAATAGGTTGCAGTGTGTTTTAAATTAAATCTCATTTATTCTTTTGTGAACAGGCAATATATTCTCATGATTTAACATTTAAAAGGCACCCATGATATAAAGTAGAAGTTCTCTCTCCTACCTCTTACCCTCCCCACCTCTTACCCCTCTCCTGGTAACAATGGCAGCAGCTCCTAGAGTCCATTTCATGGAGTCTTGATGGAGATAACATAAGTGTGGATGTGTGGATCTCTATTCTTGTGTTCTTTTTTGGTACAAATAATCAGTATGTTATATCCACTGTTCCTCCACTCTCTCTTTTTTTTCCTAGCATATGTATCTTCAAGTTCATGACTGGGGTTTAAATTTACCCTCTTCTACACCGTAATGCCAGTGATCCAAACTTGAACTGTATCCTGTGCAACCGGGACAAAGCATGATTCGGATGGAGCCTCCAGTCAGTGCTTATTAAACAAATAATCTCCGTGTAGATATCAGGAGATGACTGCAGATACGTCCTTGTTTACATTTTCCATGTACATTTTCTAAGAGACTTGGTACTGTTCTTTGGGGATGTGACCCCTGCTTTATGAGGAAAGCAATCATCCAGGGACTAAAAGGATTCATTCAAATTAAGTTATGGCCCCATTTCAGCTACCCAGTTTGTGCTTTGGAGACATCAGAGTTGAGCTTCTGAGAAAAGAAAGTTAGCTGAGTTTTCCCAATAATAACTTCAAAACACATGTCCATGCTAAGAGGAAGTCACATGCTCAGGATGATGCACTCAGGAAACCTGGATCCCTCCTTCACCTCGAACTGAAGATGGAACTTGCACCAAGTCATTTTTTTTAAAGTATCCTTTCTTTCTGATTCCCCGGCTGCAAAGCAGTGATAATTCAACTTGCTATTAGGTTCTTAACTGCTCAAAGGTATTAAATATCTAGCATTAAACAGCACAACAAATATATATGAAAAAAATACCAACTAGCAAAGTGCTAAAATGACACTGTCTTTACCTAAGTAGGTTATGAGAAATGGAAAAGCTGGCCTCTGGGGGGCTGTCTGCTCAGTCCAGGAGTCTAGGAACCTTCCATGATATATGTGCAATAACTGAATTATACTGGAGAAAAGATCTAAAACAGACATAGTTTCAGAGCACTCGTGATAAATGGTTCTCAACAAATTGAAGCTGATTACTTCTCTCCCTCACAATCCGCAAGAGGTGGCCTCTGCTTTTAAGCACCATTCATTCCTGGAAACTCCGTCTTAAAGGGAAGTCCTGCTCTGACGGCACAGGTAAGGACACGCTGTTTAGTCTCCGGAGAGAACTGCCTGGATGAAAGTGACAGGAAGGAAGAGCAGGTATTTTTAGAGCACGTCAAACAAAGGTGGCAAAGACTGGAGCCTGTGTAAGAGGTTGCTCTCTAAAGAGAAAGCAATTTAATACAACAATGAATACAGTTACTGAATTGCTATGTAGATGGCTGTTGAAATAAAACAAAAAAAAAGTACTAATTGAAACTCACAGTAAGAGCTGAAGCATCCCTGGGAGACTTAGAAAAAATGGATCCCCGAATGGCGCCCCCCGCTTTCTTTTCCATTCACCCAGGTCCTTCTACCCTGCGCACCTTGGTCCAATGTAAGGCATCACTGTCACAGATAACCTTTCCTGTGCCTCAGTTTCCTTCACCATAAAGTGGCCTTGCAGCTATCCAAAGAGGAGGGGTGAGACATCAGGAAAGGCCTGTGGGTCTCTTGAGGAGGAAGAAACCCATACTCACCACACAGTACAGAGACAGAGGGCAACAGAAGAATGAGCCTCCCCTCCAAGGCTGAAGGACCAGGAGCATCCGAGATCAGAAAACCCAAGGCCAGCTAATTATGCAGTTAGCAGGACCAAGCTAACAGGGCCAGGTCGGGTGGGTCTGCATTCCATATCTACAATTTTAAACATGAAATTTAAACACTTAAGTGTTTGCTCTTCCAACTAATGGATGGATTTGTTTCCTAGCAGAACAAATGAAAAGAAAGCAATGTCTCTCCCTGGAGAGGTGGGTGCATTCACCAGTGGGCTGAGGCTCTCCCTCGGGGAAGGGGACTGCAATAAAGCCACTCGAGCCTGCTGGAAAGATGTTCACTGGTCCAGGAGCTGGCAGGGAGCACTGGGAGGTATGTCTGGAGCTGGGCTTGGCTTAGCATAGGGGAACTGGTGCAGTCCTCTCTAGAGAAAGTACCAGAGAGGCCTTGCTAGGGGGAAGTTGGAGGCTTTACTTCCCAGGCATCATCTTCAGGAGAGAGTGATCTGGCAGATACCATCTTTCCCCACCTGTCTTGCAGGAGTCTGGTCTTGTGTGAGGAAGCAATGAGTTCACTTGGACCAGGTGAGCCAGCACACATGAGTTCCTTGCTTTCTCTGCATACAGAGGGAAGTTAGTGCCCACAAGAGATAACTGCCAGCTGCACGCCCATTCATTGCTTCTCTCAAAACATGTGGGTGGTGGGCGGCACCTGTGGCTCAAAGGAGTAGGGCACCAGCCCCATATGCCGGAGGTGGTGGGTTCAAACCCAGCCCTGGCCAAAAACTGCAAAATAAATAAATAAATGATGATTAAAAAAAATGTGGGTGGTATGGCAAAGTTTATTTGTTGTTGATCCAATATTCATTCCCCTTTTCTTCTTAGAATCAAGTAGTGATTTTATTAAAGGTGGCAATGAGATTATATTCCTGGCCATCCTTGAAGCTGGGATGGCCAAAGAGATGCAAGAAAAAGTCATTGGAGGACCTGAAAAGGGGTTGGTTTGGTGAGCAGGGCGCCATGTCAACCTGGCCTTTTTTCTTTGTCCTCTTTGGAAGACGTTCTTATGGCTGGAACTTCGGTGGTCACCTTGACCCACACAGGGACAAGGTCAATGAGAAATCCACATTCTAGGTATGGTTGATGATTCTGTTGGCTGCAGCTTATCTGCAGGTGTCATTTCATTGAGCAAATAAGCCCCCAATCTGGTCACTGCAATTAAGACTCTTACTAGCCAAATGGAATTCCTAACAGACAGAGGCTGACACAGGAAGACATAAGCTTCTAGTCACTCTGGATGTGCAAGTATCGGCTTCAGGGGCTGGAGGGCCTGGGGTGGGGCACACAGTAAGAGCGGGAAGAGCAGTACTGGATATTGAGTGATCGGGGCTGATATGCACATACCCCCAGCCTGTTGGGATTATTAAGTTAAATGATTTTAGTCTGAGCCTTAAAACAACAGACTTAAAAGAGAGAGAAATGTATTATGAAGTAAGGTCCAATTGGGGCCATCTGCCTCTAAAATTGGAGGCTGTGCGGCAGGCGCAGCTTTAGCATGCTGGGAAGGAAGGTGGTGGCTCCCTGGGCAGCTCGGGTTGCAGTGTTCCTGCCATTTCCACCATTTCCACCTACAGGGGGCACCAAGGAACCACAGGATATTGTCTCTTCCTGGGCCAGGTGAGGACTTAGACCTCCAGCCACGCCTAGCCAAGGAGAGAGGAAGGGATAGGCTGAGGTTGTGGCAAGGGGGTAGGCTATAATGGGGGTGGGTGTGAAATCTTCCTTCTCCAGTTCTTAAAGATCTAAAAATACAGAGCATCTGATTTTAGAGTCCAGAGAAAATACTGCCCCCTTCTCTACCTCTGCAATGAGAACTTGACATTTCTGTCCCTGAATCTTAGACCAGAAGGGGGTCTTGGAAAGCAGCCAGTTCTCACTACTCACTAGCAGATAAGGAAACTGGAGGCCTGAGCAGGAAAGTGATGGGTCCAAAGCAATGCAGGCGTTAGCAGCAGTGCTGGGCTGAGAGCCTGGGCCTTCCCACATCCAGTCGAGGGTTCTTTCCATCACACCCACCGCCTTGGCCACATTTGTTTTCTTTTCTGGCCCCGGGGAGATTCTGGCAGGGCTGGGGGTCTGATGTGAACTGGAATATGTTCAATTTCACCTCTCATTGCTCCTGCCAGCTCGCCAGCTCTGGCTGATGGAGGCAATTAGAACCAGACGTCCCATAAGGGCATTCCAGAAAGATCTCTTAAAATTCCCCAGCAGCTGGGGACTTGCATTTTCCTGCCAGGATCATCTGGTGTGTAAATACTTAGTTGTGTAAGACACAGGGGTCTGGGGGGGCATGCTTACACACACACTTGCTCGCTTAGTACACAATCACCCACTGATAGAAAAACAGAGAAATATTTGGTAGGAATTCCTTTTCTTCTACCTCCCAAAGAGGGAAGTTAAGGATTTACAGGCCACCCCGGGGAACATCTGATTACTTACTTCTGAGTGATGAACGCTGTATTTGCATTGGGCAGGGGGTGGCAGGGTGGGGGACATTCCTGGTTTTCTTTCACTCCCAAGGATGGCTGCCCCTCACCCCTGAGTTCTGAGGGAAGGACAAGAGATGTCTGTAGCCAGTTTAGTTGATGCATAATCACGGGACCCTGGCTAAAAGGTGCTACCTCAGTTTATCTGTGAAAATTAATTAGCTTTAGCTCCAAAAGGCAAAGGGACAGAGCAAAGAACTCTGACCCAGGACCACTGACTTTGACTAACCTGTTTTCTGACCACCCATCCCCACCCCTCCCTGTCCAGTGACCGCCACATAAAAGCCACAGGGCAGCCCCTGGCTCGTGAGTTGGTGGGAGCCCTCTCCCTTTCTCCGGGCTCCCGTTTCACAGTTGTCACCAGCAAACCTTGCTTTGGCTAACAATGTGCTACTGTTAAGTTGACTGGTGTTCGAGTAGACCCAGGGGGCCTTCTGTTAGAAATCAGTGGGAAAGAGCCAAAGGCACTGAAAAGGCAGATGGAGCAAACTGGACACCTTCTTTAATCTGAGGGAGCCTAGAGCCCAAGGCTTTGTTTCTGAGCCTAGGACATTCTCAAGGCCATCCCCCCACCGCTCCCATCCCTCCCTTTGAGGTTAGGTGTTTGCTTGAATATCCCATAAAAGTAGATCTGAAACCATTTTAAAGAGTTAAATAGCCCATGATTATTATAGTTTTTATTAGATATGCCCAATGACTTTATTTTTTGAAAATACATCCTGGGCTTCATGGTTAATTGGAGATAAATCACCAATTCACATCTCAGCAGCTTCACGTTACCAGCTGACTTTCCT
Source organism: Otolemur garnettii (assembly GCF_000181295.1). Taxonomy (NCBI): domain Eukaryota; kingdom Metazoa; phylum Chordata; class Mammalia; order Primates; family Galagidae; genus Otolemur; species Otolemur garnettii. The sequence goes on along the minus strand of NW_003852455.1, from coordinate 3,364,417 downwards.
CCTCTGTTACCCACTTCCTGTGATCTCCACTGGCTGACACCGCTGAGCTCTCCTGTCTGCGCTCCAGATGCCGCACTCCTCACCAGGGAGAGAAGAGTGGATCCCCAGTCCTTCGGCTGATTTTTGTGTTTGGAAGCAGGAGTGCCTTCGTTTGTTTTGTCACTGAGCACAAAACACTCACGGGGTGCTGGGGACTCTGCAGGGTGCTGGGAACAGAGGGAGAGGGAACTTGGTTTTGAGAAATTTGAAGGTTTGTAAAGGGAATTAGACATACAATTAACTCTGAAACAGAGAATAAATCCTACAAGAGAAGAAAATATGAAGTCAGTTCAGGGGGAGGAAATAATTTTTGTGAAGATTGCATGGTAGAGTCATCAGGGAAGTGTTTTCAGAGATGGTGGCATTACATCTGTGCCTAGAAGGGGGCTTCCAACCAGCAGAGGCTGGGAAGGTAGAGCAGGGCATTTGGGGGTGGGGGGAAGCAGGAAGGAGAGCAATGGCTTACTGAGTAACCATGAGAGGGCCAGTTTGACCGGTTAGGCTGGTCAGCTGGGGTCAATCCGTGGATGGTTACGGATACCAGGAAAGCAGCCATGGCTCTTTGAGTGGACAAGTCACAAGGATGTGAGCAGCAGCAGTGTGTGCACAGGGACGCCCAGGAGATGACTGGGCTTGCCTCCCTGACACCTCTCTGCTCTGTGGTCACCGATGCTTTGCTGGGTGCATGTCCTTACTCCCCCAGCATGAATCCATGGACCACAAAAGAGACCTGTGGTGTCCTGTGTGTGAATCAGGATAAACCCATGGTGATCCCCTGGCAGAATTCAAACCATGTGCCCTGCTCCAGGAAGCCCTAGTTTTCCTTGGCATAAAATTAGAGAAGTAGCAACCTCCAAGGTCAGTAATTCCAACATCCACCTGATGCTTTGATTGCCTGCTTGCCTTCCCTGCTAAGGGGTATCTGTTCCATGTTTAATTATCTCCAGTGATGAAGAACTTACTACTTCAAGAGGCAGTCCATACTCAGGGCAGTTCTGGACTCACTAATAGAGTGGGACTGGGCCTGCACCAGTCCCATCTCTGTCTCATCCAGGTTTGCTAGACCTGTAACAAGACGTTTGTCCATGTATGTTGAGAAGCATTGAAAGAGAGATTTCCCCCAACCCCAGAGCACGTGAATTTCCCAGAAGGTCTCTAGAGTCAAAATCTGGTCTTAAGGACTCTTGTGTGAGCAGCAGTTACGGGTCCCTGGCTCTCACAGGCTCTATTCTTGGAATGCCCATGACCCTGCTGGAGCAGCTTTGCAGCATTTCTGTTTTATGTATCAGGAACAGAGCACTAAAGAGGACCCAACCCAAGGTGAACACTGAGTCACGGTCAAGGCCAGGGTCCTAGTTTCATTTCTTCTGCGCCTGAATTTTTCTTAACAAACCAAGTAAGAAGAGGGTCTGCCCCCAAACACCAGCCTTGGGATATTGGTTTTTTTCATTAAAAAAATGCATCATGGGGCATAAGATGAGTTTAATCACAGAGGCAGAGTGGTGTGTAGGTGCCTGTGCACCTGTGTGTGCACGTGCCTGGTCGCGCACAGGCCTATGGGGATACTTTATAGTAAGCTGAAATACTCGGCTGACAGGTTTGCTCTTCCTGTTTCTCTTTCAGAGGTCTAGCTGTGGCCCCTATCTCAGGAGAGTCAGCCCCAAAGCAGTGGAGCCACCGTGCGCTCATCAGTACCTGCAGGGGAGCCACAGGCCTTGTTATTGGTAACAGGACTGATACCAAGAGGCCACTGGCCCAGGCATCCTTAGCTAGTCTCTCCTACAGAGAGAAAGCAATGCTTTCAAACACTTCCACCATCAATCAGCAAGAAAAAAAGCACTTCTTATGTACTGTCTGTTGTGTTCTCTGTTATGACCTTTTATCCAGGGGCTAGGGGGTCTCAGTTTCTTCATTTGTAAAATGAGCAGAGGGGTGGGGGTGGGGGTAACTGTGGAGGCATTGAGCCAGTTGCTTTAAAAGGACCTTCCCGCTTCTAAGAGAAGGAAAACATAATGTCTCTTGTGGTTCCAAAATTGACCAGAGTGACTCAAGTGCAGCAATGAAGGGATGGATTCATCTACATCCAGTTTCCAAGACTGGAGAACCCACAGGCAGGCCTGGGAACAGCAGGCTCTTATTAACCCCAACACTCTGTGTTGCTCTGGGAGCTTGTGGTTCCGCATCCAGAGAGATTTAAGCTCCGGGCCAGAGTCGACTTGGTCATTTGGTTCAATAAGACTCCCAGGAGCTGGGATTCCAGAGTTGACATAGGGAAGAGAGAGTGCTCTGGTCCCCAGGCTGAGAGCGCTCAGCAAAAGACAGAAAAGACAGCAGGACCTTGAGAATGGGAGGTGAGGAGAAAGGCTGTTTGTTCCTCAGAGTAATAAGTGTTGACGCTGTCCCCACATTAGAGCCTTCCACTAACTGGTCGGGACTGACTTGGGGATGTGACTCACCCAACATCACCCAGCTAACTGACTTGTCCTAAAGGACAAAGTCGACCTTTAGGCCAGGCCCTTTGCATGCCAAAAGAGCTGTTTAGATGGGTGTGAGGAGAGGAGCAGAGGAGTCTGGGGAAGGTCCCAGGGGTCAGGGAGGTCCAGGGACCAGGCCCCCATGGTAAGGAGGGTTGGCTTGCACTGGGATGAAGGGAAGCAGGGGCAGTCCTCCCTCAGAGACCGCAGGCTTGTCTATGCAGCGAGATCCCACCACACGGGGGGGCCCCGTGGTGCCACTAGAGCATCACAGAGGACTTGCTGCAGAGTTTGGGGGAAGCTGCTCTAGGTCAAAGTTGCTGGGAGAACAAATATCCACAGTTCCAGACAAGAACCTGCAGATGACAACTGCAGGGGGGCAAGATAGATCCAAAATAACATAAGCAAGACCAAAGATGGCCGGGGTTAGATGGCTGGACTTGGGGGGTGGCTGGTGTTCACAGGGAGGACAGACAGGGCAGACTCATTCAGAAGAATCGGAGCACAAACAGTGGGCGTCCACCAGGTGCCACCGTAGAGGGCACCAGCCCAGAGACGTGTAGTCAAAGAGCCTGGGTTCAAACCAACCTCACCACTTAGTAGCCACATGACCTTGAACAAGTCACAGAACCTATCTCATTGTCAGCTTCCTCCAGTTATGAAACCCGACAGACACTTCCTATCCTGCAGAGCTGTCGAGAGACTTGAACGACACAGATTGTGTGGAAATGCTGAGCAGCGTTCGTTCCTACACGTGTTGCTTAGTTTACCACACATTCAGCAAGCACGTATTCGGTGCCCGGAAAATAGTAGACACTCTATCTGTGTGTTCAAAAACTAAAGCAGGGACAGGAAATGGATTTGAATGGTCTGCCTTTGAAGCCTAGAATAATCCATAAGTATTAGGGAAGCTGGTAAATGGAACCATCAAAAAGATGCATGAGCTGTTTATTATCCATCATTTTGGGTATAGGTTGATGGAGAGATCTGAGCTCTTGCGTGAATACTGCTATTGGCAAGATTAAATGGAGGTGGGGCATGGACAGATGTCACCCAGGGACACTTAATGGCTCCCCTTCATCAAGGGAGAAAGACAGAGGCCTGTGACTTCACAGCCTCCGCTTGGGCTATTCGAACCAGCTCAGTAACACTTTATTCCCTAGGACAGAGGTGTGGGGGTTCTCTCATCTTTTCTGGAGCATTGGACACAGAAGGCTTCTCTAAAGACAGTTAAAGCTATTTGTTCCTTCATTTGGGATCCTTAGAATTTTTAGAGGGTCTATGAATAGTGGAGTATGGATTTGTGCCCTATTTTCAAAATTCCCAACATCCTATATTTGGCTGGAAAAAGATTAGCCAGTCATGTTGATCAGAGGCTCTGGTATGTGCTTTGATGAGTACCAAAGAGAAGGAAAATAAGTCTGCCGCGTAATAAGTTCAGTGTGTTTAGGAGTCACCATTCTTTCAGACACAGAGCATAGAGCAGTTAAGAATATAATAAAAAATGTGAAAATATAATTGAAAACGTTAGCAACCACAGCCTCAACTCAATTCTTCCATTTTCCAGTTGAGGACCCAGAGGCCTGGGAAACAAGAAAACTTGTCTAAGGTCCCAGAGCTGGTCAGTGGCATAACTAGACCGCTGGGCTTTTTATTGCACCTGAGTGTTCTTGAACATGGTTTTGAAATCTACTAAATTGGTCTGGGGGGTTTAGTAAAAACACTGCCCGGGTGTCAAAGAGAAAAAGGGTTCTACCATGAGCTGTAAGGGCTTTTCCTCGGGCTTCTCTTCATCGGATTCCATTGAGGTGGTTAGTCCAGCTCCTGTTTATCTGATGGAATTTCACAAGGCAGAGCCCAGAGGGACAGGAGGAAAGCCCTGGGAGGTTCTTGGGGGAGATGAATATCCTTTCTTTATCTTCAAAGCAAACGTTCAGGAAGAGAAATGGCAACACTTCCCAGAATTCAGGCTGAAGAAAAACACAGATGACATATCCGACTGGCATCTCACCCAAGAGATGGGGAGACACACTCACCAGAGTTCACTGAGGAAACAAGTCAATTTTTTTTTTTTTTGATGGAGGTCAGTAATGAGGAAGCAGGGTATGTAAGAAACATCCCCAGTCTGAAAAAGGAGCACATGGGTAAGTCTAGATTGTCCAAACAGAGGGCGTTTTGTGTAGGGATTCAAGAGTTGGGAGCAGTTGAAGAAAGGTGTGTAGTTGAAATTTGTTCCCTCAGATTATTGGTCAACAGCAGAACACAGTTTACCTTTTTGTGAGGGTGCAGGAATTCTGGGAAAATTAAATAAGATGAGATAAGGTCCACAATGGCCAAGGGGCCATGTATTTTCATTTTCATTTGGGATGGCTGAAAATTCTTCATTCAACATCTAATGATTACTAAAGTATCTGGTTTGGATCCCTTTGGGAAGTTGGTCTCTCTAGTTTCCACAGATGTGAGTCTGTCCTGGCCCTGCTTTCTTCTGGTGAGGGTGACCTACCAGGTAAGCTGCGCAGTCACCCAGAACTTTTGACTAGAAACAGTGTGGACTGGAAATACTCACGCTGTCCTACTTTCTGGAGATCCAACCCCCCATTTGGAAACCTAAAAGGCTGTATGAACCAAGCTACCACTCTTGAAGGCAGTCCATAAGCAAGCATTAACCACCGATGGTAAGCCAGGCATTGGGGCAGGCATGGTGCGGAGGGACTCCACGTGGGGGTTGCCAGACACATAATCCCTGCACCAGTAGGAAATAGCCCTAGGACTCAGCACCTAGCAGGGAAGTTAGAAAGTGAGACTGCCTCCCTACCCATGAGTGGGTTCTAAATATCACATCTCAACAAATATTTAATGACACAGATAACGCTTGCAATAAACTGAAGATACAAAGTGCTTTGCAATAGGAAGCAATGACCTCCTTCCACAATACATGTGCTCCAGGGTTCCAGGTGTCAGCTACAGCACTGCCCTCTCTGCCTGGAACCAACCATTCACCAAGCCCTGGGGGCAATGACATCCCAGTCACCTCTGCCTCTGTCTGCTTCTTTGTGCCTCCACTACCTTATAAGGCCAGGTCACCATGTCTCATCAGTTCAACCTCCTAATGGCTCACCCATGTCCACTCCTGTCTCCTCCACGTGGTAGCCTTCTGGATCTTTCAGAAAAACAAATCTGATTCAGCTACCTCTCCCTACCACAAGCCTCACAGTGGATTCCTATAGTTCTTCAAGTTAAAACCTCTTAAGGTGGCCTCTTGAGCCCTACATGGCCTGGCTCTCCTTGCCCCCTAGACCCACTTTGCTCCCTCCATGCAGCTTTTCTTTCCTTCCTTCTTCCTCACCAGGGTCTCTCCTACTGCAGGGCCTTTGTATGTGCTACTCTGACCACCTACGGATTCCTTTCTTTCCTTCTTAACCTGCTCAATGCTTACTTATCTTGTGGGTACCAACTTGTCGCTCTGCTAGGAAAAACTTCTTCCACTCCCCTGTCTACATTAAATCTCCCGTTCACGTGCATTTAGAACCACACGTGTGTCTTCTTTGTAGCAGAAAGTGAGACGGCCTCCCTACCAATGTGTGCAGTTATTTGATTAATGCCTAATTCTTTCATTAGACTGTGAACTCATGAAGACTGGACAAATGACTGTGTCACACAGTAGTGATGCTCAAATATATTTTCATATAATGAGGGGTCTCATGCTTGGCTGTGCAGCTGCTCATCAGAGTAGCTGAATGACAGTGGAAAGAAGAGACGTGTAAGAGTCAGGAGAGCAGGGTGCTAGTCCCCAGGTCTCCACTCACTTGCTCAGGGCCTCTTCCCTGGGCAAGCCCCCATCCTTCTCTGTGCATCGAGGCTTCCTACCCATGGTGCAGGTTTGAGCGGCTCTGCTATGCTCCTGGGGGTCAGACCAACCTGAGGCCGAAGCCACTAACTCCACCACTGTCTGGCCACCATGTGGCTTTGAGCCTGTTATTTCAGTGCTCTGAAATGTTACTATGATTAATAATAATAATGGTAACAATACCATGATTAAACTCTCCAAGTTTTAAATGTTTAGAAACTTGTGAGGGCCTGAACTCTGCCAAGCAGCAGTGAAAGTCAAGTAGAGATGGGTAAAAGAGATATTTATAATCCAGGCTAATCAATGAAGTGAACCCGTGGTTTTCAAAGTGTGGTCCCAGAACTGGCAGCATCAACCTGTAAAAAAAGTCAAGTCCACAGCTGTGCCCCAGATTTACTGGGTTAGAGACTGTGAGGGCGGGTCCCTGGACACTGCTTTAAGAAGCCCTCTGAGAGATCCTGGTGCACATGCACGTTTGAGAACCACTAGATTAGAGGCCAAGGGTGAGGGAGAGGAAAACGGCGAGGGCAGGGGAAGTGCTAAAAGGCAAATGTAGCTGGCTGGGACCTTCGGGGGCTTCACTCGCCTGTCTCCCAGTAGTCCTGACTCTCTGACTCGGCGTGGAGTGGGGGGGCTGTCTGCAGTGCACAGGGGGTTGGGTGGAGGGACTTCATGTAGCTCATGAGGAATATTTAGGAAGTTACAATCAGGGAGAAATTCACGTCCTGATTTCATGAGATGTCCCAACACAGCTTGAAATAGGACGAGGCCCTGGGAAATGGGACCACGTCATGCACCTGTGTCCTGAAACATCTGGTGATCCCAGACCCAGAGAGAGTCAAACAGCACTGGAGAGACTTCACTGCTTCCTTTCCCCGGAAACACGTGGGCCCAAGTGACCCATTCGGGCCTGAGCGATCCCTCTCCTAACAAGGACCCCACAGAGGCTCGTGCAGTTCCAGGACTGCTTTCTGTTCCTGCCAAATAACAAAAACATTTAGTAGGTAGGACCTGGAGGGGGTGTCCAAACACGACCCCACCCACATCATCACAGAGTTGCACAATAAACCTAACATCTGGTTTCTTGTCTGTGCGGTTACCAGGGGGATGCTGCTGAGACCAGGGAGCCATTGTTGTGAATCCACGGAACTTGACATCCAGTTAACTCTTCCTGCACATGGCATGGCTGGGTTTGCTACCTGCATTGACCCTGTTCTTTTTCTGTTTGCTTGTTTTCATCAGTATGTTATGCCCATCTACGTTGACAACTGTTATCTCTGTTTTGTTTGTTTGTTTGTTTGTTTGTTTTTTAATTTATTGTTGGGGAGTCATTGAGGGTACAAGAAACTAGGTTTCACTGATTGCATTTGTTAGGTAAAGTCCCTCTTACAATCACATCTTGCCCCCAAAAGGTGTGGCACACACCAAGACCCCACCCCCCTGCCTCCTTCCCCCTCTCTGCTAATCCCTTCCCCACTCTTCCCTCCTTCTTCCTCTCTCTGCTCACCCACTCCCCTTGTCATTAATTGCCCTCATATCAAAATTGAGTACATTCATGCTTGTCCATTCTTGTGATGCTTTACTAAGAATCATGTGTTCCACTTCCATCCAGGTTAATACAAAGGCTGTAAAATCTCCATTTTTTTACTGGCTGAATAGTATTCCATGGTATACATATACCACAGCTGTTTTTTAATACTTTTTTGTATATACCAAAGATTTTTTTCCCAAGGAATGTTTATTACTATCATAACCATCATCACGATTATCATCCTAATAACCATTTAAAAGCTGGTGCTCAATGAGAGGGATCTCTAGAAGATGAGGCCAGTGACACATATCCATTTATTTTCTCATGTAATAAATTTTTATTCAGCACCTATAATGTAATCAAGCTCTGTTCTAGGCACTGGAATACAGCAGTGAATAAAATAAATAAAGTCTCAGGCCTCGTGGAGCTTATATTTCACTGGGGAAGATAGACTGTGAATAAGTTATTAGATAAGTATGTATTAGACAGTCATATGCACTAAGTTAAAAAATGAAGCAAGAAAAGAGAGTAGCGGGGTGAGAGCAGAAGGAACTATTTTATGCTGAGTACTGAGGAAGCATTGGTGCCATGCAGATATGGGGGTGGGAGAGCATTCCAGGGGGAAGGCAAGGCAGCGGGAAGGCTCTGAGATAGGCGCTTGCCTAGAGCATGTGAGGGCCTCTCGTGCTGGGAGGGGAGGAAGCAATGCAGGGGAGAGGAAGGGGAGGGAGGGGAGGAAGGTTTAGGGAGACAGGCCAGATAGAGTAGGACCATGTAGGCCACGGAGATGAGTTGTCCTTTTACTCTGAGCAGAGTGACAATTATGGATTTTGTTCACAAAGGTTGTATGTTCCAAGTTCTAACAGGAGCCCTCTGTTTGCTATCCAAAACACTAGCAGTAGGAGCGGGGAGGAAGCAGCAAGACCAGTCAGGAGGCACTTGCAATAACCAAGGGAGAGGTCAGGAAGCTTCACTAGGAATGATAGCAGTAGAGGGGTGAGCGGTGGGACTCCAGGTCTCTTCTAAAGGCAGAGACCATGGGATTTGCTTATCGGACTAGACATGGGCCAGAGAGAAAAAGTAGAGTCAACCAGGACCCCAAGGTTTTGTCCCATGCAACTGGGTGAATGGAATTGTCTTTACCAGAGATGGGAAGGACTTCAAAGGAACAGGTTAAGGAGGCACCATTAGGAATTCAGTTTGGAGAGTTTCAAGTTGAGAAGTCCGTTGCACACAGTGAGGCCAGTGTCAGCTAACCCAAACACACACAGCTTCTAGTGTTGGAGGAGGCAGACTGGGGGAGAAGAGGTTACAGGCAGGCGACACGCAGGGAGGGCACGGCCAGGGAGCTGATGAAGAGGCCCTGACAAGGACAGAATGATGAGTGGAAGTGAGCTTGAGAGATATTTCAGAGACAGACTCAACCGGACGAGGTGATTAGATTGGATGTCAAGGCCGAGAGATGAAGGTCAGCTCAAGTTGTGTGTCCCCTGGCAGGGCACGGAGAGTCGGAGCCCATTACAACAGACACTGTGAAATCAACTTCCCCATTCCAGCCAATGGCTGCCTTTTAAAATCAAGCCCAGGATATCAAAACTTCAGGTCACAGAGGAACTGAGGTAGTGACTTAAAACTCTGACAATAGGTAAAATACAAGACATGTTGCTGATTTGAATATCAATTAATAACACTTATGCTTCATTTAAATATCTGGGCCTCTGCATAAGTAAACACTGGGAAGAGGTTTGCTATTACCATGCTGTGATTCCACCATTATCTTCATCTGGCAGAGACCTGTTTTCCTGTTAAAATTCTTAAGCCTTCCTTCTGTGCTGTATCTGTTACCCAGAGCAATCCATAATGGACTAGACAGGATTATTGGCCCAAATGACAAAACCAGACATAATATGGAAGATATTTTTTTCCTTAACCACACATATGACTTCGGCCTCACACAGCTGTTCACTGTAAGTAGGAAGAGTCACATGAGGTACTCCACAGTGGGGAGCACGGGGTGTAAAACCCACCATCCATGGTCCTTTAGGAGTAGGAAAGGGAGAAGGGATTCCTCAGGTCTCAGCTCCCAGTCCAGGCATCTGTAACTATTGTCTGAGGGATGTCTGGGGATTGTGGAGCTTTCTGGAGGACCTCATGGTGGAAAAAGTCTCAGGCTGGAAACCTGGGCCCCAGCGCCTCTCTGCCACTCCAAATCCTGGGATTTGGGACAGGCTGTGTTGCCGCTCTGAATATGAGTGTCCTTCCTATGTCGGGTGGGGGTAATATATTCCTTGTCTTAAAATATCCTTGTCAGCACCTGTTATCCTAACACTTGGGAGGCCCAGGTGGGTGGCTTGCCTCAGCTCACAGGTTAGAGATCAGCCTGAGCAAGAGCAAGACACCATCTCTAAAAATAGCCAGGCTTTGTGGCAGGTGCCTATAGTCCCAGCTACTTGGGAGGCTAAGGCAAGAGAATCGCTTGAGCCCAAGAGTTTGAGGTTGCTGTGAGCTATGAAGCCACAGCTGTGAGCTATGAAGCCACAGCATTCTACTGAGATCAATAAAGTGAGACTGTCTCAAAAAAAAAGTCTTTGTCAAGATTTTTATTAGGATTATGTTGGCTTCATAAAATTAGTTAGGAAATAGTAATTTCCCATCTATTTTTGTAAAAGAGTTTGTGTAAAATTGAGGATGCTATTATTTTCATAGGTATGTGATAGAAGTTACCAGTGAAACCATCTGGGTCTGGAATTTTCTTTTGCAAAGTCTTGCTCTATTGCTCAGGTTGGAGTGCCATGGCCTTGGCCTACCTCACAGCAACTTTAAACTCCTCTGCTCAAGCAATGCTTTTGCCTTAGCTCACCACAAAATCCAGCTAATTTTTCTATTTTTAGTAGAAAATTAGGGTCTCACTTTGCTTAGGCTGGTCTCGAACTCCTGAAATCAAGGGATCCTCCTGCCTTGGCCTCCCAAAAAACAAAGATTATAGTATGAGCCACTGGACCTGGCCTGGGCCTGGAATTTTCTTTGAGAAAATGTTTTTAAATAGGATTATGAATTTAATTTTTTTAATAGAAATAGAAATCTCTTTAATAGAGATTTTCTGTTCCTTCTTGAGTCAGCTTTACTTAAGTTATATTTTTCAAGGAATTTGTTCCTTGAAATAAATTATTCACTATATTGACATAGAATTCATAATATATTCTCATTATCCTTTTCTTTTTAATTTTTTTCTGTAGAGACAGGGTTGTACTAGGTTGCCCAGCTTTGTATTGAGTTCCCAGCCTCAGAGATGATAGAGACAGATTCTCCTTCTGAGCAAGGCTGATCTTGAACTCCTGAGCTCAAGCAATCCACCCACCTCACCCTCCCAGAGTGCTAGGATTACAGATGTGAGCCACCACGCCTGGCCACTTCAAAACATTTTCTAATTTTCCTTGTAATTTCTACTTTAACCCATTTCAAAGTTTGAAACATATTATATTATTCTTGAATATTTAAAGGATTTTTCTAGATATCTTCTTTTAATTGATTTCTATTTTGGTTTTGTTGGCTTGGGAGGACACATTCCATAAGATTTCAATAATTTGAAATATATTGAGATTTTATTTTATGGCTCAGCAAATGTTTGATCCTGGCAAATATTCTATTTGCAGCTGAAAAGGATTTGAATGCTTTATCCTAAATGTGGAATGCTCTATAAATGTCCATTGAGTTGTGTTGGTTGGATCTGTATCTTTACTGCTTACTTTTTTGTATACTTGTTACGTAAGGTATACTACTTACTGAGAAAGGGGTTCAGAGCAAGCTTTTCAAAGCATAAATCAGAATATAGCCTTCCCAATGTAAGTTCCTCAGAGTTTCCTCAGTGTATTTAGACTAAAACCCAATCTTCGTACCCTAACTGTCAGACGGCATGATCCATCCCATGCCCTCCCCTCCCTCAGACCTCCTCTTCGGGATCTCCCCGGCCTCCTCCCCAGCGGGCACACTAATTACACACCAGTCACTCTGGCCTTTTTTCTACTCTCTGAACCCACTAAGCCTATTCCTACCTCAGGAGGCTGCGCTGTCTATGCTATTCCTTTTGCCTGGGGTTATATCTTTACCCAGATGATGTCAGGGCTCCCTCCTCCGCAGCCGTTAAGCCTAGATGTCACTGCCCCAGAGAGGCATTCCACATCCTCTCTTTTGGGAGCACTCTCTTTGAAGAACTTTTCACTAGTAGGTTAACCCCTTTTGTTAATTTTCCTGATAATGGTTTGTATGGTGGTTTGCTCCAGTTGAGAACAGAACCAGCTTGTAGTGCATATTCTGTAAATACTTGACAGGTGCGTGGCCAGTGGATGGGAGGATGGATGTACGGACCTCCCTGTTATCTGTCTTTTTTCATAGTTGTTTCAACTTGGATGTTATGATTGGGCTGAGAGGTCTTTAAAAACAAGAACTCCTTCTACTTTATGTTTCTGACACAGCATAACAAGTGCTCAGTAAATTACTGTTCAACTAACCCCTGGGTGGCCCAGGTGCTCTCAGAATACCCTGCCCACACCTCTGTCAGTGGTCCCTTCCTTGCATCCCTCTTTTCAGTCAACTAAGGCACAGTTTGGCACAGGGTCTTGGACATAATATATGCTCAATATGTTAGTGCAAAGAAAGAAGGAAAGAAAGAAGAAAGGAAGGTAAAAAGGATCTTGTCAGAGCGCTGATGAATGCATTGCCTGCAAAAGTCAAATCTGGGGCCCCCAGACCCCAATGTCAGAAAGGGTCCCCCTACCCTTTTGTCATGTCAAAAAAATTTCAGCTGTTCTTGGATGGTTTGTCCCACTTCCCATCCTAGGTCCAGGAGCAGGGGATGTAGAAATTCTTTCTTTCCCTGAACACTTCAAGTCTAGAACAGATGACATAGCAGTTGCCTAGAAAAATGGTGACCAAATGATCAGCCAGGAAGACTTCATTGTTTCCTGAATGCTTGCTAAGGAAGGAGAAAGAACAGAAAATGGGTAGCATAGACCATGAAATCATTTCCACTCTGACTGTTGAACATCCAGGGTTCTTATCCTTTAAAGGATTCAAGTTAACCTGAGACTTTGTTTTCTTTTATGGTTGTTGTATGTAGTAGTGAGTTCATGAGAAGGCCCAGAACCTCTTGCCTACTCAGTGCCCACTCTTTGTCTGGAAGAGCTTATTCACATGCTCCTTCCCTCACCTAGCCCCATGCTTGACCCCGGGTTGCACTCATCAAGCAGGCTGCATTGTTTTCACCTGAGGTGGATAAATATTGAGGAGGCCCGTCAACCTTTGTGGCTCACCGTTCCTCCCTGACCCTGGCCCACCTGTCCCCACCCTGGCTGTGCAGATCCATGGTAGGGCTGCCCACATAGCTCCTCAGCTTCCCTGCATGTACTGTGTCTAGAATGGGAGGCAGAACAGGGTCAGGTCATGTTTTGACATATGACATTTCTGATTCCATGCAGTTAAGTAACCAGCCAAACCATTACAGAGCATTAGGCATTGTAAAGAGCAGAAAATCTGCAATTTGGCTTCCTTAGATAGATACATAATTCCAGAGAGGCATGAACACTAGGATTGACTTGTTTTGGACTATAAAGTTATACTACGTTTTAGTAATAAAAGTAAAGAAATCTTATATGTAGAAATAAAGACTAGCCAGTGCCCAAAAACCGGTGCAAAAATTGACTCAGATTGCAGACTTAAATCAGGATTCATATGTATATAGTTTACCCATCAGATCCTAATGAAATACCACCATAGGATTCATAAAATAAAAGTCTCTGGCATTATATTATACAAAATGAGGCTCAGAATAAAAATTTTAAAGATTAAGAAACTGGAGGTATTTCCTATTGTATATGACTTTCTAAAAGGCATATTTTTGGAGTATAATATGTATATCCATGATATATATTATAATATTTGAATTCATCAGCTTATTTTAAAATTAAAGGAAACGAATTATCTCCTAGAAAAGTCAGAGCTGGAGGGGCCTTCACAGTCAGGCTGCTCAGCACTGTCTGTGCTCAGCAGGTTGGCCTCCAGCAGGGGTTTCTGAATGCCAGTTCTTGGCCTGCAGCCAGGCCCCTGCAGTGTCGCATCACCTTGCAAGCTTATTAACCAGGCTGACTGCCAGGTCTCATGCCTGGAGGTTCTGAGTCAGCCAGCTAGGTCTGGGAACCAGGGGATTCAAGGCACCCTCCTGGACCACACTCAAGGGGCCTGTGACCCCAGGCTTACCTCTGCCTTCTGTCTCTAAGGGTGGTCAGAGTGAGGATGGACATGGCATCAGGGTCCACCAGTATCAGTCTACCCGGGCCTCTCTGTTATGAAGGACTTTGGATTCCCAGTAATTGTTCAAACCCTCCATCTATAAGCCTCCAGCTCCAGTAACACTGATGTCATTCACTCATTCATTTGTTCATTCATCCATCTCACAGATATTTACTGAGTGCCTAATGGGAAGGCAGTGGTCAGTTCTGCTTATAAATCTGGTGAGGATGACAGGCTAGTCCACAGAGTTACAACCCAGTGGTGGTGGAAGAAGAGTGGAGCTAGGGTCACATCTCGATTTGGCTGGTGCTGATGGACGAGAGGAAGCGAGTGTGAGAGGAAGAGCCACCTTCTGGGGTGAGCATGTTTCCACTTCAAGCTAAAAAAAGAAGAAAAGAAGAAGAAGAAAAATGTTCTAGGGAGGCAACTAGGAAACCAAGAATATCTGTCCCAGAAGCTGTCAAAACCATTCAGCACGCAATGTTAATGTCCCAGGATTGATAACTGGGCCATGGTGTTAAGTGAAGCTGACATTAGGAAAGCCGGGGGATGTGTATACAGGAACTCTCCACACTATTCTGGCAACTCTTCTATCATTTGAAATTTTAAAAATAATCATTTGGGATAGAGAAGACAGAGGATGGACTCCAGGTAATGACGGAGGGTATGGCTGAGGCAAACATCTTTGAGAGATGTCAGGAGGCAGAACAAAGAGGGTTTAGGGATTGACTGAACATGGGAGGATGAGGGACAGGGTGCTTTGGCTAACAGGGGAACATGGAACACTGTTCCCTGGGATAGAGAACAGAGGAGGTGGGTCTGAAAGGAAGGATAATAGGATCAGATGTGGACATGGTGACTTCGAGGTACCTGTGGAAGCTTCAGTGGAGATGTTTGAGAGAGCACTGGACATCTAGAGCTGGGGCTCAAAAGAGGATTCATTGCTAGATACAGAGATCCAATCAACAAGAGACAAATGAGGAGATCATAACTGAAAGTCTTGAAATAATTGGGAGGGATGGAATTCTGAAGAGAGTCTGCAGAGTGATAAATAAAAAATAGATGGAGGTCAGCACTTGTACTAGACTGTTTATCGCAGCTCAGTTTACAATTGCTAAAATGTGGAAACAGTCTAAATACCCTTCAACCCAGGAATGGACTGGCAAGCTGGTGTATATGTATACCATGGAATACTATTCAGCCATTAAAAAAATGGAGATATTGCAGCATTTGTATTAACCTGGATGGAGGTGGAACACATTATTCTTAGTGAAGCATCACAGGAATGGAGAAGCATGAATCCTATTCAACTTTGATATGAGGACAATTAATGACAATTAATGGCACGGTGGCGTCTGGGGGAAGGGGAGAGCAGACAGAGAAGGAGGGGGGGGTGAGGGAAAGGAAAAGAAAATAGTGACTAATTCTCACATAAATTGGATTTAATTTTGGCCAAAGTATATTACTTAAACATTAATTTTTAATTCAACTTGTAATATGTTGTTTAGGATATTGCATCCTCGTTCATAAGTGAAACGTGTTTGTAATTTCCCCTTTATAATAATACATTTTTCCCAATTTTAATATCAGGTATATCCAGATGAAGTAGAATGATTTTGAAGTATTTCTTCTTTTCCTATTGTCTATAAGATTTGGCATGATTTATGTTTTGAAATTATCTTTTATTTTTATTTATAAATATTAGTTGTCTATTTTTTGAGACTTTGGAAAGAAAATATGAAGAAGTTAACTGGTGACTCCATATTGAACCTCAGAGTCAGAGCATTCTATAATAGACATACTCTTATTTAACGATATGAATGTTACTTTTTTTGCATTATTATTATTATTGCTCAATAAAAAAAAAAATAGATGGAGGTAAGAACCTTAAAGGGGTTACACAGAGAAAGAGCAAGCTTAAAAGAACACAAAAAGGAAGAAAGAACATCAGCCAAGTGTTACATCATGGAAACCAAAGGAAGGGGAATTGTCAAGGAGACAAAACTAACCTTCAGAAAGGCCAAGTAAGATAAGAACAGGAATGAGTTGTTGGCAGCTGCCTCAGTGACTTCAAATTAACCATTGTCTTTCAACCAAATGTTTTGGACAGTGCAAAAACAATATGGAAAAATCCACGAATATTTTTAAGTGTGTACTTTGATAAAACAAGTAAGTCATGAGCTTCTGTCAGCCTGGTATTGTAAAGAACCCATGCGTGATCCTGGGTGTCAGGCAGACGTAAGTGCAAATGGTGGCTTTGTCGTCTGCTAAGTGAGAGACCTTGAGCTTGAGACTTAATAACCTTTTAAAACTCGGTTGCTTCATTTACCAAACGAGGTGGTCGTATGCACCTTGCCCTTTGAGGATTACAGAGAAGACATGTAAAGCCTCTACACTGGAGCGCCTGGCACATAATAGGTGCTCAACAAATGAAAGTCATTATTATGGGCCAAGGACTCCACTTCTGGGCTCCACAGCTTGTTACGCATTAACCTGCTGGGTCACTGACTACAGGGTACTGAAGCAACTTGGTCTCCCTGGCTTTCTCCCAAGCCCAGTCTTCACCTGGCTGCCAGCTTCTTAAGCGTGTCTTATTCAACTTATTTTCCCCATCAGCCAACATGAAGTGTACATCCTGAAGGTGCCCTTCACCGTGCAGCGTCTGAAGTAAGCACTGGACGTGGGCCCTGTCCTGGAGCTGTTCATGGGAAAGTTTGCTCCACGCAGGGGCGTCCAACCTGCAGCCTGTGGACTGCATGCTGACTTTCTCAGGACCTTCTTTATTTATCTGTGGTGTTGGATATCACAAAAAGTATGCATAGACCTTTTTTTTGGCTAACAAGCTTTCGCTTATGTTTGTGTATTTAATGTGTGGCCCAGGGCAACTCTTACTCTTCCAGTGTGTAGCAAAGGGAAAAGAAAAGGTTAGCACCCCTGCTACAGAGATGGCCTTGGAGTTGGAGGTCTGAAAACAAGTTGGTTGTCTACAGTCTAATTCTGAAAATCTCAAAGAAAGGATGGCAAATCAGGGGAAATGATGAGGACACTGGGCACAATTTATTAGTCAGCTGATTCATCCAAGTTCACACAATTGGTTCTGTAATTATGGAGAACCTCTCGGTCTGAATCAAAAAGAAAAAGAAAAAAAGACATAAAAATCAAAATACAGGCCAAGCACAGTGGCTCATGCTTGTAATCTAAGCACTATGGGAGGTAGATGACCTGAGCTCAGGAGTTGGAGACCAGCCTGAGCAAAGGAAGACCCTATCTCTACTAAAAATAGAAAAAATTAGCCAGGCATGGTGGCAGGTGCCTGCAGTCCCAGCTACTAGGGAGGCTGAGATAAGGGGATTGCTTAAGCCCAAGAGTTTGAGGTTGCTGTGAGCTATGACACCACAGCACTCTGCCCAGGATGACTGAGTGAGACTCTGTCTCAAGAAAAAAGAAAATCAAAATACATAGTCTTATTAAAGATTGTGGGCAGGTACCATATATAAAAAGGAACCAAGAAAAATAATAGCTTGGATATCTAGATACAAGAGTTTGCAAGCCATTTTCAAAGTTCCTTAAGAAACATCTCTAAAACCATTCTAGTCTACCAACAAGGGGAGCCCAGAGTGGTCCCTGTGTCTGCTGGGTCAAGTTAATGAAGACTGAGGGAGAAACTTACTGTCTCACAATTCTGGAGGCCGGAAGCCTGATAGCAAAGTATTGGCCCTACCTGTCCCCTAGCTCCTGCTGGCCTTTGGAAGTCCTTGGACTCCTTGGCTCCAAGGAGGCATTGCTCCAATTTCCACCTCTGCCTCCACATGGCATTTTTCCCCTGTGTGTCTTTCAACCCAAATTTTCCTCTTTTTATAAGGACACTAGTCAGTGGATCAGGTCCTCCCCTGGGGAGGACCCTTGACTCTCCATGAGTCAAGTATGATCTCATCTCAATTATGGCTGCAAACACTCTATTTCCAGTTAAGGTCACAGACATGAGTAGCAGGGGTTAGACCTTTGACTCATATTCTGGGGGGTACAGTTCAGCTTATGAAACCCGTAGGCCCTCCTGCTGCCCTCCCAGCCCTGCACACAGTTCAGCCCCTGAGAGCTATATACGGCCCTTCAGGCTCGCTGTGCTCTCCAGGCCTGCAGACACACCAGGCCATCTCCTAGCAACGTGCCCTCAGCCCTTTCTCTGTTACCTAGGAAACTATCTGGGATATTATCAAAACTCATGGGACATGAGGCTGTGGTGGCTCATGCCTGTAATCCTAGCACTCTGGGGGGCTAATGTGGGGGGATTGCTTGAGCTCAGGAGTTCGAGACCAGCCTGAGCAAGAGTGAGACCCTATTTCTACTAAAAGAATAGAAAACCTAGCTGGGTGTTGTGGCATAGGCCTGTGGTACCAGCTACGCAGGAAGCTGAGACAAGAGGATTGCTCAAGACCAAGAGTTTGAGGTAGCTGTGAGCTGTGATGATGCCATGGCACTCTACCCAGGTGACAGGATGAAACGAAACAGGATGTCGAACCAGGTGACAGGATGAAACGTCTTAAAAAAACAAAACAAACAAAAGAACTCAGGGGACATTTCCCCTGTTCTGTAAAGCATTCTTCCCGCCTACCTTTTTCAGAACTACTTGCTAGATTTTAGGAGCTCCCTGACCCCTTTGCACATCTTTAGTGTGACAAATCATGGCTGCTCTTCCCACTAGACTGCAAGCTCTGTGAGGACAGGGGCTGTGAGTTTCCCTCTGTCCCCTCTGCATCTGCTGCACGGCGTGTGTCCAGCTGCTTAAAGATCAGCCCTTGACAGGAGGCCTAACTCGATGGCCTGTGGCGTCCCATGGGCCTGGTTAAACAAGCCAGCCCAGCCAGACTAAATTGTGCCATCCCTTCTAGCCCAAACCAGCATTTTCTGTCAGGTCGAGTGTGGGCTGTCAGTGAATTTCCAAACTAATTTCCCCTGTTCCCAGTCTCCATGGGAGGTCTCTGTGCTGGACCCTGTCAGGCCAAGCCTGGTGTGAGCTGACAGGCTGGGCTGGTCGCTCCCCAGCCTGCACTAGGGCAGACTGCAGGCAGGAGCTGTTGGCCGGTGGGTCCCAGCGCCACAATGCGGCATTCAGCGGCTGCTGGGGAGTGCCCCTGTGTGTGTGTGGGCAGCTCATGGTCCAAGGCCAGCAAAGCCCCATAAAAATGTCAGCCTATGCAAAGGCCAGAGCTCTTTCTCTCCTGGCTGGTGGTTTTCTTCTTACTTATCTGTCTCCTTAAAATAAGCCCTTCCTTTTCTCCGTCTGGGGCTCCTGCCCCTCCGGTGCTGTCACTGCCAAGCACAGCTATGCCGAGGTCAGAGGAGGGACTGCACAGACAGGGCAGGCACTTCAGAGCTCAAAGGTCTTCTCGAAGGGCAGTGTCCAATCCCTTCTTCCCGTAGGTGAGAAACTAAGGCCAGGGGTGGGAGAGGACTTTGCCTAAAATCACACAGAAAACTGGCAAGGGACAGACGGACAGAGCCTTGACCCCATACCCCAGAGACGGGCTCTTTCCCTCCAGCCACACTACCTTCCTCTGTCTCTTCCAGGGGAGACTTGAGGTTTAATTCCTGTGTGATGGCAGAATAAACTATGAAAAAAAGTTTGCTTGCACCCTTTAAGTGCCTCTGTCCACATAAAAGAGCACTAAGTATTCAAAGAGGCCCTGACCCCTTTCTCAGGGACTCCTGCACAGGAGAGAGAGGAGGCAGTGTTTGCTGCCCGGGCTGTGGCATCAACCTGCCACTGTGACTGGAAATTGCAACCTATGGGGAGTTACAGAAATAAAAATGGATTAGGATGTTGACTGCAAGTTCAGTCTGAGCCAATTGTTTGTGTTTTAACCATTCATTCGAACAAAACCCAGTTCATTCTCCACCATTTCTTTATAAGGCCCAGATGGTCATTTCAATTAATGTCTTTAAAAAATAAGGGGGAAAAACGATATTAGGATTCCTGTAAAACTCAGTCAACAAGAGCCAAATAAAACACTAACATTCTCACATTTGTGGGAGTTGGATCTGTGGCCGCTTTTTTCCAGCTATTCCCCGTCTCCTATTCCCCAGGGCCAGCCCTAGTGCTGGGATAAATGGAAGTCCACATACCTCTGCCTTGCTCTGAGGTCCCGCCTTGCCTGCCACTCACCTTCCCTTGTCTCATGCCACCTCTATGCTTAGACCTCATCTTGTTCCATGAACTCCCTCAGTGAAAGCTGAGCCTGTTCTACCCCTTGTTGCTTGGCTTGGAATTCCCTCTCTTCCTTCTCTTCCTGCCCCCTCCCTTGCTTCTGTCTCTATCCGTCCAAATCCTTAATCCGCTCTCTACGTCATAAATCACTCTCTCATCTCTGCAGTCTGGCATTCCCTTCATTGCATCTCCAATGCACCTGATTTGCCTTTGCAGAACACGTGGCTTCTTATCTTTTCCATCTATTTCTCTATTCATTTAATGTCATCTAGTCATTTAAAAGTCATTTACTGAATATTTTCTGTGTGCTAGCTGCTGGGCCTGTCCTGCCCAAAGGAGTTCACCTCCCAACGTGGGAGACAGAAGGCAGATAATTATAACAGAATAGTCACTGCCACAAGATTTAGGATTTATTCTGAAGGCAATGGAAAGCCATTAAAGGATTTCAAAGAGGCAAAGTGGTGATGGCAACCAATAAGTGTTATTGAAGGCTGTTCTCAGAGCAATGCAAAGGACATTTGGTGAGGGGGGTGTGTGGCTGGGAGGGTAATCACAGTTGTAGAGTGAAGGTTAAAAGGCTAATTAGGAGGTTATTGCAATAATTCCAGCATGGTATGAAAGCATGCCCCAGGGGAGTAACAGAAGGAACGCAGAGGAGAAATGGGATGGGGAGGACAGGAAGGAGTTGCTGTGGTCAGAGAGTCTGTCTAAGACCCCTGAGGTCTCCAGCTGGGGCTTCTGTGTGGAGGGCGATGTTGGTCACTGGTTCAGGCAAGAGCAGGTCTGAGGGAGGGCTGGGGCCCCACACCTGCGTGTGCTGTTGTTAAGGAGCCCAGGTGCATGAAGATAGAGATGGGCCTGGCTGTTCTACAAATATGAAGCTCAGGTTCCCAGCAGGCCACAGATCCTGATGAACAGACAAATTCTTCCAGCTGGCCCTTGAGATCAGAAGAAAGGACTGAGAAGTACTCCTATTGCCTTTCACTCTGAGTACGAGAGATCTTCATTTGCTTTGTTAATCAATGTGCGACTGAGACTCCGAAACAGACAGTGTAGGCAGAGAGAAGACATCACATTTATAAGACAGAATTGCAGGGAAGTATAATCATTCTGATTTACAACAGTTCTCTGATTGTTTCTTCAGCTATGTTGGAGCTGCTGGTACTTCACGGAGTCCCATGAGTTTATGCAGGAAGCAGGCATGGGACTCGGAAGTTTGCAGTTAGATTTCTGGTCGTGCGTTTGGACAAATCACTTCCCTTGACTAGGTCTTAGTTCTCTTTTAATTACAGGATGGAAGACCATCTCCAAGTTTAAGATGCTATACCCCAAAGATAACAAGGGAAATTGCTGATTTAAAGAATCCCAATCACACCTGCTGTACCTCAAGGCTCACCAAAGGAGGAAAAGAATGGCAAAGTGACTATCAAAGGTCTCTGAAGGCAGCCAAGGCTCAGGAGAAGTATTCCCTGGAGTTTGACTTCTCCCTAGGACAACAGTGGTACTTATTTTCTTTCTCTCACAAACGGGAAACTAGTGGATCTCTCATCATGGGGAATATCTGTGCCAATAACGATGACCACTGAGCCGTATCCGTATTTCCTGTAAAGTAACAATTCACTTTGTGCAGAGAAGGCAGAGCTTTTGTAACTGCTGCTGCAGGAGGAAGTGGACTGACCCCTGGAAGGACGGGAGCATCCGGGAAGGTGGGACCTCGGTGCAGAGACCAAATTGGCTCTCAGATTCTGCCCTGCTTGCATGCGTCGTACTGGAGAGACCCAGCATGAATTGGTTTGAATCCTGGCTCTGCTACCCACTCAGTAAAGGACCCTGGATAGTTACACAACCTCGTTTAGCCTCTCTTACTCTCCTTATCTGCAAAATGGGGAATAGTAACAAACAGCAACCCTGGGGCGGAGGGTGAGATTGTGAGGATGAAATGAGAGCATGCGGGGTCTATCACACGGGATGAAGCCAGTCAAGTTTAGTGTTAGCAGCCTGTGTAGTTTTAGAAACATTATTCTTCAATTACCTTTGACTTTTCCAAGCCAATTAGAGGCTACCAGTAGGTAGGAAGTGGCCCTCCACAGCCAGCTTGGGGGCCTGTGGCTATGGTGGGGGAAGGGAGGGCTCTCTCTTTCCTGCAACCTGGGGGACCATAGCCATCTGCCCAGACTAGTGGATTAGGCAAATGCAGGTCTCTCTTGCAAAGCCTCTCTCGGGGCTTGTTGCATGAAACTTGTGGGGACTCCTGTTAACTGCTGAGACTGCAGTGCTCAGTTGTGAACAGTCTCCATTGTGGATCAACCTAGTGGACACAGATTCATACCGTTTGCTGGCTCCTTCTTAGCTTCCCAGAATGGGACACCACTTGGAATAAGCTGGGTATGAACAAAAGCCTGGATTTTGTTTAATGGTGTGAAATGTAGCAGGAAGATGTCTGTGTTTAAATCAAGGAGCCCCTGCCCTCCACCACCTCAGACCTCTTCTAGCTCTTCTAAGTCCACCTGCACCCTGGGGTAGGGGTTCAGCGTGTGTTTGGGGCAGGCAGGCCAGCAGAGGGGGCTATCTATTGAGTATTACCCCAGAGCAGAAGAGTCATTCAGTTCAACATTGACTAACTTGTCACCTACTTTGCACCTTGCTAGGTGCTAGACACAGGCAGAACTTTAGAGCTGCCAAAGAGGGAGAGGTATGGAGACTGAAGGCTTTGGCTTTCCAACCAGAGTGGAGGAATAACTGGGCTAAGTGTAGCTGTGGTGCAAAGCTAAAATACAAGTACCCAAAGATAAGTTCACAAAACTTTTTGTCGTAGCAATACAGGACCACTTGGGGCCATTTCTAGTCTCAGGCTTTTAAAGACATTACAGCCACTTACCTGAAAGATTTCACATGCAACATACCTTGGTTTGGAAGTAAAAGCAAAACTAACACCTGCCCCAGAGATACAGAGACACTCATGCCTTTATGGTCCCTGTGATGACACACTCAACTTACTGTGATGGGGACTAAACTGCCTCTGAGAGAACAAATAGGGATGGGTATTTTCAGACCTGGACCTTGTCTGACGCTTCTTTGATTTGTCCCTGGTTCTCCTGGTCACTGGGCACAGAGAAACCTCAAATGGAGGCTGACAAAGAATGAACAAAAGAAGGAATAAATGGTTTGCCGGTGGTCATATCACGGACCGTCTGCAGAGGGACTCTAGGGTGCAAAATTCAGAGTTCTCAGTCACACAAAAGATGCTTCTGAGCACTACCCTGGTTCTGCTGGGGTTTCAGGCAGCTGTCTGCATTCCTGGTTCTTGGTGTGCTCTTGGCCAAAGAATGACCAGACACCCTAAAAACAAAGCAAGCATGAAACAAAGTTGACCGAGGAAGAGAAAGATACATGTACAGAGCAGATATGTTCACTATAGACAACAAATAGGCGCCCTTGTCACAGCAAAGAGGACTTGGTTATGGGCTGGGGCCCTCTTTTATACTGGTGTAGATTGGGTCCACCTTGTGGTTCACAAGTTACCTTGGAACCACAGAGTCTTACTGCACCTGAGCCTCTCCTGGTTGCCTCTTTCTGCTCCTTATAGACTTCTCATGAGCCCATGTGAGGGTGAACTGCAGTGTAGATTTAAGCTAATGACAGGATAATTAGCCTTAAGACTGTGTTCTAGCTCACCTTTCAGACTCTATTGTACCTGTGCTGCTTGGCCTGTGAGCTGGAGAATCCTCTGCATCCTTTTGCAAGTAGCATGCAGAGTTCTGATCGGTAGATTGGTAGGGTGTCCCCTCCTCCCCAGTTCTGATTGGTAGATTGGTAGGGCATTCCTTCCTCCCCAGTTCTGATTGGTAGGGTATTCCCTCCTACCCAGGTGTGGGCAATCACTCAGGATAGGATTAAGGTGGAGCAGCACAAAGACAGGGGTCTGGGAGCCCACCTTTTGTTATTTTCCCCTGGAGAGCCAGAATCCTAACTATCCACCTAACAGCTCTACTCATGAAGGAAAAAGTCCAGCCACTTGGAGGCTGAGAATATAACCCACATTCCTGAACTCACACTTATTTACTGTCAAAAACTACAGCACAAAACTAAAGTGCAAAAATATCTGCCTTCTACGTCTCCTTAGAATGTGTGGCTGAGAACATCAGTGTGAAAACCAAATGGCCACTGAACTCTCATCCTGGTGGTCAAGACCACTGCCACTGTCTCCTCCTGGCTGCCTCTTTCTGCTCCTGACTTGGAACCATCTATGCTCAGATCACTGCTATTTACATATAATCCACTTAACTTGGCAGGCTCTTCTCAATCATGCCTGTGACCCCCCACCTCCTAGACCAGCTGTTCTCAACCTGTGGGTCACGATCCACAGGAACTGTATTAAAGGGCCATGGCATTGAGAAGGTTGAGAACCACTGTCCTAGACTCAGCTCAAGTGACCTTCTGTTGTCTCTGCCTGTTTAATCTTTAGCTACCCAGAGGGGTCTATGCCATATAAAGCGTTCTCCAGTCCATCCACTCAAGAGCAATCTCTCCCCATCGTGCTGATGGAGTACGGTGAGTGTAGCTCTTTAAGGTACAGGCTTTGTGCATGCAGTAGGTACCAACAGAGTCTGCACAAACTGGCAGTCAGTTGCTCTGGGAATCTCTGTGGACCAGCTGATTTGGCACTAGGGACTCTGGTTCCTGATGTGCCCAGATCAGTTATTGAGATGGAGACCACAGGGTGGTATTAATTCTGGAGCCTCCTCCCTCTGGAGGGAAGGTGAGGCTGTGGCAGGGTGAGACTCTAAGGCTGGCGGTCCTCCACCTTTTTGGCACCAGTGACTGGTTTCATGGAAGACAATTTTTCCATGGAAAAGGGGAAAGGGGATGGTTTCTTGATGATTCAAGCACATTACAGCTCCACCTCAGATTATCAGGCATTAGATTCTCATGAGGAACATGCAACCCAGATCCCTGACAGGGGCAGTTTACAGGAGGGTTCGTGCTCTTATGAGAATCTAATGCTGCACTGATCTGACAGGAGGTGGAGCTCAGGTGTTGATACAAGTAATGGGAACAGCTGTAAATACAGATGATGCTTCACATGCTCAGCTTACCAGCTGCTCATCTCCTGTGTAGCACTAACAGGCCACAGACTGGTAACACTCAGAGCCCAGGGGGTTGAGGACTGCAGCTCTAAGGGACTGAGAATGTCCCACTGTGACCCCCCTATGTCCTTGGCCCTGAAGGCAGTTCTTTCTTATGCTAATGTTTTTTTGTTTCCACAGTAGCTAGCTGGCTAGGAATGGCTGTGCAGGGTTTCCCCAGTGTGAGGACACCTAGCCACAGGGCCCAGCAGGATGATCCACACCACCCTTTACTTCAAAGTTGTATGCTCCGATGGGGGCTTTCTTGTTCAGCAGAAGGGACACCTTTTTTGAATCTGCACAAAGGTAAACTGTGGGCTATGGGCCTGCTCTAACATTTGCAGGGGAAATTGAATAGAAATTATTCAATTTACTATTTAAAAGTTACAAAATAAGCTTAAAACTATTAACTAAAGTATATTCTATCCTCCTGCCTTGACAAACACATCTTTGTAATGACTTGAAGGCCATGTTCTAATTTAGAATTCTCAGATTCTTAGAATTTTGCCCCAGAACTCAGTAGCACAAGGGGAGCTTACCCCATCCTGTACCAAAACCCCTTTTCTCCCCTCCCCTATTAATATCCCTGTCCCAAGGCACAAGGAGCCTTGGGTAGCTGCATCTGGACATACCTGGATACCCAGCTCTGATATCCAACTTCTCTTCCAAATTCTTTGAATACAAATATCCCTTGGTGTCCCCTGGGTGTAAGGGTGCTCACACTTGGTGTATATCCTTGGTGTCCCCTGAGCCCGAGGGTATTAACTCTTGCTGTGTGACCCACACTCTGAAAGACAGACTTGAGGAAAGGCCCATGGAAGCCCCAGAAGTGGCTAATGATGATTTGGCAGGGAAGTTAGGGGTCCTGGGTAAGGATAAGGTCTAGAATAGGGAATGCAGGCTCCCAGTAGGCATGTGCCCTTGACCTCTTGGACTCTTTGCCTGAGGAAATGGACATGACCCCATATCATGTTAGACTCTCTTGCATGGGAGGAGACTCTCTTTTGGGTGGGATTGCTATACTGGCAGCACTTAGGCTTAGGTCCACACTGGGGCTTAAAGTGGGGCAAATGAGCTGGCAAGTGTGGGCCTTCCTCTGGCACCCCCTCCTCTGCCCAAGGCTAGATGGTGACATTCAGATGGTATGCGTCTGCCCCTCTGTCTATCAGTTTGATGTAAGCTGTCTTGTCATTTTTATATTTTTGGTAGCAACTAGCACTGTTCTTCAAGGCCTAAGTGTTCAAGGGTGACTTTTAAATTTTGCTGTGCAATACACAGTGACAATAACACTGGACTCAGATAGATCCAGGACACTTGTGTTCTCTTAGCTTTGCCACACCTCACTGTCAGCCCAGAAGATCACGTCGTTCCCTTCCAGGCCTTACACTTCCCCATCTATAAAATAAAGGTGTTGGACTGAACAGTTTCCAAAGTCCCCTTCAGACCTGAAGATCTGTAATTTATGACTCCTGAAAACTACAGTTTTCCTTATCTGTCAATCATTCTCAACCCTTGGTACTCATTAAAATTACCAAGGAAGCTTTAAAAAAATACCAGTGCCCAGGCCCTGCCCCCAGAGGTTCTGCTTCAGTTGTTCTGAGGTGTGGCCGGGGCCAAAACTCCTCTGTGATACTGAACCACTGTTAGGGTTGGATGGGAGCCCAGTCCCCCCCAGTCAACCACATCCGAGGGACAATTGGGCAGGACAGATGCCTGGATGCCAAGCAGAACAGCTGGAGGACAGGCTAGACGCTGGGGTCCTGGGGAAGGGGCCTCCTGCTAACCCTGCAGGAAGATGAGAACACTGACTGACAAGCTGGCCGCCCCACTGGACTCACCTCCCAGGCCTTCTCCCCATCGTCCAGCTGAGAGCAGGGGGGGAGGAGGAGGAGCAGGCAGCTGCCTAATCTGGGAGATTTTCTCAGAGGTGGGGGAGGTTAATGTTTGGCTCCAGTCTTCCTCCCCCTTCACAGCTGGAGCTGGAACAGCCAGAGTGAGCGCTGGGACTGGGATCTCAGCTGCTGGCAGTTGTTCCCATGTTCTGTCCCTGACAGCTGCAAAGCCGCTGACGTGGTGCACATGTCCACGTCCAAGCGTGTACTCTAGTGGAACAAGTGAGACAAAGAGGTAAAATTTGTAGCCTGTGAGGTTGCCTGCTCTTCCTAGGCTTCGAGATACCCCTTCCACCTCCCCTGACCTCACCATCCTCCAGCGTGAGGGAAAGTGAAGTGCTCACTGTGTGACGCTCTGTCCTTTGGGCTCCAGCATGATTCCTCATGGAGCGTCCACACTCGTGGCAGACTCCGTCATTACAACAGCTGTCATTTACTGACTGGGAACCACGGGCAGGCATTCTCCTGAGTGCTGGAGATTGACAATTCCATTTAACCCTTAGAACAACCCTATGAAATAAGCACTATCATTATTTCTATTTTATAGATGGGGAAACCAGAAAGAGATAGTATTTCATCCAAGTTTATAGGGCTGCCAAGACTCCAAGACAGGTGGTCTGACACCAAAACCTGAGCTCTCCCAGGCTGCTATGCTCCCTCCTGTTGGTAGTTGACTGTGGCCGAGAGCCTGTTTGATCGATGAATGAGCTTTCTTGGAGCTCTGATGCGCTAACAATGGAATTGCTTGCAGTGACACACATTTTGCACTTTGATTTTTTGGTTGTTGTTTAGACTGGAGTTCACTGTGGACAGTACAGGTGAATTCATAAACCACAGTGTCAGAATGGGAGACACTGGGAGACAGCCCTCAGAATGGGAGAAGAGATTTGCAGGTTATGTCTCCAACAAAGGTTTAATAATCAGAATCCACAGAGAACTCAAACCTATTAGCAAGAAAAGACAGGGTGGTTAAGGGACTTGAAGAGAAACTTCTCTGAAGAAGACAGGCACACGGCCTATAGACATATGAAAAAATGCCCATCATTCTTAATCATCAGAGAAATGCAAATCAAAACTACTTTGAGATATCATCTAACACCAGTAAGATTAGCCCACATCACAAAATCTCCAAACCAGAGATGCTGGCATAAATGTGGAGAAAAGGGAACACTTCCACACTGCTGGTGGGAATGCAAACTAGTATGTTTCCTTTTGGAAAGATGTTTAGAGATCTAAAAATAGACTGCCATTTGATTCTACAATTCCTCTAATAGGTATATATCCAGAAGACTAAAAATCACATTATAACAAAGATATTTGTACCAGAATGTTTATTGCAGCCCAATTCATAATTGCTAAGTCATGGAAGAAGCCCAAGTGCCCATTGACCCACAAATGGATTAATAAATTGTGGTATATGTACACCATGGAACATTATGCAGCCTTAAAGAAAGATGGAGACTTGACCTCTTACATGTTTACATGGATGGAGCTGGAACATATTCTTCTTAGCAAAGTATCTCAAGAATGGAAGAAAAAGTATCCAATG
>NW_003852455.1:3324088-3335148 GCF_000181295.1 Otolemur garnettii | reverse complement strand
AAGAAGAAGAAGACGAAGAAGAAGCACCTGCCATTGCCCAGTAAGACTGTGCTTCTGTGGGAACTGCAGATAAAGTACTTGGAAAGGACAATGGTCCAGGGCAGCATGGCCTGGACTGCTGGGACCAAAATACTGTTGTTAAATCACGAAAGAGAGAGTCCATGATGGTGCAGGATGTGCAGAACTGTGCCTTTTGTTTTGCAAAATCTCCTGCTTTGTAAAAGGCCTGGTGCAGTGGGGTAGTTTTCCCAGCAATGGTGTTAGGTTGTATTGACATGTCCACATGCCATGGTTCTCACCTTTCCAAGATGGCAGGGGTGGGAAGGTGGGGTTCCTGAATGCCGCTAGTGACCTGTGCCCACAGAGCCTTTAGACTTGGGGGTGCTTTCTGCTGAGCTTACTGACTTCGTGTGTGCATGGCTGTGGGATGGGGCAGTCTGCCCAGAGGGGACTGACAGTGAGAACAGTTACCCGGCAGATGAAAACAGGTAGGACCCTTCACTGCAGATTGTTGCCTTCCCAACAATCTCGTTTCAGCTCCCAAATTGCTTTTTATGAACTTGATTCTGTTTTTTTTTTTTTTTCCGCTCTTTCACAAAGTTTTGTCCCCATTGGTTTAATTATCAGTTGTATGGACAAGTCCTTTTGTTTTCCCTTATTAGGTGTTACATTTTTATTCATCAAGACATTGAAAAAATTAAAGTTCTCTACTAGAGAGAGTTGAATGCTGCCTCAGCAAGGTGGACTTTTATGGTGTGTCAAGCTTTAATGTGTTAATACATAAAAGTCATCATGATGTATGGTTAAAATGTGATTCTGGTCCCATAGGTCTGGGGTGGGGCGTGATTCTGGTCCCATAGGTGGGGGTGATTCTGGTCCCATAGGTGGGGCCTGGAAGTTTCCATCTCTAATAAACTTCTAGGTGAAGCCAGCGTACTGGTTCCCAGGCCACACTTCCAGGTGTAAGGGTGTAGGGTAAGCCTGTGAGGTATGACAAATTCGCCTGAAGGCTAGAGACACTACTGACACAGTGCATCTGCACTCCAGCTGGCCCACTGGCAGGTGAGTCACACAACCCCATGGTGATAGGAAGCTTGGATCAGCCTCTCTTGGCTCCTCTTTCAAATAAGCCCATCCCCTGTGAGATAGCACCCACAACCACCTCTCTGCACCCCCATGGTTGCTCAGATGCGTTTGCCCTGTGTCACTGAAGTGGGCCTGGTGGGCCTTAAGGCCAAGAGGGGGATGGGTCATGTGTGCAGCACCCTGATGGCCCTGTGGGAGTGTGGAGCGGAGGAGTAATATGATCCGATTTTTACTTTAGAAGGTTCACTGTGACTTTGGTTAGGAAACCAGGCTCACTTGAGAGAGAGGATAGGAACAGAGAGGAGAAGTAAGTGGATGTCGAAGTCGCCGTGTGGGAAGGTAGCCCACACAGACTGCTAACGACCAATGTAGGGACTGCATGCATAGGACTACCCTGTTTATACTTTGGAACTTCTTGAAAAAGGGGCTGTGTTTATTTTATTTATTTAATGTTAAAGACAGAGACAGGATCTCTGCTCTGCTGCCAAGGCTGGAGTACAGTGACATGATCATAGCTCAGTGTAACCTCCAACTCCTGGGTTCAAGTGACCCTCCTGCCTCAGCCTCCCAAGTAGCTATGACTAAGGGCATGTGCCACCATGCCTGGCTTCTTTTTTACTTTTATTTTTATTTTTTTATTTTTCCTAGTGATGGGGTCTCGCTATGTTGCCCAGACTGGACTCCAGCTCTTGGCTTCAAGTGATCCTCCTGCATTGGCCTCCCAAAGCTCTGGGGTTACAGGTGTGAGCCACCACCCCCTGCAGGAGCATGTTTTAGCCATTTGCCTTCCTTGTTCAGCCAAGTTGCATGAGCGATAACACCCCCAGCTATAATCCTCTCAACCCCCATTCATGCATCCATCTGTAGCAGCCTGGCTCCTGCCCATGATCCTATTGAAGCCGTTCTGCTACAGGCCCCTGGAAATCTTCACGTAGTAAATGATTTCATCTTAAAACCCCATCTCACAGCTTCTATTCCACAACATGCTGGAAGTCCTAGCTTGAAAAGGGTACAAGCATCAGAAAGAAAGAAGTAAAACCATCTTTTTTGTGCATGATGCAATCATGTATGCAGAAAATCCTAAGGAATCTTTAAAAAGCTACTAGAGCCAACAAATGAATTTGCAATGTCATAGGATGTAAGATCGATATATAGAAACCAATAGTATTTTAGCAAAGTACAACCCCAAAAATAAAACTTCAAAAATTTCAGTAATTGGCCAGGCATGGTGGCTTACGCCTGTAATCCCAGCATTCTGAGAATGCAGGCAGGTGGACTGCCTGAGCTCATGAGTTGGAGACCAGCCTAAGCAAGAGTGAGACCCCCCCTGCCATCTCTAAATATAGCCAGGCATTGTGGAGGGTGCCGGTAGTCCCAGATGCTTAGGAGGCTGAGGCAAGAGAATCGCTTGACCCAAAGATTCTGAGGTTGGTGTGAGCTATGATGCCATAGCACTCTATGGGGGGCAACAAAGTGAGACTGTCTCAAAAAAAAATTTCTTTTTCTAGTAATTGACAATAGCATAAAAAAAATTAGCATTCAATTTAATGAAAGATATTTAAGACTTATACACTGAACAAAACATTGTTGAAAGGAATTGAAGAATACCTGAATAAACAGAAATATGCCACATTATGGTTTGGAGGTCTTAATATTGTTAATTAAAAATGATAATTCTCAGGCGGTGCCTGTGGCTCAGGAGTAGGGCGCCAGCCCCGTATGCTGGAGGCGGTGGGTTCAAACCCAGCCCTGGCCCCCACCAAAATAAACTTTGTAAAAATATAATAATTCTCTCTAAATTATTCTATAGATTCAGTGAAATTCCAATAAAATTTTTAGTAGGCATATTGTAGGGATTAAGAAACTTATCCTAAAATTTATTTGAAATACAAATAACCTAAATTAAAACAACGTGAAAAATAAATTTAATTGTTGTAAAGTACACACAAATTTGCCATTTTAAGTTGTTTTTTTTTTTTTTTGAGACAGGGTTTCTATGTTTTTCAGGCTAGAGTGCTGTGGCATCATTATAGCTCACTGCAACCCCAAACTCCTGGCTCAAGCAACCTTCCTGCCTCAGCCTCCTGAGGAGCTGGGACTACAGACACCTGCCATGAGGCCTGGCTAGTTTTTCTAGGTAGTAGAGATGAGGTCTCGCTCTTGCTCAGTCACACTGGTCTTGAACTCCTGAGCTCAAGGAGTCCTCCCACTTCACCCTGCCAGAGTGCGAGAATTACAGGCATGAGCCGCTGGGCCTGGCCATTTTAACTATTTTTAAGCTTCCAGTTTCATAATGTTAAGTGTATTCCCATGGCTGTACAACCAATCTCTGGAACTTTTCCATCTTCCCCAAGCAAATGCTATATCCACTACACAGTAACTTCCATTCCTTTCCTTCCTTTCAGCGTCTGGCAACCACCATTCTACTCTCTGTCTCTAAGAACTTGACAACTGTAGCTACCTGACATAAATGGAATCATACTGTATTTGTCATTTTGTGACCGACGTATTTCACCTAGCATACTGTCAAGATTCACCCATGTTGTGGTTTGTATCAGAATCCCCCCTTATTTAGACTGAATACTAGTCCATTGTGTGTGTTTATATGTGTACATATGTGTATGTATGTATATACACATATCACATTTTGGTTTATTCATTTGTTAGTGAACACTCGGGCTGCTTTTACCCTTTGTCTCTTGCAAATAATACCACTATAATCAAGGATGTACAAATATTTATTCCAGACCCTGATTTTGATTCTTTTGGGTATATACCCAGAAGTGGAATTGCTGGGTCATAGGGTAACTTTATTTCTGATATTTTGAGCAACCACCATACTATTTTCCAAAAGGGCTGCACCATTTACATTTCCACCCACAGTGTGTAAGCGTTCCAGTTTCTCCACACCCTCCCCAACCCTCTTATTATTATTTTTTGATAGTAGCCGTCTTAACAGGTGTGAGGTAGTGTCTCACTGCGGTTTTCATTTGGATTTCTCTAATATTTAGTAAGTTGAGCATCTTTTCACATGCTTATTAGCCATTCTATTTCTTCTTTGGAGGGATGTCTATTCAAATCCTTTGACACAAAACAAACAACTTTTAAACAAGCAAAGTCAAAAGATACATAGTACCTGATTTTAAGACTTAACTGTAAAACTATAGTAATTTACACAGTGTGGTATAGGATAGCAATAAAATATATCAATGGAACAAAACTGAGAGTCCAGAAATAAATCCTTATTCTTTTTTTTTTTTTTTGAGACAGTGCCTCAAGCTATCCCCCTGGGTAGAGTGCCATGTCATCACAGCTCACAGCAACCTCCAACTCCTGGGCTCAAGCGAGTCTCCTGCCTCAGCCTCCCAAGTAGGTGGGACTACAGGCGTCTGCCACAACGCCCAGCTATTTTTTGGTTGCAGCCGTCATTGTTGTTTGGCCGGCCGGGCTGGATTTGAACTCACCACCTTAGGTGTATGTGGCTGGCGCCTTAGCTGCTTGCGCCACAGGCGCTGAGCCTAAATCCTTATTCCTATAATCAAGTAATTTTAATCAAGCTACCAGAGTAATTCAATAAGGAAAAATTAGTTTGTTTTATAAATGATCTCAAATTAGCTAGTTATAAAAGGTAATAACCTTAACTGTTTTTTTAACACCATATATAAAAATTAATTCAAAATGGATTACAGAGCTACAATTGTAAAACTTCCAAAAGAAAACAAGAACAAATTATTTGTAACTCTGCATTAGGCAAAGGTTTCTTAGCACACAAAAAGCACAAGTTATAAAAGAAAAAACTGATTCATTAGATTTCATCAAGATTTAAAACTCTGCTCAGTGATAGGAAATGAAAAGAGGAATCGCAGACTGGGAGAAAACATTTGCAAACTATCTGACTTAAATTCAGAATATATAAAGAACCCTTATAACTGAATAAGAAGGCAATAATCCAGACAAAAGATTTGAACAAATATTTCCCCAAAGAAGATATATGGATAGACTATAGGGGCATGAAAAAAATGTTCAGCAACACCATTCAACACCATTCATTAGGGAAATACAAATTAAAACCACAATGAAACACCACTATATGCCCCCCTGTGAGAAACTGGCATCCTCACAGTTGCTAGTGGAAATGTAACACAGTATAGTGGCTATACAATTATAGCCTCTGTAAAAGTTTGGTAGGTTCTTTTAAAAGTTACCATTTTGCCAGATACAATGGCTCATACTTATAATCCTAGCACTCTGGGATGCCCAGGTGGGTGGAATGCTTGAGTTCAGGAGTTCAAGACCAGACTGAGCCAGAGTGGGACCTCGTCTCTAAAAATAGCTGGGCATTGTGGTGGGCACCTGTAGTCCCAAGCTACTTGGGAGGCTGAGGCAGGAGGATCACTTGAGCCCAGGAGTTTGAGGTTGCTGTGAACGATGATGCCACAGCATGCTACAGAAGGTGACAAAGTAAGACTATCTAAAAAAGAAAAACAGAAACAAAAACAGAAGTTATAGTTTTAATGTGCATTTCCCTGATAACTAATGGTATTGAACACTCCTTCATGTGCTCATTGGATGTCGTCTTGCACGTGCTTGCTGTGCAACTCAGCAATTCCACTCCTAGGTATTTACCCCAAATATCCATCCTACCAAAGAGTCTAAGTAAACATCCATTGCAAGATGGTCATAATAACACAATACTGAAAACAATCCAAATGTCCATCAAATGGTGAATAGAAAAACCAAATGTGCTGTATTCATACCGTGGGAACTACTTACCATAAGAAAGGAACAAATTGCAAATACAACAACATGGAGATATCTTAAAAACAGGCTAACAGAAAGAAGCCCGGCCCAGAACACAGTGTAATTCTATTTGTATGAAATTTCTAAAAACGACAAAACTATACTCATGAAAGCGTATCTTTGGTGGTCTGGGGACGGGCGTGGGCTCAGGGAGTGACTGCAAAGGGGCATGAAGGGAATTTTTGTGGTGATGAAAATGTTTTCAAACTTGATTGCGGTCGTGGTTGCTTGACCGTATAAATTCAATGAAATTCAATGAACCACCCACTTAAAATGAATGAGGTTTATAATATGTTTTTGACATGTAATTTATAGCACAGTAAAGTGATTTTTTTTCTTGAGACAGAGTCTCACTTTGTCACCCTGGGCTTTAGCGTCACTGCAACCTCAAACTTCTGGGCTCAAGTGACCCTCCTGCCTCAGCCTCCCGAGTAGCAGGGACTATAGGTGTGTACCACAGTGCCTGATTAACTTTTTTAGTAGAGACAGGGTCTCACCCTTGCTCAGACCAGTCTCAAACTCCTGAACTCAAGAGGTCCTCCCTCCTCAGCCTCCCAGGGTGCTAGGGAGGCCACCAAGCCCCACTGTAAAAAATTATTCTGTAAGGTATAAAACGTTCCTGTTCAAAAAACCTCCCTCCCCAAACCCACGTACAACTCTCTGCTTTATCAAGCTGTGACTCTGCCCTTTCCTGGTCCCCTTTACATCTCCTGATAACCCAGGAACAAACCGTTCCCCTGGGTGAACGCCTGGCCGCTGCTGTTTCATGCCAGACCTCCTGGCTGTATCTTTTCACTCATCTCTTGCCTTAACTCCCTCTCGAGAGCTGGTGGCGCTCAAAGGTCCATCCCCATCCTGACCTCTTCCCTCAGCTTCAGACTGGCTGATTCTGGCTTTTATTTTTGTTTTCTGCTTTCAGAGTATCACCTCTGCCCATATTAGTGGGTACCATCTACCCCCATATCCAACCTTTTCCTTACCTCTCTTCCCCTTTCTTGTCCCTCCCCGCGTAGCCTTCCTCTGTCTCCGTGTCACCATCTGCACAAACACTCAAGCTAGAAATGTGAGGACCAATTATAAGTCAATCACCAGACCTGGGACTTTTTTTGTTTTTGTTTTTAGGTAAAGTTCACACCCAAAAACTGTTCAGATTTTAGTGTTCACTTTGATTTCGTCTGACAATTAAATACACCTGTGTAATCGTCACCAAACTAAAATGTCTTCTGAGAAAATTCCCTTAGGCCTCTTAGCACTCAAGCCCCCTCCCCACACAGACACAAGCACCCTAGAACATGTGCATACACCCACTATCTTATTTATTTTTGCTTTTTTTTTTTTTTGGCTGGGGCCGGGTTTGAACCCACCACCTCCTGTACATGGGGCTGGCACCCTACTCCTTTGAGCCACAGGACACCCCCCCCCATTTTATTTCTAACGTCACTTGTTAGTTTTGTCTGTGAATGGAATCCTACAGTCTGTACTACTTTGTGTCTGCTTTCCTTCACGTAATGCCATGTCTTGCTAGCCCATGTTTCACTGTATGTATAGTTCGTGCCTTTTGGGCGCTGAGTGGTAGTCTATTGTATGAATATCCCACAGGTTATTCAGCCATTCCCTTGCTGGTAGATATTTGGATTGTTTCCAGTTCTTCAATATTTGGATAAGGCTGCTATAAATACTCTCTACCGTTTTATTGGGAACATGTTTTTCTTGAACAAATACCTAGAAGTGGAATGACTAGATTATAGGGTCGATGTATATTTCATTGTATAAGGAACTGTCAAATAGTTCTCCAAATTGTTTGTATCATTTAATTCTCCCACCAGCAGGGTAGGAGAGTTCCAGTTTCTCCCTGTTCCCACAGGCCCTGGGTGTGGTCAGTCATTTAGATTTCAGCCATTCCAGAGGCTGTGAAATGAGATCTCCTTATGGTTTTAATATGCATTTCCCTGATGGTTAAAGATGGTGAACACCATTGGGTGTTTTTATTGGACGTTATCTTTTTCTGTGATGTTGCTATTTATGTCTTTTATTGGATCATTTGTCTTTGCATTTTTCATGTGTTAGACAGTCTTTGTTAATTTTTAAGTCTGAAGCGTTTTCTCCTTTGGGTCCCCTCCTTCCCATCCCACTGCATCTCCACTCATTCAGCTTCTTCCCAAACCTCAACTAGACTATTATGAAGGATTCTGACTACTTTCTTTAACACCAGTCCTGTCCTCTTGTATATATGTCTTTGATGTAGGCAGAGAAATCTCTCTAGGTCAATCCATGTCATTCCTGTGTTCCCCATAACCCACTTTTAAGAAAATATCAAGCGGCTTGGCGCCTGTGGCTCAAGCAGCTAAGGCACCAGCCACGTACACCTAAGGTGGCAGGTTCGAATCCAGCCCGGACCCGCCAAACAACAATAATGGCTGCAACCAAAAAACAGCCGGGCATTGTGGCGGGCGCCTGTGGTCCCAGCTACTTGGGAGGCTGAGGCAGGAGACTCGCTCAAGCCCAGGAGTTGGAGGTTGCTGTGAGCAGTGAAGCCATGGCACTCTGCCTAGGGGGACAGCTTGAGGCTCTGTCTCAAAAAAAAAAAAGAAAAGAAAATATCAAGCATCTGAGGTGACAGTAAGGCCCTCTGTGTGTGGCAGGGTGACTTCCCCAGCCCCATCTCCCTCCGCTCCCAGTCCCCCCAAGTGCTGACAAGCAGTGCTGATTCTCACCGCTGGGCCTTGGCCTGTTTCTTCCTTTACCTGAATATCTGCCCCACTTCTCTCTGACTCTTCTTTTTTTTTTCTTATATAAGTGTCAGGGCAAATGTCATCTCTCCTGAAAGCCCCAGACAGAGGTAGGTCCCTCCTCTCTGTACCCATAGCAACAGGGCATCCATCCACAGAGCCCCAAGCTCAGACTGAGGGAGTCATCTGTTTCTTAGACAATGATAGCAGGAAAAAGCGGCTCACAGTTTTAATTTTTTTAAAAAAAGAACTGTGTTTGTGGAGGGGTAGGGAGGAGGGGATGAGGTGAATAGGCATAATTCCCTCAATTCACACATGGAGAAGAGCTCCCTGCTGTGCCACCCCATGGCGTGGTGCTCTCTGGGCTCTCCCTGTCCCAGCCACCCAAGTCCCCTTGCTTTCTTGTTTGTCTCCTTGTTAAAGGCACATGGAAGACCCACCGATTCCTGAGGAAGCCTGGCTGGCCCACTGTTGGAGGAAGAGTGTAGAGACTCCAAACCCAACCTCTAGGCCTGTAGGGTGACTCTGTTTTTGTCCTTTCTTGCTCATCCCAGAGACCCCTGGGGGAATTTGATAATGGTCTGCCCACCTGTGAGGCCGGCCTCCCTGTTCCCACTTAGGCATGGTTGAATGGAAAGTCAGATGCTGGCATTAGCAGCCCATTATGTTACAACAAGAGAAGGAGAAGAATTCAAACTCTCAGGCAGAGAGAGGCATGAAGGATCAAACCGTCCGCCCCTCTCCTCGTGCTCAGTTCTCCTCATCATCTTTGTCTAGAGGGTGTTCCATCCTCCACTTAAATCCTGATGATATGGCTCCGTGCCCGTGGCTCAGTGAGTAGG
Organism: Otolemur garnettii; assembly: GCF_000181295.1. NCBI lineage: Eukaryota > Metazoa > Chordata > Mammalia > Primates > Galagidae > Otolemur > Otolemur garnettii. The sequence goes on along the minus strand of NW_003852455.1, from coordinate 3,325,691 downwards.
GTGCTGGCCACACGCATCAAAGCTGGCAGGTTCGAGCCCGGCCCAGGCTTGCTAAACAACAACAACAACTACAACCAAAAAAATGGCCGGGCATTGTGGCAGGTGCCTGTAGTTCCAGCTACTTGGGAGGCTGAGGCAAGAGAGTCACTTAAGCCCAAGAGTTTGAGGTTGCTGTGAGCTGTGACGCCACAGCACTCTACCAAGGGTGACATAGTGAGGGGAAAAAAATCCTGAGGAACTCACCACCTTGGGACAGTTCTGGCAAGAAGACTCCATTTGAACTACGGTCACTGCCCTTCTAGTCCACATTCCACCCTCTGGGGCCACAGGAAGCAAACTGTGGGTCTTCCCCCTGAAAGTCTCTCCTGTTCTCCAGCTCTTTTTCTCCAGGCCAAAGGCCCTCCACTCCTACAAATCTTCTCCCTGTGACATGGTTTCAGGTTCCCCCAGCAACCGCCCTGCTGTTACCATGCCATCTGCAAACTTTCCGTGGTCTCCAGGGGATTCACAGCGTGGCTGTTCTCTTTACCTCCCGAGCCCAGGCATCTTGCTAAATCAGCTTTTTTTGTTTTCACTTCGTTGACCATGTTCTTGGCAAATAGACACAAGCTACTCGCTTACTCATCGTAACCGCAGCAGAAAGGACTGTGCCCTGGACACCTCTGTCACCCTCACGGCACCTGCTACAGTCTTTAGGAATAGGTGGGTGCTAAGGAGGTGTTTGTGAAAGTGAAGTGAATGGAGAAGACTGGCTGGAAGCTTGAAGAAGTTTTTCTTTAAGGTCCCAGTTCTCATCCCCAACTCGGTCACTGTGGGTGGTGAAAGGAAGGTGAGGGAGAGTCTGCTATGAGCCGGTTTCCATGACAGACTCTACCCTGGACACCCGGCTTTCCACGTTCCCTGCCTCTTTGTCCCCTTCTTGAAACCTGTGTCTTAGAAAAGGTGTTCAAATGAATCTGTTTGGAGAGCCCCTTCTTGGATTTAGGATTCACATGTATAGTAACAACTGTGTGAAAGGCGAACAATTGGTCTCTGCCCCCCAATACAGGGAACGCCTTCCCAGGAAGCCCACCGGTCTGGGGCCCCTCACAGCGCTGGGCTTTAGACCTTGACTTTCCCTTCACAATAAACTTCCAGGAAGATGAGCTAAGGCAGGCCTCGTAAGTCACGGTGTGGAAGAAAGGCTGTCCCAGCTGCATCCTGAAACTTGAGTTCCACATGAAGCCTGGGTTTCCCGAGTTTGCCATCCACTTCCTTGGTGACCTTAAGCCTGTCTCTCTGGAACCCAGCCCCCAGGCTGGCAATGAGCCCTATAGACTCTTAGGAGTTGGAAGCAGTCCCCTGATGCTGATTTAGGCATGAGGGTTTCTGTAGGCACTCTAGATCTGAACAAGGAAAAGAAAAGAAAAATCCCATTGCCAAGAACATTTTGGAATTAAAAGTGCTCTTTTGTGCCTTGCCTTTTAGCTTTAAAGGTTGTGGCACAGCTGACCTATTCCTCCTGCACCAGTAACAAAGCTTCAGATACCAGAGCTTCTTGCTCTGGGAACCAACCTTCCTTCCTTCCTTCCTTCCTTCCTTCCTTCCTTCCTTCCTTCCTTCC
>NW_003852455.1:3263888-3324022 GCF_000181295.1 Otolemur garnettii | reverse complement strand
TTTTTTTTTTTTTTAATTTTTAGCTTTATGACAGGCACTGAATTGAGGAAAGTTACTGAGTTCCCGCACTACGTAGTACATTAGAGTTTGGAAAAGAGCTACAGAAACCTAACTAAAATATAACCCGGTTGTAAGACAAAGCCTGCAGTTTCCCACAAGGATGTCTATGCTAAGATGTGATTCCAGTCCATTCTCTCAGCACAGAGTGACCTTCCTTAGTTTCACAGGTCTGTGGGAGCAAGGGACCTGAGAGGTCTGGGCCAACCAGGATCACTCAGTGAAGAAAAATGCCCTTTGTGACATTCAAGTTGCATTTGTCTGGGGTTCCCACACATACCCATGGAATCTGGGAGATTAACAGTGAAAAATGACCTATTTTAACAGGTGCATACTTGTGTGTAAGTGGGATTTAGCTGAGCGTGGAATTATTTTAACATGGAAATAAGTTGTGGACATTGAGAAACACCACTCTTTGACCACACAGGAATCAGACACATGGTCAACATTTGGGAGTTTCTCAGGAATCGAAACGGGTGTGTTGGTTGGATTTTTCCAGAGGAAGCTACAATATCACAGGGAAATAAACACTAAAGCCTACAAAACATGACTGTTCATGTTCCAATTCCTTCTTCAAAGAAGGTCCCTTTTCTCAAAGGAACAGAGAGCAAAACTCCCAAATAGTAAATCTGTTTGGGAAAGATAATTTCAAATGTATAAAATTCTACCAGGTAAAGCCAATCTCCATTTCTCCGCATGGTGCCTTTCACAGGTGCGGTGGCCCAGTGAAGAGAGCCGCAGCCCAGTCTGAACACCCAGGTCCAACAACTGTCAGACGCCTGACCCAGGGCAAGTCCCCGAACTTGCTTTAAATTTCTCACCTGTGAAATGGGGCTTGCGCACAGCCTGCCTCACAGAGCTGTTGGAAAGGGCATGTTCGATGATAAAAGGAAAAATTCTGTGAATGAGTAAGGGCTGTCATGGTCACTGGGTCTGTCACTACTGTGACAGTGACTTGAACTGCACAGGCAGAGGGGGAATCATGGAGTCTTGGTGATGTCTCCAGGAGAAACTAATTTTTCTTCAGGGTGACAGCTGCTCTTTTCTGTGACTTGACTTTGCCTGGAATCTATTCAGATAACTCAGATGTGGGAATCATCAGAATAATCACAGGGTGAATGAAAACACATTTCCTTAGAGGATAAAGAATTGAGTCTGCCTTTTCTTTTTCTTTTTTTGAGACAGAGTCTGACTATGTCCTCCTGGGTAGAGTGCTGTGGCATCACAGCTCACAGCAACCTCAAACTCTTGGGCTCAAGTGATTCTCTTGCCTCAGCCTCCCAAGTAGCTGGGACTACAGGCACTCACCACACCTGGCTATTTTTTGTTGCAGTTGCCATTGCTGGTTAGCTGGCCCAGGCCGGGTTGGAACCCACCAACTTCGGTGTATGTGGCTGGCGCATAACCACTGTGCTACAGGTGCTGAGCCTGAAATCTGTCTTTTCAAGATTGCTAGATGATGCCTCTTAAGGGAACATTTCTAAAATAGCCCTAAAGGGAGATTTTTGATATCTCTTCATGTTTTTATGCTGTTAGAGAAAAGCACATTCCAGATCATTTTTTCTGGATAAACACATTCGCTGTATGACTTTGTTCAGGCCACTTAATTTTGCTGAGTTCCAGCATTTTCACCCTTAAAAGGAGGAAACTATAGCGCTCCTGTGCACGGGGCTGTGCGCGTGCATGTACCAGATGCAACACACACACACCGTGCGCTGTGCCGACAGGACAGTTTTTCCCTTTGTGTCTTCTGTTCCCTTCTACCCCACCCCCCCACCGAGTCTGAGGCCATGGGTAAGGTGAGGTCCTCTGGAAGATGACTGAGTGTGCACCGGGAAAGTGGTTTCTGAGGGTAGGGCTTAAAAGGGTGTGAGGAAACAGTGTTTGGTCAGGGATAATTATTGTGACTATTTAATGCCTTAGGTGCCAGACATACAGTAAGCCCTACTACGTGTCAGGCTTATGATAAACCACGTCATCATTTAACCTCAGTAACAATTCTGGGAAGGAGTTCTGCCCCATTTTGCAACTGAGGAAGCCGAGACCCAGAGACGCCCACTGACCTGCACAGGATCTCACAGCCAGTAAGTGGTGACCTTGGCTTAGCACTCCTTTCCGTCTGCTGTGGAATCTGGCCTCTTCCTGGCCCCCGCAGTGCAGTGAACATCCCCAGCTGTTTACAAAGAGAGGCAAACTGGTTTCTGAGCCCTGTGCTCTTTTTCTGCATTGAGCATGTGTAAATTTCGCCTGTTGTTCCTAAATCACTTAATTATAGTGTTTTAAAGCCTATTTTCTAATTCTCAGGCCCGTAGCTCTGTCACTACTCACCCACGTGCCCCCCTCCAAATGCTCCTGACTCTGGGCCAGCTCCACCCCTCTCTTTCGGCCCAGCAGTCCCAGGTTCCCAGGCTGAGTTTGCTGGACCTGCAGCAAGGGGACCGGGGAGAGGGGGGCTCGTCCGGGCAGAAGTTTCTCAGTTCCTGCAGCAGGGGGCTCCTGGGCCCTGGCTCTGGCCACCCAGGGAAGAAGGGCTGCCAGGACAGGGCAGGGGGCTCCCAGAGGCCCTCCCAGCCACCTTATTTACCGTTGCCCAGACTCCCGGGCCAGGCCCTGTCAGCCCAGGCCTGCCCGAGGCCCTGGGAGGTGATGGGGGAGGGGTAGTTTCAGTCTCTGATGAAAGCCACTGAAACCAGCACCGAGCACACATGAAAAGGACGAAAGAGGAGGCATGAGGCTGACTGCCAGGTGGCAGGCGTGATTGGACTTGTCTCCCACTCGGGGAGACAGAAACAAAGACCACGTCATCCCCCAGAATGAGTGACTCTGCCCCCGCCGGCTGTTTCTGAGTGAGGCCTCCATGCCTGTAAGAATGATGCCCGTGGCCTCCCAAGTTCCGAGCAATATCCCCTGCCGAATGGGCCGTTCCCATCAATATTCAGGAAGCCCAGTGTTGGGAAACTCAGCAGCGCGAGCTGAGAAGTAGCACCATTAATTCCTGTCTAGACTAGATTTTTGGAACCCAGGCTTCCAAGATGAAAGAGCACATTATGAAGACAGGACATAAATCTACCATGCCAACAAGACCCACATTCACCTCGGATTATTTACACCTTTTTCCTTCCCTCTGGTCATTGCCTGTCCCACTGTAATCCACTTGCAAGTTTGGGCAGGTTTGTGTAATGTAGCACAACCTAAGGTGCCAGTCGCATACATTTTCATTCTAAGGAGCCCTTTTCTGCAGGCCAGTTCACCCCCTCCTGACTCCCTGCTAAGTTTTACCTTTTTCCTGGGCCCTTAAAGACACCCCAAATGCGAGGAAATGGTGTTAGTTATAAGTGCGCAGTGAAACCTGGCTGGGGAGGGTCACCGGTGTGCATTACTAATTCCACCCCCACCACACCCTTGGTCCCATGCCCAGCGCCTTTGTCAGGTGGTTGGTTACTCAAGGATGTGGGAAGCAGCTGGAGCGAGGCTGCTGACGTGGCCCCTTCCAGAGTTCCCAACCTGGGCTCCACGGCAGCCGGAGCTCCCCATCTGCCCAGTCACCCAGGGGTGGGGAGCACAGAGGGCAGTGAACTTCTGCCGGGGAGATGTTTCTGGGAGTTGCAACCCAGCTGTGGGGTCCCAGTAATAATCAGGGAGCCAATCGTACCTCTCGTCCAGTGTCAGCCCCTGCCATCCTAGCTGTGTAGGGGCCATCTCAATGCGGATAACCCTGGGACACTTACCAATTAAGAGCATGAGGCTGGACCAAGCTGTGTCTCTTTGGAGGCCTTCATTTCCTTGTCTTTCTCGTGAGACAGTCGGACTAACCAGCCTTTCAGATGTGTTCCAGCCCAGTGCAAGGCGGGAAAGAGCACATGTTAGCTTTGGAAACTGAAATGGCCACGTTCATACCTGTGTGACCACAGGTAGGCACCAAACCTCTCCTGCCCTTACTTTTCTTGCCTTTAAAATAGGGTTAGATAATGCCTACTGGCCGTTGGGTGTTAGTATTCCCGCTGGGCAGCAATGTTGTCATGGCTGATATTGTCAGCTTTCCAGGAGCCAGGCCCTGCTCCAAGCGCTTGGTATGTGCCAACTCATCTCATTTGTAAGAGAGCATCTACAGCAGAAACTTGCAAGTTCCACTTTCACTGAGAGTGGTGGTGTACCTTTCAAGCCCACAGAGCCAGCCAAGTATTAGCCTGGGACTTGAACCTAGCACTCAGATCTTAGCTATTCCATGGCACTCTCTCCAAGACCAACCCCACGAACGTCACTTCCCTTTTCCTTCTCCTTCCCTCTCTCAAGATGTCCAAAGTACCCCCCACTTATTCTTACTGTTTTCACACCTCTCCTCCTTGTCCCACTCTGTTATCTGCGACTCCTGCCATCTTCCCAGCCCCCTTTACTTCCATATTTTGCAGAGTTCCAGTTGGTGGGAGCAGTTTGTGCAAATGCCCTGTGGCAGAAGAGTGCAAGGAGGGAGGATGAAGAGAGGGAAGAACGCAGTGGGTGCCTCAGGGTGGGCCATGCTTTCTACGCTGCTCAGACCCAGACACTATAGGTTTGAGGAGCACATGAATTTTTTGTATGATAAAAGATAAGAAAAACTTCTGAAGGATTTTAAGTCAAGAGATGTGATTCAGGCTATCTTTTAAAAATAATTTCATCTTACGAAGAGCCTTTCCTAGAGCCATGGTGCCTTTCTATGTGTCTGAGCCGAGGTTTCTCTTCCCCCTATTCTGTCTGGCATCCAGTTGGGACATGTGTCTGGGCTGGATATAGGGAAGGGGCTTCCTGTGTGGCAGGGGTGTGTGGCATCTGAAAGACCCTCCCTCCCATCCGGAGTCCACAGCCTGCGTGCCCGTCTCTGACGGCCCTTCTGCTTCTCATGCACAGCTCCTTCCCTGTTCTCCACTCTCAGAGGGTCCTTCACCTCCTTCCAAATATCCATATACTTTATTTCTTTCCATTTAACATGTAAAGTACTGCTGGTCCTTCCTTTAGCCTCTATGTGTTCAGAGATCCTTATATCCAGCTATCCTGGGCTGCAAGGATGTTTCCTAAGTACTCACTAAAGGGCCAGGTACTGTGCTAGACTCCTTGATTATTACACGTGCTGTGATGAGGACAAGGCATTCACGGTCTAGTGCTGGGCCAGGATCAGACATGGAAGCAGTAACTGTTACACTCGGGGAGGAGATGCACAGTGTTCCAGAAGTTCAAAGCCAGGAGAAGCATTTCTGCCTAGGGATGGGGAGGAGGGATGGAGATCAGCACGGTTGTGTCTACTGGAGGTGGCATTGCAGTCAGCCTCGTGGGCACACATAGACGTCCACGTGGGGAAGAAGGACACTGCATGCAGGCAACAGCAGGAGCCAAGGCTGGGAGGCAGGGAAAGCACAGCTCTGTGTGAGGGTGGACACGTGGCTGGCTGTGGGATCGGGAGAGCCTGAGGGTCATGGGGCTGGGGGAATCCCACTCCTGCTTCACACAGAGCTTTCCTCATCCATGGAAGCTTTTGCGGCCCCAAAGGCAGGGTGTAGCAATGCTCATCTTCCTTATAGATAGGTCAGTGCCCGGAACTGTGATCTGAACAGTGTGGATGCTCAGAGATGCTGAAGGAATCTCACCGGCTCTGCTTTGTGACCCTGCGACAGGAGGAAGGACTTGTGCCAAGGAGTGGCGGGCCTGGTCCAAATCTCCGTCTTCAAGTTCCAACTCAAAAGCTCCTGTCTTGATACCTTTTTAGGAGCCCAGCCAGAAGGCAGTTTTCCTGTCCCTTACCTCTCCTACACCCCTGAATGGCCCCACCCCACATTATTTGCGTTTGTAGTGGCTCATGCTGCCTTTCAGAGGGGAAGGTGCTTGGGCATCTCTCAGCACTTCTTTCCATCCTGACATCCGCTAAGACCGTAGCACAGCAACCATTCTATCTTGTGTGCACAAAAGGGAGAGCTATCTGAGATGGCAGCTTTAAAATGAGGCCCCACCCTCACTAGGACCCAGAAGCTGTGTGCAGAAGGTGGTGTGATGTCGTGGGTGGGGCCCGGACAGCCTCTGGCATTACCTGGAGCTACATTCATCTGATTCTGTGCCTATCTGGCAGCCGCCTGTGCCCCAAGAGAAGCTTGTATGGTGATGGCTAAGCACTGATAAGATGGGGTAAGGTATGCTCTGTCCACCTGACTCCTGGCACAGTCAAACCTGTAGCCACTGCAATGAGTCACCTGGGAGGCACCACTGCTGCCTTGTGGCTTTTTGACCTCTCCCTCATGTGCATTAAAAGCAGTAGGAGCCCCCAAAACAAACAACAGGGAATTGAGAGAACTCAGTGGTGAGGTTGAAAAAAGGGACCTCCTTTTCTATAGGATTTTGGGGTATGCAATTTTTCTCCTTAGGACCAGAATCTGCTCAATCCAAACTGGGTCCCATGAGTCATGTGAAGCCATCTCTTTCTGATGATTCACAAATACTCCTTCTTTACTTCTTGAAATTGGGGCAAGTTGTCAAATGACTTTACAAGGCATTTATTAAACATCTCTATGTGCCAAGAGATGTCATGGAGGCTTTAGGGTTTACAAAAGGAATTATTGCCCCAACCTACCACCCAAGCCTCAGTATCAAGTGCACCTGCAGTGCCTCAGGGCTCTGGACAAGGCAACAGCAGCCACACAGGGCTGTCATCTCTTCTCACTCTGCCTGTAAGTTCCCACTACCAGCCAGGTGTTGCTCAAGCTATTCCCTCCGCTTGGAATGCTCTTCCATCTGCATTGCTTATTAGATTTCCACTATCCTGCTTACATTAAGGATTGCTACTTATCCTTGTGTAAGGGCTCTAAGTTAACAGTTACCAAGAGGCTATGACTCCTTCCTGGTCAGAACCCCTGCCTCCTCCTCTCACGGCAAATTGCTGTGCCCCTCTTCATGCACTGCCTGGAGTCTCTAGCAACGGCTTTTTCACATACAGAGGATTTGTCAGTCCTGTGAAGAGAGAGACCAAGACTCCAGGGGTATGGAGGCCCAGGTCCCAGTCCAGTCTGAACCTAGAAATCGCCAGGTAACCTCAGGCCCAGTGTCTTCCTTTCAGCCTTAGTTTTCTTATCTGGAGAATGGGGGGAGGGTGGAATTGTCCAGACCACGGTTCCCAGTCCTGACTCTGCCTAATCCTCTCTCCTGGGGCTATGTGTTCAAAATGCAGATTGCTGGGTCTCCTCACAAGCTGAATAATTAGACTTCGAGAAGGTGAAGCCTGGAATATGTATTTCTACAAATTGTACATAGCCTGCCTGGTGCTCATCTCAGAACTAGGTTGGGACCACTGCCTTAGAGGGTCCCTACAACCCTACAACCCTGTGGTTCCTTGAATGATTTTTTATCTGCTTAATCTGATGCTCTCTGGAATAAACTACATCAAAGGCACTGCCATGAGTGCAAGTCTGGTGCTTGAATGAGCAAATGGTAGGTCATGACTGGGCTCCATGCCTCTCAAGGGGTGCTATGTGGTTTTTTGTTGTTGTTATTGTTTTTTTTTTCTTTTTACTTTTTTTTATGTATGTATTGGAGACAACCTCTTCTATATACTTTTTTTTTTTTTTCAGTTTTTTTGGCCAGGGCTGGACTTGAACCCACCACCCCTGGTGTATGGGACTGGTGCCCTACTCCTTAAGCCACAGGCGCCACCCAGTTCGTTTGTTTTTGAGATAGAATCTTACTGTCCCACTGTGATAGATTATGGTGACGTCATAGCTCACAGCAATCTCGAACTCTTGGGCTAAAGTGATTCTTTTGTCTTAGCCTCTCAGGTAGCTGGAACTTTAGGCACCCACCACAGTGTCTGGCTTTTAGAGATGAGATCTCGCTCTGGCTCAGGCTGGTCTCAAACTCCTGAGCTCAGGCAAGCCACTTGTCTAGGCCACCCAGAGTGCTAGGATTACAGGCGTGAGCCACCACACCCAGCCTGGCTGCTATGTTTTGTGGAAATTTCAGGTGGTTGGAAACACATAACCATCCATATTAGTCAGCTTGGGTTGACCTAACAAAACACCACAGACTGGGTGGCTTCAAAAGCAGAAATTTATTTCTTACAGTTCTGAACTCCGAGAAGTTCAAGATCAAGGAACCAGTGGATCTTCTGGTTTCTTCCGGTCTCACGCCTAGTGGCCTTCTTACTGTGTCCTCTCAGGGAAGAGTGAGAGAGAGAGCACTTCTTCACCTTATAAGGGCCTCAGTCTTATCAGAGCAGGGCCCCTCCTATGACCTCTATTAACCTTTATCACCTCACAAGCCCTGTTCCCAAATATGGTCACATTGGAGCCTCACCACCTGAATTTCAGGGGAACACAAACATTCAGTGCCTACATAACACCATCTGTGCCTGGTTCTGTAGAGAACACCAGGCTGACCTCAGAAGGCACATTGGCATCCAAATAAATTCTGTTACTTATTTTCCCCAGTATGTTCTTGTGAAATGGCAGCTGCTCCCTCCCTCACTGGGGTGAATGGAGGTCCCCAGGGCAGGAGGACCGAGGCTGCTTCCTCCCCCGTGGTGCAGCAGGTTCTGCGTGGCATCCAGGGTGCTCTCCTAGGATGTTTCTGGGCGAGTTTCAGTGTGATTCTGGCTTTCTGAACTCCCCGTGCCCCCGCTCACTTCTCAAGCTAGATTTCCAGCTTTTCTGCCAATTCCGTGAACACCCCCACATCCTTATAATGAAAATGCCCTTTCTCTCTGAGCCAGCCAGCGTGGGTTTCTGTTGCTTGCAACTCAGACCTTGCTGATGCATATCTCACATGAGGAACGACTGAAGGAGCTCCAAGTATTTGGTCTGAGCAGGGAAGTCTCAAGGAGTCGCTATTTATCTACAGCTACCCGAAGGGCTGCCGTGAGGAAGAGAAATAGACTGCTTCTGTGTAGCTTCAGAAGGCAACACTGACCCAGCGAGGAAAGCTTTGGGGAGAAATATTTCAACTCAACATGAGACAGAATGTTCACAGCTAGTCCCCAGGAACATGATGCGGAGGGGTGAAGGCAGCTTGCTCCTGTCACCGTGGGGCCTACTGAAGGCCAGACCCTTTTGTCAAGGATGCTGTAATGGTGCCTCTGCTTTGAAGATGTGTCTGCACTTTTAGTTATGATTCAGGACAACTCAGGGGCCATTTTAATAATGACTCTGCCACAAGAAGAAGGGGCAGTGGAGGGAAAGAAAGGAAACTGTCTAATCTCTTGCTTATTAATCTTTAAAATATTAAATTTATGATTATGAGAAGAAAGAATAAACCATGTACAATGAAGAATTGTTTGCAATATAAAAGTATGAAGTAGACCATAAATAAATATGGCCTACAATCCACCATGAATTTGGGGGGGTATTTATTTCTAGTCTTTTTATATCAATATGAACATATCTCCTTTTTTGGTGAAAGCTTCATTGAAATACAGTTCACAGACCATGTCATTCACCAGTTTAAATTGTACAATTAAATAGTTTTTAGTATATTCACAGAGTTGCACAACTATCACCACAATCAAATTGAGAATATTGTTCTTATCCCTGAATTATTATTGCATATGCTCCACCCCTACCCTAGGCAACCACTAATCTAATTTCTGTCTCTATTGATTTGTATTTCAGGCATTTCATATAAACAGAGTTATACAATATGCGGGGTTTTTTGACTAGCTTCTTTCACTTAGTATAATCTTTCTGAGGCTCATCCATGGTATAACATGTTAACTAATTATGAGTAATTAAAACATTACTCATTTTAATTACTGAGTAATATTGCAATGTTTGGGTATACCACTTTCTTTTTATCCATTCATCAATTAATAGATATTGAGTTGTGTCCACTTTTAGACTAGTATAAATATTGCTAGTAGGAACGTTATTGTACAAATTTTTGAATGTATGTATGTCTTTATTTCTCCTGGTTATATACTTAGAATAGGAGAGAGTCATACGGTAACTATGTTTAACATTTTAAGAAAATGCCAAACTGTTTTCCAAAATAGCTGCACCATCTTACATTTCCACCAGCAGTGTATGAGAGTTCTGATTTCTCCACATCCACATCCACACCTTTTTTTTTCCAAATACCCATCTTAGGGACTATAATTTCCCTGTGGTTTTTACTTGCGTTTCCCTGAAGACTAATTACTCATCTTTTCATGTGCTCATTGACCATTATATATAGCCTTGGAAAAACAGATACTCAGATCCTTTTCCCCGGTTTTTGAACTAGCAAAGAGTATTGTCTTCTTATTGAGTTCTAAGTGTTCTTTATATATTCTAGACATAAGTTCCTTATCATATATATGGTTTGCAAAAATGTTTTCCATTCTTTTGGTTGTCTTTTTTACTTTCTTGATGGCGTCCTTCGAAATGCAAAATATTTTGAATGTCAATGAAATCCAACTTTAACCATTTTTCCTTTTGTGCTCAAGCTTCTGGAGCCAGATCTGAGAAACCACCACGGATCCTACTTCATGAAGACTTACTCCTATGTTTTCTTCTAAAAGTTTGATGATTTTAGCTTTGTATTCAAGTCTTTGATCCATTTTGAGTTAATCTTTGTATATGGTGTGAGTATTGGGAAAATTCACCCATACCTCTCTCCTAGCCTCTGGCAATCGTTGGCTTCCTGGTAAGTAAATCATCCCAAATGCTGCCTCTGGCGTCACATGACTTTCCCCTGTGTGTGTCTCTAGGTCATCTCTTTTTCATCTCTTACAAAGTTGTAAAGCCCACTGTAAATTTAGGATGATCTCACCTCAAGATCCTTAACTTAATTACATCTGCAAAGATTCTATTTCCAAATAGAGTTACATCCACGGGTACAGGGGGCTAGTACTCGAACATATCTTTGGGGCCACTATTCACTTGTTCCATGAGCTGCCTGTCCTCACAATGTCAGTTACTCACTCACCCTGGGTTTGGAATCTCAACAGTTACCCCAGAGATCACAAGAGGAGCCAGGGAAATGGTAATAGATTGAGTAGAGTCTGGCGAACAGCACTCGCTGGCAGGGCTCTGGGACACAAAGACAGAAATACAAGGGAAGGGAGGGTAAAAGTGGTGCAAAGGGCAAGCGAAGGACCAAGGGAGGAAACCGCTCAGAAAAGGAAAGAGCTTTCAAAACAGAGACTAGCATTGCCAGCAAAGGCGGGCACTAGAAAGCAGAGTAGGGGCAGGGATTGTTGCCACTGAGTTTGGTGGGAGTAAGGGGTATAACACGGGAGAGAGACAAAACTAGAAAGCAGTCTCTCCAGCTGCAGGGCTCACTGTGGGGTCTGTGCTGGGGGACAGGGAGGCTTGGCGCTATATGCCGGACTTCTTACTCATACCTTCAGCAGACTCCAACACTGGCCTGTTGGCCTATAACTCCAGATGGGGATCACCTGGGGCTGATCCCGTAGCTAGAAAAAGTGGGCTGACCATGAGCACCAAGTCCCTGCCCAGGGCAGCATCTGCAGATAACTCCCCAGAACCTGTCTAGCTCCCCAATCCAGGCTCATGCTGAAGCTAGTTTTGAACATCTCACCTCCTCACTTGGCAAGAAAATCTCTCTGCAGCAAAACGGTTCCCAAGCTTGGTCTCTTTCATGCAAATTTTACTACAAAATCCGGTCACAACAAACAGAACTGGGCTTGTTTCTCTGAGCTCAATAGGTGGGAGCATTGCCTTACTTTCAGAAGTAACCCTGGTGGCAGGTGGGGGAGGGGAGACTGTGGCCAGGGTCCTGGCCAGGGCTTCATGCAGGCACTAGATGGTGGCATGTGGAGAGGAGGATCTCACTGGCTGGACCATGGTACCCTTGAGATTCTGAGCCAAAGAGGTGTCACCCCAGAGCACTGGCCCTCATCTGGGGCTGGGGGCAAAGAGGAAAAGAGATGAACATCGTAAGGGATCCCCGGGTCTTCAGCACAGGAACTGAAAATCCCATACAAAGTTACACACATGTTGCAGAGATGGGGCAGTGAACAGCCATGCTGGGCTAGCCACACACCTCTGCCATGGGGAGCAGGCTCAGGAGCCAATCTCATGGGAGGAGCCCCCGTTGGTGGGACATTTAGATACCCAGGAAGAGCACACGCTGGTGGGGCTCACCTCCCTGCATCACCTTCTGGGAGATAAAAGAGGTCAACATGGGTAGATTTGGAAGCATGAGTTCACGCCACGGGCTATGCAGGAACCACCCTCCCCTGAGCCACAGTTTTCCCAGATTCAGAATGAACAGCAGAATATCTTGTGCCCATCCACCTCCTCCTCCTCTTGGAGTGTCCCTTATCTCACCTAATTCAGTCCAGGACCTCCACAGAGCCACAAAGCCTTTTTGAAACAAGCAGAGAGAGAACACTGCTTCCTTCACCCTCCGACTCTCTGTGCCAAGTCACACTGGGACAGTCCTCCCAGGGTAAGTCCCATATGCCAAAAGCAGCTTGGGCTCTGCCTCTGGAGGAGCTGAGAGTCACAGTGGACTGGAGTCAGGAGACTCGGTTTCCTGTTCCAGCTCTGCCACTAGCATATTCGGTAGCTTGGAGCATGTCATAGAATGTCACGGGGACCAGTTTCTGTTCTATAAAATCATCCCGGATTGTACGATATTTGAGAGTTGCAAGGCTCCTCAGAGATTCAACCCAGGAGTGGACAGTCTACAGTCCATGGCCAGTCCTATTTGCTGCCTGTTTAGGGAAATCAAGTTTTGCCTGCGCACAGCCCTGTCCATCTGGTCACCTATTGGCTGCTTTCACGCCACAGTGGCAAAGTTGGGTAGTTGAGACAGACGCCGACCATGTGGCTCACAAGCCTAAACTATTTAATATTTGGCCTTTTACGTAAAAAGTTTGCCAGCTACTGCTGTCGGCCAACATCATCAATTTAACCACAGAAAAAGGGAGGCGTGGACAGGTCAGGCAATTTGCCAAAACTCATAGAGCAAGTCACGGCAGAGGCTGGGACAGCCCAGCTCTCCTGGTTTATGGTGGCCCAAGTTCTCACCTGTTCTAAAGGTCTCTATCTGGTTCTGAACACTGGGTGGAAGCTGTACTGAGGGAGAAAGCTTTGGGGGGCAGAGGAATTGGTTCCCTGGGAGAAGCGTGTGGCAGGGCAGAGCCCTGAGTCTTCGGTGGGGACCACAGGGCTGCAGCACCTAGGGGAAGAGGCAAGTGGCCCTTCCAAAAGGCAGCTGGGCTTTGGGTGGGAATCAGATGGGAGCTGGCCTCTGAGGACATTTTAACCACAGGTCACGGATCTGGGTAAACTTCAGCTGGCTTTTGAACTACAGGGAGACATTTTCCCCTCACCTCTTTACGTCCTGGGTATTTCCTTCTTCTAGCACTTATTAATCTGACTGGTTAACCATTGAACCCGACTGCAGCCTCCTTGCCTTTCAAATCCTGTTCTCCCTGTTGGCTTCAGAAAAGAGCTCCCACTAAACAAACCTACTTTTCTTCTCTTTTCACAGCCAGGGTCAAGTGATAAAGGGTGTGAGGTCAGGGGTGCTATGTTTGCTATAAAGACACACCCCAAAACTTGGACCCAGGGGCGGGGGGGCAGGCCAGTCATGCTCAGAAAGGAGTTCACCAGTTGGGACACACACAGAACAAAGGCAGCTGAACTGGTGCACGGGTAGTATGGAGAAGAGATGTAGAAATGTCACAATTTATCTGATTTCTCCATTACTGCTCAAAGTGTTATATGCCCTATTTCCAAACTCAATTGCTGTAATTGTTTTGCTTTAATTCCTTCTTAAAGGGGAATAGTTTAGGGAAGGAGAATCATGGAAGTGGAAGGGAAGAGGGACAGTGGCTGTGGGAAGCAAGGGGAGAAAAGGTTGTGAGAATCAAAGGGCAGAGCCTTCTGAGAAAGGCCTCAGAGCCTGGCACCAACCTCCTATCACTTTCCTTTGAACTGTTAGAATCCACTAGAACGTAAGCTCCATGAGGGATAGTATTTGTTCACTGCTGTATCACTAGCACCTAGAATACTGTCTGACATCGAGAAGGCACTTAAATTAGTATTTGTCGAATGAATGAATGAATGAATCAATCAATCAATCAATGCAGAATTAGTGGTCTGCTTACTATTCTACGGTGGAGTTCCCATAGTGGTCCAGGCTGCTGTTTGTCCAAAGGTATTCAAAAGCTCCTCCCCAACTGAGACAGAAGCCACCATGGCATTTTTACCATTCATGAAAAACAGGATGGGCCCTGTCTAGAACTATTAAGACAGCTCCTGAGAAATCTCACCCACAGGGGAGTATTTCTAACAAACACTCAGGGAGATCCAGACAGCGCCCAACACAAAACTTCCTCTTACATGTTTACATGGATGGAGCTGGAACATATTCTTCTTAGTAAAGTATCTCAAGAATGGAAGAAAAAGTATCCAATGTACTCAGTCTTACTATGAAACCAATTTATAGCTTTCATGTGAAAGCTATAACCCAATTATAGCCCAAGAAGGGAAAAGGGGAGAGGGAGGAGAGGGAAGCGGGGAGGATGGGTGGAGGGAGAGTAATTGGTGGGACCACACCTACGGTGCATCTTACAAGGGTACACATGAAATTTATTAGGTGTAGAATATAAATGTCTTAACACAATAACTAAGAAAATGCCATGAAGGCTGTGTTAACCAGTTTGATGAATACATCTCAAATTGTATATAAAACCAGCACATTGTACCCCATGATTGCATTAATGTACACAGCTATGATTTAATAATAATAATAATAAAACTCTTTCCTTGTGAGTTTCTACCCTCATTTCCATCAATCATATTGACACTATGGACATTCGCACTTTATTCTAATAGTACCTACTGGTGTTATTAGTAGCATGCCTTACTATGCTACTCAGTAGTAAGCATGTTTTATGGCAGGCACTTTACATGTTTTTTCTCCTTCAGTCCTCACAATAACCTTGCTAGGTAAGTATTATTGCCCCCATTTTAGGGGCAAGGAAATGAGATGTTGATGAATTTGACCAAGGTCACACAGCAGAGTTTAGATCTGTCCTAAGCTGGTCTGACTCCAGAAAAAGACTGTGTTCATTCCACCAACCACACATTCTTCAACTAGCTCTGTGACCTTGGGCAAGTCATTTCTCTCTGGGCCTCAGTTTTTGTTACGTAAACCCAGAAGGCTGCATAATATTATTTAGAGAAGTTTTCCACCTGTGGGTCTCCCAACGGCTGATTTCATTCATTAGGGGGCAAGGGCAACTTCATTTTATTTTGGAAGTTGAAATAATACCCTTTATTATAAGCGGCTCAAAATGTTTTCTACTCACTAGGTTCTGAGATACTCTGAGAGACTGCTAAGTCATGGCCTTCATTCCTTTACAAGTCAAAGAGCAGCCTGGGTTTTACTCCGGGCCCCAGCTTTAGCTGGACCCCAGCACTAGCCTTGTTCTTCTGGCTGCAGGGCTTCATAGCGATCTCAAATTCTCTGTGTGTTCTGGAAAATGGTAAGGTAAGCAGGTCCCTCTCAGGGAGCCGTGCACAGGGCAGCATGCTGACATGGGCCTCCCTGTGCTGGGGAGCTTCTGTCTTCAGACAGCCTCTCAGGCACCTGCAGACGTGCTGATTTGGTGGGGGTAGGAGGGGGAAGTGAGGTGGCTTCTGAAGGCACAGCAGATGAGCCCTGGGGAGCCAGCAGGTGGGGCCAGAATTCTTAATCCACTTGTTGCCCTACTGAGGAGCTAGAGAAAGTTCAGATTTTTAGCAGTAGAAGGAATGTTAGTGGTAATTAAATGCATGGTCTTCAAGCTCTTACGGCTGCAGAATCCGGTGTATCAAACAGAGGAAAGTCCGTATACCTAGGAGTGGAATTGCTAAGATATGTATATGCTCAGCTTTAGTGGATAACACCAGTTTCTTTTTCTCTTTTTTGACTGTCAGAAGACCTAAGGAGTTTAAGCAGAGCAAAACAAAATGAAAAATCCACATCAAATCAAAAATCAAAACAAATGAAAACACTAACCTCTGCCACATACATTTTATATTCAGGCTTGTGCCTTATTTATTTATTTATTTTTTATTGGGGATTCATTGAGGGTACAAGATGTGTCACACACTGAGACCCCACCCCCCTCCCTACTTCCCTCTCTCTGTTCTTCCTTTCCCCCCAACCCCCTCCCTACTTCCTCTCTCTCTCTGCTGTATCCTTTCCCCACCGTGTCATTAATTGTCATTGATTGTCCTCAAATCAAGATTGAATACATGGGATTCATGCTTCTCCATTCTTGTGATGCTTTACTAAGAATAACACCAGTTTCTAGAGTGGTTGTACCACACTGATGTTTTCCAAATGCTCCCCATGTGATTCTGATGGGTGGCAAAGGTTGAGAACCCTGCTCAGGGCTTATTAAGGTGGGGGGGGGGCAAAACAAGCCTTATTTCCAATAATTGCTTTGAAACCCCTCTACTCTTATCAAAAGATTGGGGAAGGGAGCAAGGGAGGACATCACTGGCCTTGCTCAGGGGAAGAGGCTTGTCCTTCTCTGCCCTGTAGACAAGAAGGGTGCAAAGACTTCTGTCCCCCTCACACATAGCTCTCCTTCTGGGCTCCACGGTGTCTCTGGATGAGTTCCCACGTGTTTTTCAAGATGCAACTCAATGTCACCCTTTCAGAAAGCCTTTCCTTACTCTACAGGCAGAGTCACTTGCCCTCTGGCGGAGCACTATGAGGATCGTGACGCCTGTGTCCCCACCCTGGGGTCACAGCTTTACCTGTGCATCCTTGTTTAGACCATAGCTCCACGAGTGTGAGCAGGGCTGGGTCCTATTTGCCATTTATTCTTTAAATTTAGTGTACTCCCTATGTAAAAAGTGCTCAATAAATGTTGATTGCGATAGGATCTATAATGTGACTAAAATATGAATTCATAAATGCTTAAGACTACCAGCTGCGAAGAAAGAATTGAGTCTTGTTCTGATTCTGCGTTGAGTAACAGACCATTCCAAATGTAGCCGTTTTACACAACAATGTGTTACCCCAGCCAACCTGTGGGTTGACAGGACTCAGCTGCTATGTGGTTCCTGCCTGGGGTCTGGGTCCAGTGAATTGGAGGCTGGGAGAGGGGCCATTTGAAGACCTCCCAGACAGCCTCTTCCCCATCATGCTTGGTGCTATAGTTGGGATGGCTGAAAAAACTGGGTCCTGGCTGGGGGGCCCTCTCTGTGTGGCTGGCTTAGGGGTCCTCACAGCATGACAGTCTCAGAGCAGCCAGACTTCTTATGTGGCCATGGCTTTCAGATGAGCGTTCCAAGAGATCTAGGCCACAATGGCAAGGCTTCCCGCGCCCTGCCTCACAAGTCACACAGTATCAAACTGTCAAAAGCCAGTCGTGGAGCAGGGCAGACTGGAGAGGAGACGCTTCACTGGGACTTGGCTCTAGGTCCAATTGGAGATTCAGCCAAGAAAGTCACGTGAAACTCATTTATGTTAAGTATCTCTGAAAACAGCATAGGGCAAAAATAAATACTTAATGCGGAATACTTACTTATACCTCCGTAGCTGACCATCTCCCTGCACTGACCACCTCCTTAAGCCTCTCTAATTTTCATAGACCAGACATGCACCCCGTGTACATGTCGGTATGGCAGGCCTGGTTCCTTGTGTTGACCACCTGTGTGTTGACCAGTTTGTCACAGTCCCTCGGGTGGTCAACTTACAGAAGTTCTACTATATTTAAATAAAACACTTCACCTTAAGAATATCTTTCAGTTGGGCTTTAAGCTTCAGCTGTGTTTCACATCCTATACATTATCAAGGTAAGCCTACAGCACTTCAGGATAAAATGACATTTGTGAGTCCCTATGAAAGACAAGACACGTAGAGTTTCACAGAATGGCCAGAATCATCTGGGGAAACCTATAGGAAACATCTGCTTGTTAGTGAGACAGTATGTCTAGTATTTGGTACAGTCTCAAAAAGGTTTTGTTTCAGAGCCCTGCTTCTGAACATTTGGACAGCCACCTGGCCTGAGTTGAAGGTGCTGGGATTTAAACAGAAGCCAGGAGAACAACAATTCACATGTAAGAATGTTAACGTCGTTATTTATAATAACAAATATTAGGAAAGAACCCTGGTTTCCAATAGTAGAAGACTTGTGACAAGCTGTTATGTTACATATGGTGGAAAATTTTGCAAGCATTAGATATTGCTTAATGACTTTTAATGGCAAAGTGCATAATAAATTGTTACATAAAAAACAATCAGTGTGGCAGCACCCATAGCTCAGTGGGTAGGGCGCCAGCCACATACACTGAGGCTGGTGGGTTTGAATCCAGCCCGGGGCCAGCTAAAGCAACGATGACAATTGCAACAGAAAAATAGCCGGGTGTTGTGGCAGGCACCTGTAGTCTCAGCTACTTGGGAGGCTGAGGTAAGAGAATCGCTTAAGTGCCACAGCACTCTACCCAGGGTAACAGTTTGAGACTGTCTCAAAAAAAAAAATCAGCATATGAAACTTTGCATAAAATATGATTCCAATTATGTTCACATACGTAGATGCATAGAGAAAAGGGTAGAAGGTTGTATACCATAATTTCCACAGTAGATATACTGATATAGCAGAATTATAAAAATGTTTTAAAGTTTTCTTCTTTGTGCTTTTTTATTTTACAAATTTTACAACATGAGTATGTATAATTTTTATAATCAGGAAATAACATTAGGAGTGAGAGGAAACTCCACTGGGAGGTTGGGGCAGCATCACAGACCCAGGCCCCCCCACCCCCCAAGACTTTTATCTTGGGGCTGGCAGGGATCAAGAGATTATCCCCAGTAGATATGAGAGCATGAAAGTTTCTTAACTTGTCCAGACTTTGGTTATCTACTCTGTTGAATTAGGGGCTTGGACAATGGGATTAAATCTATAGAACTTCAGAATTTACAAGCACTTTCTCTTATTCTGTTCCATCCCCACAACAGCCTGATGGGGGGAGCAAGGTGAGTTTTATCGCCATCTGACCCCTGAGAAAACAGAGGCTCACCAAGGTGAGGTCACAGCCCAGGATCACACGGTGAACATTCAAAACCAGGTCTTCAGGTTTTACACCACGGCGTCTACCTACTATTTCGGGGTTCCTTTTCTAGATCAACTACAAACTCCCATCCTGCCGTAAAACGCTATAAGAAACTTCTGCCTTCTGAGACCACACATATTAAGGCTAATCTCTCTTTCTCATGTCTGTGTCCCAAAGGATCTCAAAGGCAGCTCTAAATTCTCCTCTGAGTCATCTTCAGTTCTGTCTGCTCCTGCTCAAATGACATTGTTTGAGAGCCACACACCATTTTAGAATCTCAGAATCAGAATTCGAAAAGACTTTTAAAGGTCATCTGTCCTAAGAAGCCCCTGTCAACCTTTTACAGAAACCTTCTCGTCTGAAAAAGTCACTCAACAATGCTCCCAAGGGGGTGCCTGGGGCCAGGGCCAGGGGCAACAAAGTGCCTTTTCCCCCTGCTGAGCCGCTGGACATGGGCCAGGTTACCTTAATTCAAAGACGGGATGTGGAGGCTGCAAAGCGTGAGGCACAGTGACTCAGGCCTTTTAACGGGGACATTGTGCACAATGGAAAGATCTGAAAGTTCCAAAGGGAGAGAAAACCAGAAAGGCCAAGACAGCGCACACACGGAGAGAGCCAGCTTAGAACAAATCCCAGGGGCCAAGAAGAATCCCGTGGAAAAAAATCTCTCCTGAGAGGGCTCTATTGTGTGTGCTCTGGGTCAAAGAGCTTCACTCCGCAAAGGGGCTCTCCCACCTGCTGGGAATCTCCAGAAGGAGTTCTTTTTCTTCTGTTGGGGTTCAGCAAACTTCCTGCTTCCTCTACCCTGGGGCAGTGAGCCCCTCTCTGTGCTGATCAGAAAGGGTGACGGGACTTGGCAGCCGTGGTGGCAGCTTGCCGGGGCACTGGCACAAAGTGACTTAGTAAATACCGAAGCTTTGATAATTTCTTGCTTCACTGGTCCCTTGGGATTCGTTCCATCTGTATTAAGAAAAAGAAGTTGGACGGCCCTCTGCCCACAAAGTCAGATGCCTTTATTTTATGTAGGAATTAAAGAAATGAATGTCTATTTCTAATACCAACTCACAGAGTAATACAGTTTTAAATGAAGGACAAGTAAAATTTTTAATATCTCCCCTCTCCAAACCTCAATAAAAGCTCTGTTAATATAGAAATTTAAAAAGTAAAATTTTATTCAGTTTGAAATGGAAACACTATGTTGGAATCTCAAATGACTTATATGTATGAAAAAATATTAAGCACAAGAAATCCTACAATTGTTTTCTCTTCCAAATTCAATTCCTTTGTATTACTATTCTTTCATTGATGTCCACTTGCAAGGAGCTCACAAAATGACCTTCCAAAGTTACATCTCTTTGTTTCTGGGATTTCACAAAATAATTTCATGTAAGTTAACAAAATGGATTCTCATTAGTTTTATATGTCAAAGAACTATCAACCTCAGACCTCATATGTTATTTTGTCCAACTTAGCCACCCCAACCCATCTGATGTCAGAGCCCCTCTAAATCCATCTCAAATCAGCTGTGTGAGAGGAATTTGGCTGGTATTCGCATTTAATTATTGCAACAACCCTATTGAGAGATCCCTGCTTTCAAATCATGAAACCAAGTTCAAAGAGGTCAAGAAATTTTGCCCAAGATCACAGTTAATAGGACTAGGGACAGAAAGACTCCTAAAGCTACTAAGGCTTTTTCATAGTAGACCTCCTTCCCGTTGTCATCTTGTCACTGCTGAACCTCTCCACTGGTCAGAAATCACCCCCGAGATAACCCAGTCCCGTTTGAGGCAGTTTTTGTTGTTTTGGAGAGTTCTTCTCCATACTAAGCCTCCTAGAAATATCTAACTCGAAGTCCAACCATCAATGTGATTCTACACCTCAAGCAGAAAGCAGATCCAGAGGGCATTCTAGGAGGAGTAAGTTGATGACCAGGAAGTCTTATTTCCAGGCTCCTGGTCAGAACTTGCAGCTGCAAACAAGGAAGTACCATTGAAGGGCTGTATCTCGCCAAGCCCACAGCTTCTTGGTTACCAAGAATGAGGAACACTGGGTTTTAGTAGGTATTAGGGGCTGGTTAATATAGGAGGGGAAAGCACAACCCTGACTCCACAGGCTCAGCTCATAGGAAGACAGCTCAGGAAGGAGACACATGTTCTGATAAGATATAAGCTCGAGATCCCACCCTGCATTTATACACAAGCCATTTCCTGGCTGGTGGATAGTGTGACCTAGAAATATGAGCCAAAGAGGTCACGATTCTAGAAATGTGGCCATGGAGGCCCCTCCGAGTCCTTCAGCCAGTTACACCCTCAGCCTTCACAGCCTTGTGTAGGTCTTTCCCATGTCGTGTCATGCTGAGCTGTTTTTAATATCAGTTCCCCCTGGTAGTGCAGGGGGCTGGCACATGGGCAGTATCTATCTGACTACTTATTTTCATACGTAAAATTTTAGTGGAATATAGCCATGCTCACTCATGTTTGTACTGTCTGTGGCTGCTTTCACTACAATGATGCATCTGAATAGTTGTAATAGGGACTGTGCAGACCACAAAGTTTAAGTTATTTACTAACTGTCCCTTTGTGGGAAAATGTTGGCCAACTCCTGTTCTTGAGAGCAAGGACAAAGTCTTGCTGACTTTGGATCCCCGTTGAGGTCTTGTATCTCCAATGTGATAGCCATAATTTCTTTAAATGTGAAATAGCAGTGATATCTTTGTCACAGAGACATGATGAAGTAGAAAGGAGGTAAGCTTGGGGAAAAGATAAATGAAATGCCCACATGGGTGCCTGGCATAAGACAGATAGTCCATACGCATGAAGAAGTGAATGAAATAGAAGGTCCATCCCCCCAAAATGTAATGATGAATGTGGAAGCACTTTTCAAACCATAAAATGTTCTATGATATCATTGCTGTCAAAGACAGAAAGGTTATGGTGTAAACCCTGCTTTCCTCTCTGGATTTCATGATCCTAATTTTTTTGAATAAAACCCCATATTTAGTCTTAATGTAAGCTGATTCATATTCCAATTTTCATATAGATTCCTGTCCCTCCCTCTCTCTTGACCTCCTCTAGGTCAGTGTTTTTCAACCTGTTTTATCTCATGGCACACTTGAACCTATAGTCGAACTTCTCCAGCACATTTATGTTGATCACAAAAAAAAAGAGTAAAAAAAAAATAGACTTACTGTGCTTTGAACTTCTTTTGAAAATAATTCAATTAATGCTCTTTAAAATTTTCATGGCAAACCTAAGATCCTCTTGCAGCACACCATTTGAAAACCACCGCTCTAGGTATTGCTTCTTAGCTTAAATCTTGACCTTCTTAAATAAAAGCTACCAAACATTGACTGCTCTAGTGGCTTTGTCATGGGTCATCCAAGCTATGTTTAGATGACATTTCTCGAATTTTCCCTTCTTTGTATCATCCTCATTGTAATTTGCCATGTGAAAAATTGGCATGAGATTTGGAAAACAGAGCAACCATCACACTTGAAGGTCGGTGCAGGGTAACACCACTGCTCACATCCATGCACATGCACTGGTGCTGGGCTGCTCACTTGCCTCCTTGGCATGGAGCAGCAGCCAGGTCTACAGCTCCCTCAGCTGCTGCTGAGTGCTGGGGCAAGTCGGCAGAAAGCTCCTTCCATAGTGTTAGACATGGTGAAAGACAGGAGCAGGCTCCAGCTTGTCCTTCCTCTCTCCTGCTTCAGGTCCCCCTTATTTTCCTGCCTGCCACCTTGCAGCAACTTCAGAACCACCACCAGACACAGAGGCAACAGCTCCCCCAAACTCCTGCACCACCTGCCCTTCCTGCCCTTTGTAGTCTTTGCATAGTAAGTTTTCCATTCCAGACCTTTACTTACACAGATTCTTTCACATTGTGAGAGAAGTCTAATTCCTTTTTTTTTTTTTTTTTTTTTTTGAGACAGAGCCTCAAGCTGTTCCCCTGGGTAGAGTGCCATGGCATAGCTCACAGCAACCTCCAACTCCTGGGCTCAAGCGAGTCTCCTGCCTTCACCTCCCAAGTTGCTGGGACCACAGGCGCCCACCACAATGCCTGGCTATTTTTTTTCGGTTGCAGCTATATTGTTGTTTGGCAGCGCGGGCTGGATTCAAACCCGCCACCTTAGGTGTATGTGGCTGTTGCCTTAGCCACTTGAGCCACAGGCGCCGAGCCAGGAATCTAATTCCTATAAGACATTCTTTATTTCATATCACTGACAGTGGCTCTGCTTCCTTAACCAAACCAGAGGAAGAGAACCTATAGGATGGGTTCCCTGAATTGGTACTGGAATTGGTTCTCGGATCTGATTAGATTTGAAGGCATTAATGACCTTCATGCCAGTGGTAAAGGAAACACGAGTGGCCCATGGGAGGTATTAGGGAATAGTTAATAAAATTATCACTTTGCAACCTCCTGTTATGAAGACCTTATAGAAGCAAGGCTTTGAATGACCAAGTAGTTGCTTCCATAGAACATTTCAGTAAAAATAAGAAGGATAAAGTAGCTTCTGAATGTGCTAGAGAACTTGGAGAAAGAAAATGATAAGTTCCCAACTCAAAATCTGGCCAAGAGAAACCCTTAGTTCCTATGGCCCCAAGACCATGATTTCTGAAAATCAAACCCCAGGTCTAATCTTGGGCTAAGTTATGCAAACTTAAATCACAATCTCACAGTCTCTTATTGTAAAGTTAACATATTTATTGGGATAAGTGGGGTCTTAAGGATTGGGGTAGAGACATATGGAAAGACTTGGATGAAGTTGGCTGGTCTCGAACTCCTGAGCTCAGGCAAGCCACCCCCCTTGGCCTCCCCAAATGCTAGCATTATAGACATGAGCCACGGTGCCTAGTAATTTCTTGATATAATGTATCTTGATATAATGTAGAAGAAGGTAGCCCATGGCTTAGAGAGACCAAAATGTTGGAGTAGATTTATTATGTAAGGCTCATTTGTCACCTTCTAATTATGCCCCCAGGAGTATCCAGAGGACACTCCCCTCATCAAGGCCTTGAGATAACCCCAAAGAGCCCCTATGGTACCTAATACTTGTGACCAGGAATGATAAGGGAACAGCTGCCACTGAAGTGACTCCAGAAATTCATGGGGATGATGAGCTGTCCAGGTAGCAAAAGCCAAGTGGAGGACACTCCATCATCAGAGATGAGGTGGTCACTGTAATGGACAGCATCAATCAGAATGGTTTGACCTGCATAGCACTTGGCATTGGCTAATTGATCACAGTCTCTCTAAAACTGAAATTGATGTGTAGTCTACTCAAGCTTTGTTTGATTTAAGCAAGGTGAAAGACCACTAGAGCTGGTAACTAGAAGTGACTTGGTCACAGTAGAGAATCACGACTCCCTCTATTCCCAGACCACAGCCATTCTCAGTCCCACAGCCATTTGAATGAAAGGGGAGTGGAGCCTTCAGGAAGGAATCTATTAATTAGCCCAAAACTTAAACAATAAATCTTTTTTTCCAGCTTTCCCCAAAGGAATCTGAGGACATCTCCCAGTATGGCAATGTATTGGGAAAAAGAAAATTACTACACCTTTTAGAAATTACTGAGCGTTGGCTGTGAACTAACACTAATTTCCAAACACTGAAAACAGCACTAATGGCCCACAGTTAGAATGGTGACTTATGGAGATCAGGAGACCAATGGAGTTTTGGCTTGGGTCTGTTTCATCATGGACTTGGTGTGGTAGAAATAAATACCATGTAGTTATTTCCCTAGTTCTAGAATTGGAAATGGACACACCAAGCAACACTGGGTTTCTTCTTCATGGAGTATGGGCTACTATGATATGAAAAGTCAAGTGGAAGCTAGTAGAATCACCTCTCCCTATAAAAGCATGAACTCAAGAAATATCACATTCCTAGAGGCACTGCAGAAATCAGTGTCACCATGATGGACTTCAAAGATGTAAGGATGGTGAATCCCATCACATCCTCATTCAATGTACTTATTTGGCCTATGCCAAGATAAATGGGTCCTTAAGAAAAAACAGTAGATTGTCCTAAAATTAATTGGGTATAACTGGAATTTCAGCTGCTTTTCCAGATGTGATTTCTTTTCTGAAGAGTTCAAGACAACCTCTGACAGCCATTGCTCTGACACATGTTTTTTCCTTCTCCTCTCTACCTGTTAAGTAAAGACCTTTGGAAGCAGTTTGCTTTCAGCTACCAGGGCCAGCAATCTACCTTCACTATAATACCTCAGGGCTATATTACCTCCCAATCTACTGTCACACTCTAATCCCAGGGACCTGGATAGCCTCTCCTCACTACAGGGTGTCACACAGGCCCACTGTGCTGATGACATCATGCTCATTGGTTCTGCTGGGCAGGAAATAATAACTACTCTGGATACCTTGGTAAGAAAAATGCAAGCAGTTGGAAGAAAATGAATCACACAAAAATTCAGGGGTGAGCTATTTTGGTGAAACTTTTACAGGTCTAGTGGTCAGGGCACGTTGAGATATTCTGCATCTGGCCTCTTTTACCACTGAGGAAGTGGCTGAATGCCTAGAGAACCTCTGGAAGCCGCTCTACTTCATTTGGTCATGCTACTTCAACTCATTTATTGAGTAACCTGAAAGGCTGCCAGTTTTGAGTACAGTCCAGAAAATGAGAAGACTTTGCAACACATTCAGCCTACTAAGCAAGCTGCTCGGCCACCTGGATGGAACAAATGATTCAGCACATCTAGTTGTGCCAGAAGGAACTGTGGCCAACAATATAGCTGTATGGAAATTTCAGCAGGTCCATGTAGGTAAGTCACAATATAGACCTTTAGGATTTGGGTACAAAAAGCTATGCCATACTCTGCAAATAATTATTCTGCATTCAAGAAAAGCTTCTGCCTTGGTACTGGGCCTAACAGAGCCTGATGCCTATTGAGGTACCAAGTTACCATGTGACCTGAGCTGACCCTTGTGAATTGAGTTTTGTTCCTGTGACTTCTCCTTGTCCTTGTCCTCTTCTGCTTCATGCACAGCTTTTCTTCGCTCTGCTTTTCCCCCTGGCACCTTCCCACCATCAAAGGTAGAGCCTCAGATAGACTTCCTTACCTTCATCACTCTGTGGTTCCTGGTGGGTGGTGACTTTTCTCTGATCCTTCAACTGCTCCCGTCCAGTTCGTCACCTCCCTAGCTTCCACCACAGCCATGATGGCCAAATGTCTGTAATAAATCCTGTATTCTATATCACTCAAGATGATTCTGTTTTCCTCATCAAACTCAAACTGTCAACCCAACCACTGATGATGTATATGATTATATTTAATTTTCTTAACAACTCTGCCCAATAGATTTCATTCCCTGAACTGCAGCAGTTTGATCAGCTTTTCTTACTCAGTCTGTAGGAGCCAGAATTGTTTCCAGAATTATCTGTAGGAGTCTGTTATTGTTTCCACGGACTCGTTGGTCAATGCAACGGATAAGACTCTGAGATCCTTTCATTCACGTACTCTCCTCTCTCTGTGCCCAATTTGGGTTATTAACTTTTTTTTTTTTTTTTTGAGACAGAGCCTCAAGCTGTCCCCCTGGGTAGAGTGCCGTGGCATTACAGCTCACAGCAACCTCCAACTCCTGGGCTCAAGCGAGTCTCCTGCCTCCGCCTCCCAAGTAGCTGGGACCACAGGCGCCCGCCACATCGCCCGGCTATTTTTTGGTTGCAGCCGTCATTGTTGTTTGGCGGGTCCGGGCTGGGGATTCAAACCCGCCACCTTAGGTGTACATGGCTGGTGCCTTAGCGGGTTGAGCTATAGGCACCGAGCCTGGGTTATTAACTTTTAAAGCATCTAAGTTATGGAATGTTTCAAATATACACAGAAATTCAGAAAATAATACAGCAGACATTCTTGTACTCAATATTCCAAATTGCTGTATTTGCTTCAGGTTAATTTTATATCTTAACATTTTTTTAAAAAATGCTTCTTACTAGCCAGGTGTAGTGGCACATGCCTGTGGTTCCAGCTACTTAGGAGGCTGAGGCAAAAGGATTACTCAAGGGCATGAGTTTGAGGTTGCTGTGAGCTATGACACCATGGCACTTTACCCAGGGTGACAGAGTGAGACTCTGTCTCAAAAACAACAAAAAAAACCTTATTACGGCACTGTTTGCAAATATCCACCAATATAATTGTATAAATAAATGTCATGTTCAAATGCAAATAAATACCATGTAGTAATTCAGTAGAACTTCCATAGCTGACCACCTTCTTACATTTACCACCTCCTTAAGTTGACCTAATTTTCACAGGCTAGACACACAGCACGTGTATGTGTTAGTACAGTAGGCCTAGTTCCTTATGTTGACAACTTCTGTATGCAGACCCATTTGTTAAAGTCCTTTGAAAGGTCAATTTGCAGAGGTTCCACTGCATTAATAAACTAGATCTATATTTTGGGAGGAAAATGAAAATTGCAAATGAATAAGAACAGTATATGAAATAGTTATTCAGATGATTTTTAAAAGCTAACAGATCCATACCAATGTATGGTTTCAAAATCCTAAACTCTTCCCAGAGCTCTTCCCTCAGGGCTTCTACTCTGGCTCAATGCATCCTCCATTCTCATCATCCCTGCCTCAATTCTCAATTTCCGTCTCACAGACATTTCTGAAATACCATTTTATCTCCTTCCAACTCCACATCTTGGCATCGGCAGCCCACTTACTGTATCAGCCTGCTTCTGTATCTCCAGGAATTTACAATAACCTTTTACAAGGGAAAGCTTAATTATGGGTCTTTCCCTGCAAAAACAATTCATTGTACTTATTTATAAATATTGTAACTTTTTAGACGTGAAATTGATTTGTTTGAACACTAACCTCTGATTACACATCTGGGATGCCCCTCAATCCCCCAGTAGTGGTAAAACATAAAAAAAGATCAATGATACCAGATTTGGGTGACTATGGAGAAAGGTGAGAATATTTGGGCCCTTGCTGGTGGAAGTACATTGGGGTAAATATCTTGGAAGACTGTTCAACAATATCCACTAAAGATGGAGATATGCCTACTTTTTATGATCCAGCAATTCCGCTCCCTGAAAAATCCCAACAGAAATGTGTGCAACATGAATAAGAATGTTCTTAGCAGCACCATTCAAAATGGCCCCAACACAAATGCCCTTTGAAAGTCAAGTGGATAAGTAAATTGTGCTATGCTCTCATAATGTGGCAGTGGAAATATGCCAACTGTGGCTCCCACAGGCAGGTGATACATGTGTTGCTCCTGATGTTGAGAAAGGGAAGCCAGATTCACAAGAGCAGGTGTGTATGATTCTATTTCATGGAGGTTAAAGACGATCTGAATAAAATTTCATTGTCCAGGAAGCACGGGTACATACTTAGGTGGTGGGGGTGGGGGAAGAAGAACAGAGAAATGGTTGCCATAAAAGTCAAGATAAAAGTTATTTTTGCTGGAAAGGGGTGTGTCAGGAAGCGGCACTGGGGTGTTGGTAGTACCTACTCAATCTGGGTGGTGTCTATGCAAATATTTGCTTTATAATGGTTTGTTTTGCTATAATTTATGTTTTATGGACTTTTTTGTATGTTTGTTGTACTTGAAAAGGATAATGGTTTTTCAACCACCACAAATCACAGCACTCTTATAAATTCATAGTGAGCATGCAAAGGGTGATTTGCAAAGTTCTTTTGAGAAGCCTTAAATTTCCAAACGCCACCCTGGCAGTGATTTCCCCTTAGAACTTCTATTTTCTGTCCAAGGAGTGACATGTTCTTAGCCCTCTTCATGTTTAGAGAAGGCATTCTTTTGCAAAGAAAATTTTATCACTTAACAGAATTGTCATATGTGATACCAGACAGGGTAAAAGTGGGCAGCATGAGCTCCACCCTCACAAGCAAAGTGACATGCCAGGTACCCCCTGCTTCTCAGGGCACCTTGTTTATATTCCAAATCCCAGGCCTTTGTGGACCCTGGGGAATAACTGATACCAAAAAACACTAGGCCTAAGAATACAGTGCTAGTCAGCCGTGCACAT
This sequence comes from Otolemur garnettii, assembly GCF_000181295.1. NCBI lineage: Eukaryota > Metazoa > Chordata > Mammalia > Primates > Galagidae > Otolemur > Otolemur garnettii. The sequence continues at coordinate 3,294,933 of NW_003852455.1, read as the reverse complement.
TGTTCGTTCCCTTTTACAGACAAGGAAATCAAGGCACAGAGAAGTTAAGCAACTTACCTAGGGTTGCTAGGAAGTTGAAAATCCAGGTATTGGACAGAGGGTCTCTGACCTTGGAGGCTGCATGAGTAACTACCAAACCATCCTATCCTCCCCACCATTGTCTAAATTGGGGTTTAGCACATAGTGAAAAACCTTTAAAATCTCTTCTTCCTGTAGTCAAACAATCCATTTTGTTTCTCCTCCAAAATGTCTCTTGATTCTGTCCTTTATTTTCACTCCCCCTGCTTAACGTTGGCCCACTTTATCCCTCACCTGGTTTGCTGTAGGTTCTTCCCACATCCTACTCCTCTCTCACTATAACCCTTTGGGCTCCCCAGTGCCCTGTTGCCTACTCTGTCAAGTCCAGACCTCTCTGGGACTCTGAATGCCCTTCATGGCCTGGCCACTGCCCTTTCTTCAAGTGTCATCTCCCACTCATGTCTTTGCACATCTACCTGCTGACAATCCCAGCCAATTTGCTGTACTCCCACACCCCAGGAATCCTCTAACCACAGTGCTCTTCTCTGCCTGCCCTACCCCCTGCATTCACAGCCCTCTTTCTGTCCCATTCATCCTTCCAGACCCAGTGCAAATACCAGCTCTTCTGGGAAGCCTTCTCTGAAGCCTTCCAGTGGGAACCTCTCTCCCCAATCTTGCTGTACCTCTCACTGCCCATATTTGAGCATACCCTGGCTGACATTCATCCAACTGCCATTCCCACTAGTCTCTAAACTCTTGAGAACAGAAACTGTGTCTCAGCTAAATTATGATTTCCAAAGTCTGGTATAAAATAGCACTGCCTATTCAGTTCATATTAAGTGGGTCTGTGTCACCCACTTAGGTCACATCCAGTGGTGAGGACTTACTGTGATATTCTCTTATCCTGACATTCTGGCCTGGTTCCTCCCAGACCAAAATGGCTAAAGCAGAAGTCAGGTGGGTAGAGATTTATCTTGGCCAACAGGAGACAACTGATACTGGGAACAGCACAGAGGACTATTCACTTGGGGTATATGTCTGGCTGGAAAACCCACCTGAAATAGATTTTCCCTGTCCTAGTCTGGGGCTCCAAAGACTTCGCCAAGGTGAATCAGGACAAGGAGAAGTGGAAAATTCCTCATTCATATTTCACTGGGAAACTTGAACCAGAAATCAATGTTTCAGGCCCAGCCTGTCTCGTTTTTCCAGACAGGACTCCCTGATTCTTCCGTCTGCCCTAAAAGGAGCTGCAGCAGAAGCAACGCAAAACTGCTGTGAAGACTTTCATGTGGCTTCTCCCGCTAGAAAAACACAGTCCCCCTCTAGATGCTTTCAGAACACAGCATCATTGGGAATCTGGCTTTTCTTCCAGGCAGGGGATGGGAACTATTTTTCAAGGGAAAGCATATGCATAATTGCTGAAGAAATATACACATTTAATTTCTTTTGAGACCTTGAAGATTTCTTCCTTAAATAAATCATCCTGCATGATCCTATGACCTAAGACATGGAAGTGGTTTTGTCCTGGCCCTGAGCCGGGGTCTCCAGAGAGAAAAAGTCTGTCCCATTTGGACGCCCACGTGAACACACACGATGCTGCTTTGCTCTCCCCCAAACGGGCAGACCAGATGGAGTTGCTAAAGTTCATCATGTTGTAGGTCTTTTGCCAGAGCTGAGCAGGTACGTGACCACCTGCCTGCCTTATAAATTCAAAGGAACAGGATACAACTATGTTGAGGACTGCAAGCTTAAGACATCTGCCATGTTGCAGCTGGCAGAGACTGTAGAAACTGTCTTTGACAAATCTCTTGATTTACAGAGCAGGGCAGTAAGATCCAGACAGGAAAATCCTGTCACCAGTGTTTCCCAAGAACTGCCTCTGGAAAATCACCTGTGAACTGGTCACAAATACCACTGGTGGGCCCCAGCCCAGACTCAGAGTCTCGGAGGATTTCCCCAGGAGCTGGGGTTTGACAGAATTCCCAGGTGGTTCTGATGCACCCTGATGTTCAGGAAGCTGTCCTGCGCTCTCTGGCTTTTCTGTGTGGACACAGGCTGGGTCTTTCCCACAGGCCTGTTCTTTCATCTGGTTGTGCTTTCCCGCCCCTCCCACCGCCATCAGTCTGTCCTGAGCTTTCTCAGGACTGGACCACCTCTCCCTGCTGGCCTCCCTCCCAAGCTCCCCTCTCAGGCTCCAGGCATTCTAAGCTGCGAACATCAGAAAAGGGAAACAGCATACTCTCTCCAGGAGTATGGGTGCGAGACATGGCCCTGGAGAGGGCTCAGTACTGTCCCTTCTCCCCCGCCTGCACATGTTTCTTCCTCTGTTCCCCCTTGTGTATCAAGTGATGACATTACTCATGGAAGCAATAGCATCTGCTGTTTCCGGAAGCCAGAAGCACTCTGTGGCCTCAAGAGGGGTCTGCAAGATGATAAGGGCTTTGGAATTTCGGGACTTGCCTCAAGGCTCATTGTAAATCTCGGTCCTTGAGCTGTTTAAAAACAGCAACCATTTGCCAAATGTCTCTGTAGACTTCTAGTGCCCATGGTTAGCGCTTGGCTAAAACGCATAAAATGTTATAATCAGTTCCCACCATACAACCACCTGCAGCTATCAGCCACTAATTTATATAAATGTCATTTTAAAATTCCTTTGTGAGTGAGTGATACCTCCTTGAAGGCAGGCTGTCTAGCCTTAGAGGAAGCAGAGGGATAGAAGCACATGGCAATGGAATCTGGTAGCCACAGGACAGGTAGACATTCCTACACCTCTTAGAATTGTTGGCCCCAGAGAACTTCCCTACTCCTACCTGGACTTCAGTTTTTTCATCTGAAAGGGACTGTGATTTCTACCTCCCAGAGTCAATTGCATAGCATCTAGAACAGCACTTCTCAACTTGTGGGTTGTGACCCCTTTGTAACAATGAAAATATATCCTGCATATCAGATATTTACATTACGATTCATAGCAGTATCAAAATTACAGTTATGAAGAAGCAACAAAAATAATTTTATGGTTGGGAGTCACCACAACATGAGGAACTGTATTAAAGAGTCATGGCATTAGGAGGCATTAGGAAGGTTGAGAACCACTGATCTAGAAGCCCCTTGCATAGTGCTAGTCCATCATGAATGTCCCCCACCTGTGCCTCACCTTCATATGCCGCTACTTCAGACACTGTGCTGCAAACTCTCTAGGTCTAGTTTCCTAGTTTTAAACTCTGATAGTAAGAGGGTCCTTCTAGAAAGAACTCCAAGCTATTGGATAGAGAGGAATAGTTTCTGAGTCATGACCACTAAAATGACACTATCTCAGATAAACACTTGGGATCCAGTCTCCTGGTGGCCACCTGGATGGAAACCAAATTACTTACCTGAGTTAGATTAATTAACATCTAAGTCTCTCCTCATCATTTCAAAAAGCCCAATACAGTCATCTAAGTTTATTCTTTAAACCCCATACTTTGTCTAAACCCCATATTTCTTCCCTGCCCTGCAGTGTACAATGTCCCTTCTGTAGCAAGACCCTTCCTGCAACCAGACACCTGATTCTTGTCCTTTCCACTCCTGGATTTTTCTATTACCAAATGCTAACCATCCGAGAAGGCTCACTTCCCTCAAGCCTCTCCTGCTTCCTTGCCAGCTAGAGTATGCCCCTCCAGCCTTCCATCTGTATTTCTCTTACAGTGCTACTATTAACATTAAACTACATTGAATTCTAGATATGTGGGAACACATCCTACCAGATCATGCCTTGCCAGACTCTCTACTGACATGCCCTGGGTCTCAAGTTTTCTCTGAATGCCCCCAGCACTAGTCACATAAAAGCTGTCCATGAAATGTTTACTGAACAGGGCCAAGGAATTCCAAGAATAAATTCGCATACATGAAGTCTTGTGTTTGAGTGTTTTTCTTATTTTAGGGCATGCTGGCAATAAGGAACAGTTGTCCTGTCAAACCTCATTATTGAGAGGATAGAGGGGTTTGTTATTGACCTCCAAGGAAAGGACGTGAGCAATGTTGGGTTACAAAGGAAGAGAAAAATCTCTCTCTGTCCTTCAGAGGCTACAGGGCCTCTTGTCACCTCTCTTTCTGCATGTCACCTCCTCCTCCTAGCAGACTGGACCTCTCTATAAGCCTCTGAGTTCATCTCTTCCATAATTAGGCGTGCCTATGACTCCTGCTCTGTTGTTACCCATAGTTCCAGTTCCTGTGCTTTCAGCCCCAGCATCTTCCTAACCTGAGTCTCTGTGTCACAGGCTCTCAGTCCAGTTAGCTGCCTGGGAGCAGTGTTATACGGCACCAGTGTGACTGCCTGGATCCCGCTGTTGCAGCTAGAGTTGGAATTTGGTAGTGGAGGGAGGGTGGTGATGTCTTCCAATAACTTATTATGGTTGGACGGTCATTCCTACATGAATGTAATACAACAATGTCTACAAATGCAGCGAAGGACCAAAGACTACAACATGGATCTGCAAAGGTGGGCAGGGCACAGGCTGATTCCTGGTTTCGCAGAAAGCCCTCGGATGCACTGAAGGTGTGTCGTCTCTGCGGCCTGGGAGAGCTGAGGGCTACTCACAGGCGGTCTCCATCTGCCCTGGAACCTTCTACTTGCATTCTCATTTTCTTCCCAAGAGATACATGAATAAAGCAGGCAGGCCTGACTAGATGGATATCTTTGGTCTGTTCTCCCAGTAGCCAGCAGAGGCAATGCTGGGGTGGCCAGGTTGAGACCTGAGGAAAGGGGAAGCATGGTAATGGAGGAAGTGGGTCCATGGAGCAGGTGAGCACCTGCTGAGCCATGCAGGGGACACTGGAGAAGGGCACTGAATGTCAGTGAAAGTAGGTTCAGGCTGACACCCTTCCTACTGGGTCATTCTCATACATCTCCTATCTTAAAGTCATCCTCCAATGACTGTCCTAGTCAGTTCAAGTTGTTACAATAACTACCACAGACTGGGTGGCTTACAAACAACAGAAATTTATTTCTCACTACTTTGGAGGCCAGATGTGCCAGACTAGTTTGCAGGCATGGTTGGGTTCTAACGAGGACCCTCCTCCCGGCTGCAGACTGCCAGCTTCTTACCATATCCTTGTATGGGGGAAAGAGAGTGAGAGAGCTCCGTGGGGCTCCTTTTCTGAGCGCACTAATCCCACTCACGAGGGCTCCACACGTAATGACTTTACCTCCCAAAGGCCTGTAGCCTAATACCATCACATCTGGGGTTAGGATTTCAGTAAACACATTTGGGAGACACCCAAACATTCAGTCCACAATACTCTCTGGCTACTCTGCTAGTTTTCTTTTCAACTGATGATAAGGCCCAAATTCACACACACCCCAGAAGAGTCACCCACAGGAGCCTGTGAGGTCATTGCCAGAGAGATTTGGAGGGGCCCAAAGGATGGTGCTTTAAAGGAACATTTTAGAACTTCAGATTTACAAACCACGGCATTTGCTCTTATGGTCCTTGTCTTAAACTTGTAAAGATTGATAACCTTATAGCCCAAGGCAGCAGCCACATGGGGACGTGCTCCCCTGCCACAGCCAGGCCTCACCGGATTCTCCTCTCTCCATCTTCAGGAGACCCTTATCCTTCCAGGCCTCATTTAAAAGCCTCCCTTTTTTGTGAAGACTTCCCTGACCTCACAGCCAGAACAAACCTCTCCTTCCTCTGGACTCCACCTCCCCTTATTCCTGTGGGGGGGGGGGCAAGGTGGGTCATGCTCCCTGTGGGTCTCTCTGACAAGCCAGGGTGTTCTTGGTGGCAAGAACCACACCTCTCTCAGCTTTATGGCACTGGACCCACACCAGACTCTTAGGGTTTGTTGAATGAAGGGAGTTGGGTTCTTGCTTCCTACTTACTGTTTGTGGCACATTGAACAAGACTCAGTTTCCTTAAGGCACAGCATGTCCACCTCTAAAATGGAGGCAGACAGCATCTTCACCCCGCCTACTCAAATGGAACCAGATGCTTAGCAAATCCTAGAGAACTGCAGGAGTGTGGGGGATAATCTTCCATGCCCCTGCACTGTTCACACATAGCCTCTGACCTGGCCCAAGAGAAACAGGTATAACATCACACCCAGGCGTGTTTTTGTCTCGATGGCCTGATCACCAACTGTGGGTGGGTTTGAGCCCACACAGATGCCAGATGCACCTCCCTTTCCCATGTGGCTCCCCGTTAGTCCAGGCAATAACCTCACAATGGCGCCTGTGGTGGCACATGAGTTGCCTAAACATTGTAAAGAGAAGGACAGAATTAGAGCAGTGTTCTTAGGCTTCTGAAGAACCAGAGAGCACTGGTCCTTCCCCAGGCCCTTCATTCATTCCCTCCAGCGTACTCTCTCCTACCGACAGGGAGGTCGGGCCCAGCACGCTGTGGCTGGCCGGCGCCACAGCCAGGCTCTGCCGAGGTTCTCTGAGGCTGCAGAGGAGCCTCGACCACCAGTCCTCAGGGAGAAGCTGCCTGCCAAAGGCGACACTCAGCTGTGAGGAGGGGAGGCTCCCTCATAACTGGAACAGCTTGTTCCAAACCAGGATGTGAGCAGAACAATGTGTGTGCTCCCGAGAACGAGGTGGGGGGGGGGGCTGGAGCGTGGAGGGTGAAGCCTAAGGGCTGCACGGGCAGCTGAAGCCTGAGCAGGAGGCCCAGCCGCCCAGGGGGTCCAAGGAGCCCTGGCGGAGGATCTCCTGGGAAGGATGCCCGGAATTCCACTGTTACAACCTGCTGGAGGTCACCTAACGAACCTGCGGGGAAGCCCTGCCCAGGCTCTAGCCCAGCGTTCACCGGCTCCCTCGCTGTTAAGGGACCCTTAGCTCCGCAGCCAGACCGGGGTGCTGAGGCCGGGGAGCCCCAGCGCCTCTGCGGTCCACAGGGCATTGCGTTAGGACCACAGACCCTTCGCTTCCCAGCTATCCAGGCCCTGCCCTTCCGTGGTTAATTTTCGCTTTTCATGAAGATGGATTCCTTTAGGGGACCCGGAGCACAGGGACGCCTGATGGGGAACACGTGCCCCCCACCCACGGCGGACGCTTTGATTCCTGCGGAGGCCGAGGCGAGGCTGAGCACATCTTGTAGTCCCCGCGCCAGACGCTGTCCCCGGAGGCGGCAGGCGTGGGCTCCCTTCGCGTGCCGGGAACCCCCTGCCCACATGAAAGGCTCCCTCCCGGGGGCCATCCCTTCCTGGCGCTGCCGCCCCCAGCCCGGCAGACACACTCCGCTGCCTCCAGCGAGGAGCCTGGGAGCCGCACAAAGGAAATGGCAGGAGAGTGAGTCACCGCCCAGCGAGGCTCCTCTGCTGCCTGGGCTGCAGGCCCACAGCAGGACCTTTGTGCTGCCCTCCAAGAGGACAGGGAGGACCGCAGGAGGGAGGCAGACATTTCAGGCAAGGGGCAGCTGCGTGATCCCTGCAGAGGGAAGGAACTCCTGACCGAGGAGAGGTGGGGGTGCCTCCCTCCAGCCTGTTTGGGGGGGGGTCTCCTGTGAGTACCTACTATTTTTAGGTAGTTTCCTCACCAAGGTGTGAGAGGCTTGAGGCCTGGAGAGTGTCCAATTCAACTCTCTCTTCCTGCCCTTGTCCCTAACAGCCTTGGAAAGGTGCTGAAAGTTGGTGCAATGGATGGATGCATGGAGGGTGAAATAATTCATTCACACCCAGGCTGCCGGAAGCCCTCAGGGGTAGGACTGACAGGTGGGGATGCTGGGAACCCACAGCACTGATAAGGCAGCCTGGAGGACAACCTCAGAGGATTTCCTGGAGACTGAGGGACAGAAACCAGAGCAACAGGGCAGTCAGGGCTCCAGGCCATAGGGTGACGGTAATGTCTTGGCCAAGACAGGTCATAGAGATTACATAAAATGGGTAAAGAATCAGTATTTGCTGAGTACCTAGTGTTGGCCAGTGCTGAGAGAGTTATCACTCCAGATAAAGGTGATTGGGAGACTTCTTGTACAATCGGCTGCCAGCTCTGGCAGGATCTCAGGGTGTGGTAACTTGTGGGGCCACCATGTGACAGGAATGGGTTCTCAGGCCTGGAGCATGTCCAATTCAACTTTCTCTTCCTGCCCTTGTCCCTAACAGCCTTGGAAAGGCTTACAGGCCCTATTGTGGGTGCCCCCTGAGGGCATCAACATCTAGGGGACTAACTCACATCAACTCAGAGACTCCCAAGTCAGTTACTAAGAGCCTGGGTGTGGGATGATCTGAGACTCTCCACCAGTGAGAAGCTGACTGCTGTGAGCAGGCAGGTTAACTCGGGGCAGGGAGACAAAACTGAGGTTTAGAGCTGCACCAGGGAGGTCTGATCACCTGTGAGCTCCATTTGGGGGGGCGAGTCCTACACACTACACGTCTAAGGATGGGCACTCCCAAGACAGTGGTGGCCCTTCTCTGCAGCCTCTCATCTAACTTATCCTGTGCTAACCAAACTCACCGTAATCCTTAGTTAGAACAATCTTCTTTCAGCCTAAACCAAAACAACAGACAAGTTGCTCAGACAAGCTGATACAGCCACACTCTGGAGACCACACCCCGGATGCCTTGATGAGAGGCGGATGGTTTTGAAGTCCTCGGCCTTCTCCTGACCAGAAGATGGCTTAGAGCAGATGCTGTCCACATGTGGCAGGGATCATTCCCACCTCTGGCGTTTTCTAATTCCTTAACAGATGCTCACTGTAATTTAAGGATGAAGGCACCTGGATGCCATCCCCAAATCTCTGTAAATCAGCGATTCTCAACCTGTGGGTCACGACCCCTTGTTAACAATGAAAATACACTGTGGCATTAGGAAGGTTGAGAACCACTGCGTCTAAATGATCCAGAGTTTAGAAAGGAGTCTAGACTCCTGAAAACTAGACTCAGGAGTCTAGTTTTAGAGGAATCTAGTTCAGTAGCTTGCCCAGAGTCACACAACCAAAAAGAGAGGGTCTAAGATTCAAGTCCATTGTTTACCACTCTACCCATCTTCTTAAGACTGTTATTAACAACAATACTAAAGGCTCCTGATAACCTGAGGGCTTGCTATGAGCCAAGCATACATGCATGTATATATTTACATGTGTGCCTGGCACTTTACATGTTTTTTTTTTCCTGTAATACTCATATATGTCAACCATGAGATTGTTCTTATTCTCATTTTACAGGTGAGAGTTGAAATGCACAGCTATAAAGAAAGTTGCCCAGGGTGGCGCCTGTGGCTCAAAGGGGTAGGGCACCAGCCCCATGTGCCCGAGGTGGCGGGTTCAAACCCAGCCCCAGCCAAAAAAAAAAGAAACTTTCCCAAGCCAAGGCCACACAGCGACTGTGAGTAGGATCTGATTTCAAACCAGTGTGTCTGCCCTTACCAAAGCTCTTAGCCACTCAGCTCCACAGCAGGGCAGAGCAAGAAATCAGTTTGCAGTTGCTGACCCCGCAGTACCCCTGGGTCCTGCTGCCTTAGGAGAAGCAATCTCCAGCTCTGAGAGGGGTTACCAAAGTCCAGAGCCCCACCCTTGGCGGTGTCAGTTTAGAGATTAGGTTTGTATTGGCTTGCCAGGGGAGAACAGGTTCAGGCAGTCTGAGTTATGATGACTCAGTCCACAAGGGAATGAGCCAAACCCAATTAATTGATTCACCTGTGAGATACACCGGCCAGAAAAAAGTTTGTGGTTAAGAGGACTGGCTTCAGAGTCAGACGCAGCTGGGTTTGAAACTCCATCCACCACTTCCTAGCCCCCTGTCTTCAGACGTGTTCCTCTTTGGACATGAAAAGCAATCTCAGTTTCAACCTCTGAAAATGGGGGGAAATGCCAATCTTGTGTGGTGGCTGTGGCTTAAACCAGATGTGTGTCAAATATCTAGCACAGTGGTTGATACTCTGTGGGAGCTCACTAAATGACAGTGCTTATAATTTCTATTATTATTATTCTTTGAACACCAAACTCGGCCACCTGATAAGTTCCCTCCTGCACAGTGAGGCAGTCCCACCATAAAAAAAGAAATTCCATCTTAGAAGGCTGCTGGCAGAGCCCAGCTTATAGAAAGGGGCCTTAGCTCTCAGCCTCTGATAGCTGGATGAGCTGTCCTCTACCCTGCCTCCCACCCCCAGGATATTTCTGTTTGAAACCCTGGTGCTAGGTTGCACTCAGAGCCCTATCTTCTCCTAGGCAGAGCTGCCCATATCAATAAAAATCCTTCTAGCAATACTTCCTTCCCTCAGGAAAACACTCTTGACCTGCTACCTTACCCTTCTAGTGCCTGGTGGGCAAACTCTTATCCCCTCTCCCAGGCCCTGATCAAATGTCCTTCCATTTGTGAGATCTGCCCAGCACCCCCAGGCACAGATAAATCAACAAGGAGCTGACTCTGCAGTGAGACACACCGGTGCAGAACACAGAGGTCGTTCCTCTCTTTCATAACGATGAAATCCACTGGGACAATAAATAAGCAAAGAAATAAACCAAACGGTTAGAGCTTCTGGTAACTGCAAAGAAGGACATGCCAGTATGATGTGGCAGAGGTGTGATCAGACCAGAGGAGGTGGCATTGACCCCGAGGCCGGAAGACAAGCAGCAGCCAGGCTTCCCAGGAGCAGGGAGCAGAGGTTTCCCTAAGGAAGGAGGGAACTTGAAGACCAGGTTGGAGCAGGTGATGGAGGGCAGACGACGGGGGCGGGGGGTGGAGGTGGGGTGGCCATCACACAGGCAGAGGCCTTGATCCTCTGTGCACCTGGCTGGAGGTGCATAGTGAGAACTGATCAAACAACTACTATGGGCCAAACACAGACACTGTCTATAAACTTTCTTATCCAATCTCCCAGCCACCCCTACTCGTACACAATGTCTTCGTTTGCTCTCCTCTCTCCTTGTTTGCGATGCCTCCTCTGTGGATTTGTTTTCCTGCTCACCCCAGCTTTCAGTAGGCTGCAGGCTCCTCTGTAAGGCGTCTCTGTATCCCAGCACCCAGCACGGTGTGCCCTGGAGTCCTGAGCATCACCCCTCTTCACTTAGTCTTTAGCAGTTACAATTGGGGATATCACTAACAAAAATTGATGCTTCTCAGATAAAGTTGATAGAAATGCATTGGGCACTTCCTGTGATGATTTAAGAAGCCCCTTCATTGCATTGGTCACACTCAGAAGTATTATGTAGGTCAGCCAGTTCCTTGACACTGTGTTCAGGAGCTAATCACAACTCTTAGTGTCAACTGCAGGGAGTGACAGTCCTAGCCTTGCTGCCGGATGAGGAGATGTGATCTAAGTAGGCCACAGGACCATGCTGCATAAAGCAGACACAAATCCATTCCATTCAACACACCGCCCTGGGCCCTGCTGTGCATGGGACCTTGTAGCAGGTGTTCCACTGGCTGTGAGAGTGAATCCAATGCCCCATGTTTTCTCTTCTCTACTGCAGGGCTGACATGTGCAACCCTGGTATAGAGGCACGTACGGGATGGTCTCAGGAAGAGGGAAGCTAGTCATAGAGGGCCCTGAATGCCAACCCAGGGACTTTTGATATTAGCATCATGGAAGGGGGAGAACCCTGAATGTGGTTTTCATTTTATTTTTTTTAAGTAGGAAATTGTAAATAGTTCTGTTTTGAAAGGGCCACCTGGAAAGAAAGTGAAAAAATTAACTGACAAAGAGTTCGAAGTAATAAGCAAAGAGTGCAGCCAGGGGAAGGCGTCTGGGGCCACGACTGGGAGGCTACAGGGTGTAGGGGCTTAATGGCTCATTTTGTCCACAGTGTGAGCAAGCTCTGGGACTGAGGGACAGAGGGAGGGGTGTTAGCAACTGAGCGAGGTGCTGGGTAACAGATGGGGGGTTAGGTGGCTCCAGGACTGTTGCTGTGGAGATGTCACGGTTTACCAGCCCAAGACTCCAGAAACAACTGGGATGTCATGATGAATGGGAAAACTCTGGCCTTGAGTTGGAATCAGGCTCCAGTGTAATCTCTTGTCATTGATTAGCTGTGTAACTTGGAACGAGTCACTTCATTCTCTGAACCTATTTCCTCAACTGAACAAAAGTGCTTATTATTTCCAAACCTCAGATTGTGATAGATTAAAAAAAAACAAGTGTGCAGTCCCCGTGCATGGAATCTGAGACGCCAGGGCCTTTCTCCAGGTATTTGGTTGGAATCAATATCTACTTTCTCCTTGGGTATATCCATCTTTTGTCACCACATGACCTTGGGCACAGGGCAGGCTTTCAGGCTTTCAGTTCTGTGAATCTTTCCTTTCTTCTTTCTTTTTTTTTTTTTTTAAGAGACAGGATCTAGCTTGTCACCCAGGCAGTGACACATGCAGTGGCATGATCATAGCTCACAACACCCTTAAACTCCAGGGCACAAGTGATCCTCCCACATTAGTCTCACTAGTAACTGGGACATGTGAGCATGTGCCACCATGCCAGGCTAATTTTTTAAAAACTTTTCTGTCAGCTGGGTGTGCTGATTCACTCCTATAATCCCAGCAATCTGGGAGACTGAGGTGGATCACTGAGCTTAAGAGTTTGAGACCAGCCTGAGCAAGAATGAGACCCTATCTCTACTAAGAAAAAAAAAATTGATATATGTATATATATATATATATATATATATAAGCTAGCCGGGTGTTGTGGTACCTTAGTAACTAGCCAGCTATTAGGAAACTAAGGCAGGAGGATTGCTTGAGCCCAAGAGTTTCAGGGTTTGAGGTTGCCATAAGCTATTATGATGCCATAGCACTCAACCCCAGGGTGACAAAGTGACACTCTGTCTCAAACTATAAAACAAAAAGTTTTTTGTACAGATGGTGTCTTGCTCTGTTGCTCAGGCTGGTCTCAAAGTCCTGGGCTCAAGCGATCCTCCCACCTTAACCTCCCAGAGTGCTGAGATTATAGCAGCACTATTGAGCCACGTCCCACCCTACTCAATTCTGTGATTCTTATAGGGCTCTCTTGTTCAAACTTCTGGGCTTCTATGAGAATTTTGGATTTTTTTTAATTGAGTTGACCAGATCTATGGAGTACCCATGTGAAGCTATTTCCCCAAGGAAAATCACAGCCAGGTCTATAAACAGATCCATATTGCATATTTATACATACTTTACATGTGTCTTAGTAGATAGTGCAATCTATTTTGGGTTGATTTTCAAGTAAAAATGTTATTTATTGCTTAAAGATAATAATGAAAGGGCAGTTATATTACTTACTGTAGTCACTGAGAATCGGCTATATATAGTTTCTCTTGTACATTGTCTCACCATTCTTTTTTTTAACATGAAGGTACAAATATTGAGGTTACATTGTTTTCAATTCGAAGGCAAAGTTCAAGTTGTAGTTGAGCCCTTCACCCAGGAGGCGTGCTGAACACCCTCACATCGTGTTCTGCTCTCCCCCTTGCTAGACTATACCTGTGTCTTTTCTTTCATGTGGTTGTATAGTTGTTTATATATTGCTTTGATATTAGTATTGAATACACTGGATACTTTTTTTTCCATTCTTCAGATGCTTTACTAAGAAGAATGTGTTTCAACTCCATCCAGGTAAACACAAAAGATGTAAAGTCTCCATCTTTGCTTATGGCTAAAATAGTATTCCACAGTATACATATGCCATAGTTTGTTAATTCATTCACAGATTGATGGGTACTTGGGTTGATTCCATGTCTTGACAATTGTGAATTGAGTTGCTATAAACATTCAAGTGCAAATGTCCTTGGGGTAAAATGAGTTTTGTTCTTCTAGGTAGATACCTAGTAACCGGATTGCAGGAGCAAATGGAAGATTGACTTTTAGTTCTTTGACAATTCTCCATATTTCCTTCCATAGAGATTGTATTAGTTTGTAATCCCACCAGCAGTGTGAGCATATCCCCTTGTCTTCACATCCATACCAGCATCTACGTATTTGGGACTTTGCTTCTCACAGTTCTTATCTTGAAATTGCCTTTGCTGAATTGACCACAAATAACTGAGTTGGTTTATTTTTTTTAAATAACATAAAGAAAGGAGAGGACACCACCCAGGACAGGGGGCAAGACAAGGGGATATGAGGCCACCAGATAACTTTTCCAGCCTTATTTGAAAGGCAGTAGCAGCCCTTTGAGGGAACCCTAAACTCAGGGTGATGACATAATATTGACCTGGCTCCCAGGCTCATCAGGTTGGTCCAACACCTAGACGCATGGAGCCTTAGTCTCTAAATGAGCAAACCATGTGCACTTTCGACCTCAGGGGCTGGCCGGCATAAACTCAGAGGTTTTCTTATTTCTTAAATTGTCAAATCAGAGTTCAGGAATCTACAGAAGATCCCAATGTGTGTGTGTGGGGGGGGGTATAGTTAATTTTTAGAACAAATGCTTCTCCTTGGAGAATCTATGATACACTTTTTTGTTTGACTTGAAAGCTGTCTTGGGAAAAAATATCTAAGTTTATGAATGTGTCTTAGCCTATTCGTGTTGCTCTAACAAAATACCATAAACTAGATGGCTTATAAACAACCCAAATTCATTTCTCCCAGTTGTGAAGCCTTAGAAATTCACGATCAAGGAGCTGGAAGACTTGTTGTCTGCTGAGGGCCCACTGTGTGATTCTTAGATGGCACTTTCTAGCTGTGTCTTCACATGGTGGGAGAGACAAGACAGCTCTCCAGTGCCTCTTTTATTATAAGGGCACTAATCCCATTTGGAAGGGCACCACTCTGGTGATCTAATTACCTTTGAAAGGTTCCATCTCCTAATATTAGATTGCAGATTGAGTTTCAACATATGAGTTTGGAAGGGACCAAGATATTCATATCATAACAGAATGCCATCCTCACATTAGCAGAGAGAAGGAAAAACAGGCATAAAGACCTAGAGGGGTGAGGTTACATCTCAGGAGGACTAAAAGAGACAAACTCCCCAGGGACAATTATTTTATCTCTTGGAATGAAGTGTGATCTCAATCTACAGGTCTACAAGGACTCCAGAACTACACATTGATTGCAAGAAGCAGTGCCTTAGCCTGGATTTCCACCCAAGCAGAGCCTAATACAAGCTGGTAGTTTATTTTGGGAAGTGATCCCAAGAAGCAGGAATGAGAAACTGGGAAGAAAACATGAGAAGGGGAAAGCCAGTCCGAGGGCAAGTTACTGAGCTGGCCAGGCCAGTGGGCAGTGGGAGCTTGAGACCTCTGGGACCCCTGATGAGCTGTGAAGGGTTTCCCCCATCACGGGTCACCCTCCCACTTCTAAGTTTCTGCAAGTGTCAGAATGGCAAAACGGGTGTCCTCAGGCATGCCACATGGGCAGAAAGTGAGAAAAATGAGAAGCTGGGATTAGCTGCAGCTGGATACTGGGACAGGGAGGGAAAAAGTGGGGGTGAGGGTGAAAGGCAGACTGTGTGATGTCCCATTCAGCAAGTGAGAGGAGGCTGTACCAATGATGGACCTGCCCCGCCCAACCTGGACTTCTGGCTCAGGGATAGACAGGTGGTTTAATCTTATTTTTATTGAATGTTTTTTAGAAGATTCTGGGAGGATGATTTTCTTAGCAAGGAGGAAAGAATGGGGAGAAAGAAAAAGAGAGAAGTAAAGAAGAAAGGAAGGAAGGAAGGAAAATGGCTAGACCCTCAAGCAGAGGCAAATTCACTAGCTTTTCTCCTCCTTAAAAACAAACAAACATGGAATTTTCTTACTGTAGTAATTGCAGAGCTAATTCATGCCTGTAATAAATTATTGAAACACTTAAAACAGAATATAGAATGAATAAGTTTCTTTCCCCACCCAGATCCCAGTCTTTCTCCCCAGAGGTAATAACTAAGAGATTCGTGTTTATTCTTCCAGATATATTTTATGCACATGAACACATATGCATATTTCCTTTTAAAATCACAACTAAAAACAAACACACTGTGGACCTCACTTTTTCATGCCCTGCCCTCTTTGGGAATTGTGAGCCTATGTAAATCTATCTGAATGAAAAATGTCTTCATACTGTTTTCCTCAGAAGGACTTCCCTGATTTATTTGTCTCCTTTAATAGATGGGTAGGGTGTTTTCTCACATTTATTTTCTCATTTGTTACAATGACCTGTTGAATAGTTGTGTATGGTTTTCTCTGTACAAATACCTTGTAGGATACATTTCTGGGAGTGAAATTGTCAAGAAAACATATGCAGCTAAATGTTAAGTAAAGATTGCCATGTTGGTGGCACCTCTGGCTCAAAGGAGTGGGGCGCCAGCCCCATATGCCAAAGGTGGCAGGTTCAAATCCAGCCCCAGCCAAAAATTGCAAAAAAAAAAAAAGATTGCCATGTTGCTCTTTAAGGATTCTTGCAGATTTACACTCCCACCCCAGCAAGGAGAGTGCCAGCCGGCATGCCCACCTCCTCACACTGGGTATCTTTACCACTCTAGTAGGTAAAAAATGGAACCACATTATTGTTTTAATTTGCATCTTTTTAATGAGTGATAGTCAACATTTTATAGTGTATTTCCAAGCCAGTTATTCTTCTCTTTCTGAGACTGCCTAGTTATGAGCCAAAATAATAGACATATGCATGTTCTGTGTCTAGGCTGTACCTGTGTATACCTGTGAATCATGGCTCATCCCAAATCACTGAGATCTGCAGCAGGCAATTGTGACAGGTGACAACAGGTGATGACAAGGGGCAAAGATGATTTAGCCCTCCCTCTCTGGCTGCACCTGCAACTTACAGTCATGGAAGGGAGCCCACTAATAAGCCAGTGACTAAAGTAATGCACTTCAGTGTGGCCAGGGGAACTAGAGTGCGCACAGCAGGGACACTCATCTGACCGGGGTGTTCAGGATGACAACCAACTTGGAGGAAGTCCTCTAACAGCCCAGACTAGGGAGGAATTTCAAAGTGAAAAAGGCACCCAGCTGGGACAAAGAGTGTTCTCAGTGGGACACAGGAGGGCTGCCAGCGGGAAGGCCCCAGGTGACAGACAGGTGAAAAGAGTGTGGTTTGGGGGTGGGGCTGGAGAATGGGGAAAGAGAAGGGTGATGGGCTGGCGCGGTTTGCCAGGGAGAGGGCTACAACTGGGGATGCCCCTGCTAACCTGGACAAGTTGGTCACATTTTAGAGCTGCTCATAAACTCTGCTGAGGATTTAGGACTGTATTTATTTATTTTTTTGAGAGTCTCACTTTGTTGTCCTCTGTCGAGTGTCGTGGTGTCATAGCTCACAGCAACCTCCAACTTGGGCTCAAGAGATCCTCTTGCCTTTTTCTATTTTCAGTAGAGATGGGGTCTTGCTTTTGCTTAGGCTGATCTTGAACTCATGAGCTCAATCAATCCATCCGCCTCAGCTTCCCAAAGGATTGAGGACTTCATCTTAAGGGCAACAGTGCCCAATGAGAATTTTCCATGGGGAAGTGAGCTCAAGGTTGTAGAGTCTGTGGCACATCTGGACATGGAGAGAGCAGCTGGTGGAAGTTTGCAGCAGCCTGCCTGGTGGGGACATTGGCAATGGAGGCAGGTGGACTGGATTTAGCAACTGGCCCTTTACTGGGAAGAGCCTGGAGCGGCCTGGGGGAGGCAGCCTGGAGGAGGGAGCTGATGAGTTCATAGTTCACCCTGAGAGATAGCCAGTGTTCACGGCAAGAGGCAGTTTGAAATCTAGGTTGCAGTTCAGAAGAGAAGATCTGGTGGAGATAAAATTTGGGGCCATTCCATCTTGAACATGATAACCAAAGCCACTGGAGAAGATAAGAACACCCTGGGGTGTAGAGGAAAGTCGGATTCGGGGTTGCAAAGATAAGATCGGTAATTAAAAACAGAATAAAAAACACATTTACAAAAAGCTGACAATAGTTCTGTTTAGAAAAACAGCTTAAAAATCTTTAGTGAAGTTGTCTTTTATGAACTTGTGTTTCATCAGACACACATAACTCTGCTGGAACCTGTGTACCTGTGGGGGAGGTTCTCCTAGACACCCTTCAGGTCACTGGCTGTGAGTTTGTCCCGTCTGCTTCCACCAGTCCTGCAGTGTCAGGAGGGAAATTCTGAGGACTGAGACCTCAGAACACAGCTAGCATATTGTCCTCAGGGGCTCAGGCCAGGAGGTTGACACAAGGTCACACAACTGGTCCAGCAGGAGCGCTCAGGTGACCCTATTCCTGACCTCAATCAGACCTGTGCTCCGGGCAGAATCAGCTGTTGGGACTAGGAGGGGTCCCGGTGCTCTGTGAACAAGCTCAACAGCCTCATTTTATAGTGAAAGTGCAGTTGTTTGTGGTGAACAGGGAGCTCCAGGCCACAGAAGCTGAGCAGTGATTGGGGCGAGAGGCCACCAGGTCCCACTTCAATGGCCACATGTCTGCTCTCTCCCCAGGAGTAAGTTACCCTGGCCCCACAGTGGCCTCATGCTGGACCCACAGTGGCCTCAGATGTAGAGGCCTTCTTTGCTCTCCCTCACCTAATGGCTTCTCAACAGAATTTTTTGGAAGGGAGAAGAAAAACAGCTGATTGTCTCAACCTGATCTTGGATCCCATCCTTTCCCTTGGTTCACCTCTCCTCCATGTCCTCAGCAGCCCATATCTTCTGGCATTGTTGAATTCTCCAGTTCAATGAGGTCCTCACCAGCTTTCCCCAGGGCTCTCCTGCCTTCTATCCCATTTCTGTGCCCTCTCTGATGGTCTGGAGCTCTTCAGGTATCAAAGCCACATGGGTTCTGTTGGAAAGTGTGGAAGAACTCCTCTGCCCACTACCTCGCTTTGTGGCACTCAGAGAAGTCCCCAAGGACTTGGGCTGAGTGTTTCATAGTTTGGAATAAAATAGCCTTTGCTGGGTCCCTAGATTAGTTCTGCTTGTACCCTCTTCCCTCCCTCCACTATCTGGGTGACAAATGTCATTATACATGAGATATTCCCTCCCATGTTTCAACCTAGGCATTGCACTGACCAGTTCAAGTTTGCAATGTCCTCATTCCTTTTAAAACAAGTAATCTCCTAGGAGGCTCCTCGGGCCCACATTCAAACAGACTCCCAGTTGCCCAGCGCTGCACATTCTGAACATTTATTTCTATACCCCAGCCGTGGGAACAGTTTGGGCTCAGACTAGACCCACTTTGATTATCTGACTGAGCATTTTGTTCTTAGACTGTTCCCTCTCCCCTCAAGGTGCTCCGTGTGCAGAAACCATGTCCCTGTTTTCTTTCTCATCCTTGTCTAAGACCCTATGATTCCAAGGGCTGAAGAGTCACACAGCCTCCGTGGCAGGCCCATCTCCTGAAATTCAAGACCCACATGCAAACTGAAAAGCAGCCTGGAATGTTTTTCCCTCTCACCTACTTTAGCTTTTAGCCAGCCTGGAGAAAATCACAATCTCTTTCCTTGTTTTATGATAAATTAAAGAAGAATTCAATAATGGAACATTTAAGCGACCTACCGTCAGGAAAGGCATCTCCGGAGAAAGATTTGTCAGAACTTGGGCCGGGAAACCCCACTACTGAAATATACAGCAGGGACCCAGACGAGGCCTTGGAGGAGATTTCATTGGCCTAGATAACCTAACTCAGCCTTTTCACTTGCCATCTTTTTAAATTCTTGGATTATAACTCAAACAAGTGGGCTGTTTTTCAAAGAGTGATGACAAGAGAAAAGAGGTCACCCTGTCTATGAGAGAGGGGAGGGAAAGGAGCCAGGCAAGGCGAAAGGAACGCTAGTGCAGATACAGTGTGACCCCGCTTAGCCCGAGCATCTGGCAGGCTCAGCCCCAAGGAAAGACCAGGGCCTCACTAGGAGTCTTAGAGAGTGACTCACCCCTGCTCAGAGACAATCCTATCCTCAGTCTACCAGGGCCCCTCTGGGTAACCCCACCATGCTAAGCACTGAAGTCCTAGTCCCAGGCTATGGGAAAGATGGGAAGCAGAGAGGCCATCGGTTCTCAGGCACGTTTTCAGGAGGTGTGGCCCTCTATCTTTGCAAATTCATGGGCGGTGGTGACATACAGGGTGAGGGGCATCAGCACAGTACAGTGGTGGCCTCTGCACCATCTCACTCTCCCCACATCATTGCCCGAGCCCCTACAATAGTGCTAACTGCCTGGACTTTCTGCAAAGACGGATGTGTACGATAGGGTGAGCATTAGCCATGTGTGACTGCGGAGCCCCTGAAGTGTAGCTGGTGTGGCTGATGAACGGAATCTTTAATTTTCTTTATTTCTGCAGTGGTCTTCAAAGTGGAGTCAAGGAAAAAGCAGCATCAATGTCAGCTGGGAACTTGCTGGATGTACAAATCCCGGGGCCCCACCCAAACTACTGAATTTCAGGGGTGGAGCCAGCAATCTGTGTCTTAACAAGCCTGTCTCACTCTGTTGCCCTCTAAAGTGTGAGAACCCCGGCTCCAGAAGACTGCAGGGCAGTGACGGGCGGGAGCAAAGGGAATAGGGCTGACTTCTCTGTAGAGGCCCAAAGAACTTGCCCTTGAGCTTCTAGAGCAGTTTAGTAGGCAGACAAAGGCAGGAAGGGCATGCCCGGGCAGAAAACCCACATTGCCTCCTCGCACTCACTGTCTGAGCTCTGCAGACCTTCTGATATGTATTTAATAATCTTGGAATAAGAATTGCATTCATATGCTGTTCAGAGTAAGTGGCAATGTGTTGTTTAAAGAGTCAAGCAACACTTGACTTTCTATTTTTTAAAAAAGTTCTTGGTTGGACTTAATTTTGTGTTAACTAAAGATTATTTTTATACAAATGTTTAAAAATTAGCTATATTTATTTGCTGAATGCATCAACCTCTTTCTACTGAGTCCTGTAAAGAAAGTATATAGCTTCTAACCAAAATTTCTACTCAAAGAAATCAAAGATGGAAAGCTAAAACACTACTTATTGAATAATCTTTGTCTCCTGAACACTTACTTTCTCTACCAATTTTATTTCCCCTGCAATTTACCCACCTACATCCCCTCCCAGTCCACACTCCCAGCCCCTTGACACACTTTCTGGCTTTGAACAAGGAAACCAAGTAATTAGGCTGCTTAAAAGAGTAGTAAGTTAAGGACAAAGTTCTAAGCAAGAGAATTTCTTCCCTAAGCATACTTTTTATTCATGTATACTTCTCTGAAATTTCATGATTTAGTGAGAAAAAGCACAAGTTTATGGTCAAATACAGGTTCAAGTCCTGGCTCTGCATCTTGCTAGCTTGTCATTAAACTCTCTGTCTCTTTTCCTCCTTCCTGGGGCTATAACACAAGGCAAAGGATATGTTGTAGGAGTTCAGTGAAATAATAACGTGTAAAGTAGCTGGCCCTTACAAACACTATTTCCACCTTCCTTTCCTTCTTCCAGGGTAATAGTGGGAGGCAGAGAGGCCAGGCTCTGAACTAGAATAACCAGACGACAGGATTTCAATCCAGCCAGCCATTTTCCGGCTATGTGACCTTGGGTAAATTTTTGAAATTATTCTCTATGTCTCAGGTTACTCATCCTTAGACTGGGGACAGCAAAAATAGCACTGATCTCATTTGGCTGCGGTGGGGGTTAATGGTCGTGCTACGTGCAAAGTGCAGAGAAGAGTGACATGGTAACACTCAATACAGGGTGGTTAGTGTTGTCAGGGTTACTGTTCTCAGTTTTCAACCCCAGTGAACAAGTAAGACACGACTGCCAAGAAAACACTCCCGTGCACTGAGACTTCAGAGCCCTGACCAACTTCATGGTCTCACATTACCTGAATGGGAGACTCACGTCCTTCCTAAACATCTTTCTTATTCCTTGATTCTTAGAATTATGTTCTGATAGGTTTTGATGGTTTGTTTGGCCTGTATCACACAACAGCCATTTTACCACCCATGATATTAAATGATTTGGAGAAAATACTTTTTTAAGAAAAGGAACCAGCTCAAGCAATTGATTGATTCTTCAACTTTGTTCCAGAGAAGATTCAGAATGACAAAACTGAAGAATCTCAAGTTAGGCTAGTCTGGTGATTTCTTTTTAGTTTTTGATCTCGAATCCCTCAAAAAACTGTTTGCCTCAGTCAAGTCACTGAGTTAAATAAACCTCACTGTGATCAAGCAGTTTCGTAGGGATAAGTAGGGTTCAGAATGAAATCTCATCTTGAAACTGGGCATGTGATATTTTAGCAGAGAATTGCAGGGGGGCTAGGTAGAGTCCTGTTAGAAGATCCTGTATTCCTGTTTTTACAACTGAGTTACCCAGAGTTTAAATCCAAGAAATTCTCTGCAATTGTGAATCTTTTCCATGTATTAGATTCTGCTCCCAGGAATAGGAAGACTCCAAACACTTCACCTTGGAATGGTAGGCCCTCTTAATCTCATGTTTATTGTTTAATCATACCTCTGTTTGTTCTCCACCAGACAAGTCCCTTAAGCGTGGCTTACTCACTTCTTGCCTCTGTGTGGGGGTACAGATATTCACATTTCCAGACTCATCTGCTCCTGCAGGAATCTTCCGAGACAAACCTGCCTGCCTAAAGCTACTCCCCCCCGACCAGGGCATTTGCTCTGCACCCCCTGATGCAGTGTTTGAGTTACTTATCTATAATATCCTAAACTATCTTACTGAATTTTTCAAAACAGAGTTCAAGTGGTTCTCAACTCTGCCTGCATGTTAGAATATCATGGGAGTTTCTTAATAAGTGTGCAGACCTGCCTCTATACTATCCCCATTCAATCAGATTCTCCAAGCACACAGCCCAGACATCTGTGTTTTTCAAAAACTACGCAAGTGCAGCAGGGGCTGAGACTCCCTCTTCCAAACTGATGAAGCCTCAGAGAGCCTTAGTGGTGTGCCAGCAGCCCCCTCCTGTGTGAGCAGCCTTGGGAGGGAGTTAGAGAGCCCGCATGCCGGTGGGAGTTAGCACAGTGTGTTGGAAAGGCCTCTCCGATTGCCTCAGCCAATCTGAAGATTCTAGACATGTGTCCAGCCCTTTAATACAAACACTTTTTATTGTGGATAAAATGTATCATTTAACCATTTTAAGTGTAGATTTCATTAGGATTCAATAAATTCACACTGTTGTGCAACCATCACTATCATTTGTCTCCAGAACTCTTTACCTCCCCAAACCATTGAACAGTCCCATTCCTCCTCTCTTCAGTCCCTGGTATGAATGTGGCACTTCCTGTGCCTGTGAATTTGATGACTGTAGGTGTCTCATGGACATGAAACTGTTTTAGATTTGTCATTTTGTATCTGGCTTATCTCACTGAACTTAACATCTTCAAGGGTCCTCCATGGTGTAACATGTGACAGAATTTCCTTTCCGTGTAAGTGTGAATAATACTCCATTGGATTGTAGCACTTTGACCTTATCCATTCACCTGTCAGTGGTCATTTGGGCTGTTTCTACCTTGTGCTATTGTGAATAATGGGTGTACAAATGTCTGTTTGAGTCCTTGCTTTCAATTATTTTGAATATATATAAACCTCTTTTATCTCTGTAAAATTACCTAGGACTTCCCCCCACAAACTGAAGAAATGTGGGTTCAAGGTCTACCAAGAGTTAAGCCGTTATATAAGTCAAACGGTAGATGAAAAGCCAGCATGGTACAAATGGGAAATTTTTTCTTAGTGAAATACATGAAAGCAGAATTATCAAGGTGACTTTGGTTAAAAATTTAGATGAGAGTCTCAGTCACAGACTGTCAGCGTGTCCCCAGGCATCACTGAGGTCAGCGGTCAGAGGTCACCAACTAGTGGAGCTCAGTCTGGGTCCTGTCTGTGCTTGTGTGGGTTTGGCCTGCACGGCATTTTAACTTTTTACAATTGATTGCCTGCATTTGGTAACAGGAAAATGTCAGTTTTTAAAATCCAGATGGTTTTCTATTGAAACTAAAATCCATTTTAGTTTCTCTTGAAAAATCTAAACTATTACAACCTGCCCACATTCCATCAGAGCAGCAAATGGCCAGAGGTGATCAAGCAGCCACCTCTTCTGGCCAAGGGCACACGTCTCTGGGTGGCCAGTCTCTGCCCCTCTCATGGTGAAGCTGCCCTATACCATTTGTTTGTATTTCCTTCTCAGCCCCTGTGAGCATTCGCTTTTATCACCTCTGATCTAATCCAGAGCTCCCAGAGCACAGATAAAAAGCCTGAGACCCGTGTGGTTGAGTAACGTGGCCCAGGCGACATGGTAACTTAGGCCCATGACTCCTTGCTCTGAGCACTTTTTGGTTTTAGCCTTATTGCGACATAACTGACATATGATAAATTGCACATATTTAAAGCATGCAATTTGTTAATCAAATCAATGTAAGCATTTCACTTTGTATACCAAAATCAGTATACTGAACCCCATAAATGCATCAATGTACACGGTTATGGTTTAATAAAAACAATAAATAAATAACACGTACAATTTGATGACTTGTGGTGTATGTGGACACGTGTGACACAGTCACCACAGTAAAGATGACGAACATATCTCCCCTCCCCAAAGTTTCCCCCTGCCTCCTGGTCATCCCCGCCTCCCTCTCCTCCCTGCCCACCCACTTCCCCTTACTCCACAGTCTTTAGGCAGCCCCTGATCTGCTTTGCTGTCACTGCAAGCTAATTTGCACAGCCTAGAATTTGATGGAATTGGAATCATACAATATGTACCCTTTTTTGTTTGGCTTCTTTCACTTAGCATAATTATTTTGAGATCCATCTATGTTGTTAGGTGCTTCAATAGCGTGTTCATTTTTATTTTCACGTAGTATTTTGTTGTATCAATATGCCACAATTTTTTATCCAGTCACCCCGTGGATGGGCGTTTGGGTTATTTCCAATTTTTGGCTATTACAAATAAAGCTGCTATGAGCATTCTCACCCCAGTCTTTATCTAACATGTATGCTTTCATCCCTCTTAGGGGTATGTAGAAGAGGAGGGTGGCTGGATCAGAGGATAGGCATCTGTTTAATTTATTTTTTTATTTTTTGTAGAGACAAAGTCTCACTCTATCCCCCTGGGTAGAGTGTCATGGCGTCACACAGCTCACAATAACCTCCAACTCCTGGGCTTAGGCAATTCTCTTGCCTCAGCCTCCCAGTATCTGGGACTACAGGTGCCCACCACCATGCTCAGCTATTTTTTTGTTGCAGTTTAGCCGGGGCTGGGTTTGAACCCACCACCCTTGGTATATGGGGCTGATGCCCTACTCACTGAGCCAATTAAACCACCAAATTGTTTTCCACAGTGGTTGTACCGGTTTTGCATTCCCCGTGGCAATATCTAAGAGTTCTTACAGGACCACATCCTCTCCAGAGCTTGGCTTGGCCAGGATTTTCAATTTTAACAACTTCAGAGGGAGACTGGGAGTTCCAGTCTCATTGTATTTTTTTCTTTCACATCAAATTATTTCACTAAGATCTTTTCATGCTGGTGTTATTTTTCTAGTTCATGGTTTCTAATAACTGTGTACTGTCTGTATAGGTATCTGCCTCATTTTATTAATCCACTTCCCCAGAGACGGCCTATGAGATCATCACCAACTCCCTGCTACCACTAACAACCCAACTCTGACTTGACTGAGAGTTCCTACTGCGCTTACCCCCAGAGCCACATACATTAAGTTTGCTCTCAGGAACCATGAGACTTGCAACACATACAGGTTTCTACTTCCTCACATCCTCACCAGTATTTCACATCTGACGTTCGGATTTTTGCAAATTTAGTGAGTATAAATTTGTCATTTCAACGTTGTCATTTCACTTGGCCCTGTTTCTATTATTGGTGAGGTTGGTATCTACTTGTGTACTTGTCAATTTTAAAATCTTTCCTCTGCCTGTATGACTTACTTGTTCGCAGTTTTTGACCTTTTTTATTTTTTTATTTTTATTTTTTTGGGGGGGCCAGGGTCAGGTTTGAACCCACCACCTCTGGTACATGGGGCTGGCGCCCTACTCCTTGAGCCACAGACGCTGTCCCAGTTTTTGACCTTTTTTAAATTGGGTTCCCTCCCTTTTTCTTGTTGGTGTATGGGAGTTTCTTGTCTGTTCTATTTACTCTCTTTAGTTTAAGGCATTGGAAGCATCTTCTGTTCATCTATGGCTCTTATTTAGCCTTAATCAAATGTAACCTTTGGCGAACCAAACTGTAATATCGTAGTAGTCAAATCCATCAATATTTTGCCCTAAGGTTTGTGCTTTGAATTCTCCTTTAAGAAAGTTTTCACAGGCTAGTTATGGTGGTTCATGCCTGTAATCCTAGCACTTTGGGAGGCTGAGGCAGGTGGATTGCCCTGAGCTCACAGGTTCAAGACCAGCCTGAGCAAGAGCAAGACCCCAGCTCTAAAAAAATAGCTGGGTGTTGTGACTGGTGCCTGCAGTCCTTGCTACTTAGGAAGCTGAGGAAAGAGAATCGCTTGAGTCCAAGAGTTGGAGGCGGCTGTGAGCTGTGACGCATGACATTCTACCAAGGGTGATAAAGTGAGGCTCTGTCTCAAAAAAATTAAAAAAAAAAAAAAAAGCAAGCTTTCCCATCCCAAGGTCATAAATATAATTTCTTTCCATTTTCTTCTGTGGCTTCTTGTACACCTTTATGATTCTACCTTTTCTGTATTGGTCTTTAAATCCATCTAAAATTCACCTTTTATGTAGTATAAGGTAGGGAGAACTTTATGTTTCTTCAAAGAGTGGTTCCATATTCTTAATGCCATCTCAACTCTTTTCTTTTCTTTTCTTTTTTTTTTTGAAGGAGAGTCTTACTTTGTTGCCCTCCGTAGAGTGCTATAGCGTCACAGCTCACAGCAACCTCCAACTCTTGGGCTTAAGCAATTCTCTTGCCTCAGCCTCTCAAGTAGCTGGGACTATAATGCCTGGCTATTTTTTCTTTTAGAGACGGGGGTCTTGCTCTTGCTTGGGCTGGTCTCGAACCTGTGAGCTGAGGGCAATCCACCCACCTCGGCCTCCCAGAGTAGTAGGATTACAGACGTGAGCCAGTGAGCCCGGTCTCAACTCTTTCCATTTCATATGTAGAAAAGCAAACCTTCCTCTTTGTGATAGAATTACGTTTCTATGATAAACAATCTAAATTCATGATCTACATGTTTTAAGTGCAGTTTGACTAAACTGGGACCATAAAAATAAAATAGGGAGACTATCATGTATTTCGGGGTCCCCTGCCAGCCAGCTTCCTCCACCCCATAGCTCCCGGTCTCTTATTACTCCTGGCTAAGGGGCTTGAGTCTTGCCAAATGTTCCTCTGCCCCCCCCCCACCAGGGCTCCTCCTCCCATTGGCTGCCTTCATGCATGCTGCCCTGAGGGGTGTCCAGGAGGCTGCTTCATTCTTCCCTGTGCTGCGTGCAGCTCTCTGAGCCTGCTTGGGGGAGCCTTTCCAGGGACCTCCCTTCCTCCCTTCCAGTGCTTGATTAGCACTGCTGGGCTCATTAATTTCAGCCTCTGTGTGTGGGGGGGGAGGGTGTCATAAACATCTAGTGCTTTTCATAGCTACAACACCCTTGCTTATTCTCACCCATGAAGCCCCATAAAGCAGGCAGGGCAGTAAGTATTTCTCCCTTTGGCAAATGGGAAGACTAAGACACCGAAGAGATTGAATCTCTTGAAATTTAGGCAATTTGCCCAAAGTCATGCTGCCAGAATAAGGAAAGGCTAGGACCGAGTGCCAGTTCTCTGCTTCTACGTCCAGGGCGCACTCAATATGCCACACTCAGTACAGGCATGGATCTGTCTCTACAATCGGATGGACTGTTCCTTAAGGGAGAGGCACAATTTGACCCTCCAGAAAGCACTTGTCTCACGCTGGTCCAAACGAGCTACAGGCATAGGGACCTTTCACTTGGAGCCTGGCCTTGAACTCCTGCCCTTTCGCCTGGGGCACTCACAATCTTCTTAGCCGTGGAGCATGAGCCCCTTCATAACACTGTGTGCGTCATTTTCCACAGCATTGGTCACAACCGTAGCTGGATCACCCCTTATGTTATTGGAATTTAACACCTGCTTTCCTCTCAAGTTCCATCAGGGCAGGGGTCCCGACTGTCTTCCTCGGAGCTATATCCTCAGTGCCGAGCTCTGTACACAATGAATATCTGTGGAATACGTGAATGGATGTATGAATGAGTGAGTGAACATTTTCTGTACATTCTCAGCCTCTGCTCCAGTGCTGAATGAATGGGGCATCTGTGTTAGCAATGCTGCCACACACCCAATGCCGCCACCACCTAACACCCTCAACCACAGTGTTCCCTTCCGGGCGGCACCTGCATTAGCCACAGGCCTCTAAGCTCAGCATGAGGGATGATTCACAGTTCAGCAGGGACCAGCATTGCACACAGTTCCCTCGGCCCAAAGTCAGTCTGATCCTTTCCCATTCTCCCTTGCTGGCCCTGCCTCCCCTGACTGTGTCCCAGGACACCCAGTGTTCCAGACCTCCCAAATCAGGGGCCTCTTTTGGAGCTCTTTCTGGGACCCAGCCTCATGGTCTGTACAAAACAGACTGTTAATAGATGATGACAAATAATGGGCCCTTTATTCCTCCTGGGAAGGCGATTTTTAATCTGTCTCATAGACATGAATGGAAAACACAGATGATTGGTAAATAGGAAAAAATGCTTCCCACTTCCAGCAATGTGCCCGGCCCTGCCTGTGTTCAGAAGTGTCACCATCAGAGAACAACACATCAGTGGTAAACAATATTTCTTGAATGATTAGTCTGGAAAGAAGTACGGCCCTAAGCACTCTGTCAAATGTGAGCCTGGTCAAGAGAATGACTAGACTATTCTTCCAGAGAGCCCAGGTCCTGTCTAGGTGAGCTTTTGTTACAGGGAGAAACCGAATACTAAGATACATCAAGAACACGTACACTCGTACACACATGCTGAAGGGGTTTGGTGTGCAGGCTGATTTGGGGCAGAAGTTCTAGAGTCAGAGCAATATTCAAACCCTGTCTTCAGTTTCTTCTAAGTAGTTTATCTAGAGCAAGCTACTTCTCTGAATCTGTTTCCTCATCTATAAACTGGGATAAAAATAGTTTCCTCCTGAGGTTGTTGCAAGGATTAGGTGAGCTAAACAAAGCTCCAGTATGGTGGCAAGGGGCAGGAAAAATAGTGGCTATAATTAGGATCAGAATGGTATTGTTAACATTTCACAAAGTAAGTCTGTGGATGTTGGGCTGCTGCAGAATAGAGGTGCTGAGAAAGGGAATTTGGGAGAGGAAAGCTTGGAACTACGTTTCAGGGAAGGGGAAGAAAACGGTTTGGGAGAGAGAAGGAAGAGAGGGGATGAGAGTTGGTGGGGAGGCAAGGAGACTTACATTTCTTTGGGATCTTATGCAATCACTCTCTTTTTTTTTTTTTTTGCAATTTTTGGCCGGAGCCAGTCAAAAAAGGCATCTTTGAACCTGCCACCCCCGGTATATGGGATCTACACCCTACTCCTTTGAGCCACAGGTGCCGCCCTTTTTTTTTTTTTTTTTTAATTTTCTATTGAAGTAGGCATAGATGTTCTGCCCAGCAGCCTATGAGACTCTTTGTGGAGAGAGCCCTGCCTTTGAGCACAGCCACCAGCCCAGCCATCTCCTGGCCCTGCTCAGAGAGGGGCAGAGGCCCCTGAAGTTTGCATTGGGAGGCAATGCTCATCTTGTCTCTTTTCGTTCAATTTTAACAAGCTAAAGGAAATCTTTCTGCATTCCAAAGGCTCTCTTGCCTAGGGAAAAGATAATATTTAAGGATTTGCTATTCAAAATGTGGTCCTGAGACCAGCAACATTTGGAAGCTTGTTTGAAATTCTGAATTCAAGGCCCTACTCCAAACCAACTAAATTAGAATCTCTGGCAGTGGGAACCAAACAGCAGTATTTCCACAAGGTCTCTGGAAGATTCTCACACACAATAAAATTTAGGAAACACTGATTTGAGGCACAGTTTAGACAACTCAGCCTCTCCTGAGCCCACCTGCTTCACTCATAGCCACCGTTTGCCGTGTGATTAAGGAAGTCTATTTCTACATAAGGGAATGGGAGGTTAGCTCTAAAACACAGCTTTCAAAGCTTCCATTTCCAAATATAGAAGAGCTTTGAAGAACTCCCACGTGGACCATCCAGGAACAATCATAATATAAGGTGGGCTTTAGAAATGTAGTTATTTGGGCTGACCTGCTCCATTAGTTAGTATTATTTAATTGCAAGCAAAGAGAAGTAGAGTCACACTACCTTAAGCACAAAGGGAGTTTAGGAGAAGATATAGAATTGCTTACAGAATCCGAATCAGAAGAATCCATTGAGGAATGGTCTGGAACCGAGGCAGGACCCAGGTAGCAAGAACTCATGGACAGTCTGGACAGGCCGCTCCTACAGGGATTAGACAATGTCTGTCTAAGATGCAAATTCCCAAGAGAGAAACTGATTGGCTGTGGCAAGTCACACACGAAGCCCAGGTCCACACAGGATACCTTTGCTGTTGGCACCAGTGCCCCTCCAAGGCTGCACACAGAGGGTGTCAGGTGGCTCCTCAAAGCACAATCAGGTGCACCTCCCAGGCACAAGTGGGTGGGGCCAAGAGGCAGAACAGCAAATGTTCCCTGACTCCCCCGTCTCACTGAGCACGGCTGCACATCAGCGGGGGAAATACAGATATGTGAGCCTTCAGAGAGATGAAAGGACATGTGAAAGTTTTCTTAGAATAGCTGGGGAAGTTCAAAAGCTGGGAAAAACAAAGTAGAGTCAACAGTATGGACGGGTGTAGTTGTGAAGGCCAAAGAGAATGACCTTAGGTAATGACTTCAAGAAGCCCAGCTCCTGGAAGCCGCCAGGGTCAGACGCACTGTGTGCCCTGACACACGGAGGGAGGACAGGTTCAAAGAGGTGTCTGAGAGAGAACTGTGCAGAGAGGCAGAGGGCAAGGGTCCTGTTTCTTGACCCCACGCCTGCAATGTGAGCATGCGGTCATAGAGGAGAGCACTTCCTCAAGAGAATGGTGTGGAGAGAGGCACTGGGGTGGGAGAACGGGGCTGTCAGCTGCATTTGGCTGGGAATGCATTCAACATGTGACAGTGGGGACCCAAAAGAGGCAACGTTCCCAGGATCTTCCACAGATGCCCCTACAGTGCCAGCATGTGATAGCTGGCAGACCTTGAATTTTTTAAAGAGAAATGCTGGGCT